>NC_081420.1:21464134-21764134 GCF_949786415.1 Peromyscus eremicus | reverse complement strand
CCCAGAAACCAAACAGCATGCCTGTAAACAATGTGTGGACAAAAAAAAGTCCCAAAGTCCCAAAGAAAATACGAACAAGGCTAACATAAGCAAAGATGAGAAGTGAGAGGGTGAAGGGGTAGAAGATGACATGGTAGCTGGATGATGATGGATGAGACAAGCTGGGCATCAGAAACAACCTGGAGGAACCAATGCAGACATGAGTTCCGTCATATAGTTGGTCGCCATGGGAGGCCAGCAAGGGAAGCAGAGGCAGGCTGAGTTCTGAGAGGAAGAGTCAGTAGATGGAAGACAGAAATAGAGAGTTGAGAAAAACTATAGGGGGTACTGACCAGAACGGCACTAGTTGAATATCCAGAGGACCCAGCAAGATCCTGATGGAGGTGGAGGAGGTCTCAGGCAGCTGTGTGATGCTGAGCTGTGTCCTGTCCCTACGCCCCAGTCTCCCCAGCTTTATCGCTGGTTAGTGGGCTTTTCAAGTTTAGTAATGCAAGGAAAGTTCTATACAAAACTGGCCCACTCCACGCAAGCACCGAACACTAGAATTTCTTTTTCTCTCTCTTTGTGGGAACCTAGGTTCTCTTTTCAAAACTTGCAGGTGCTTGAAGATTATTTTACAAGTATTATTACAAAGATATGAGAGGCAAAAAATATAAGTGGCTTAATTAGAACTCATCATTTGTATGTGCTCTGTGTGGTGTTTAATTGTGTTTCTATGGGTGTGTACATGCTGGTGCAGTTACATGTGCACATGTGCGTGGAATCAGGCATCTTCTTTAATCACTTTTTTTTTTTTTTTGGTTTTTCGAGACAGGGATTCTCTGTGTAGCTTTGCGCCTTTCCTGGAACTCACTCTGTAGCCCAGGTTTTCCTTGAACTCACAGAGATCTGCCTGTCTCTGCCTCCTGAGTGCTGGGATTAAAGGCGTGTGCCACCACCGCCCGGCTTTAATCACTTCTTATTAGGTGAGACATGGCTTTCTCACTGAGCCTAGAGATCATTGAATCAGCAAGGCTGGCTGGCCAGTGAGCTCCAGGCATGTTTACTTTCCTGGTGCTGGGCTTAAAGACTCCCTCTGCCCGTCTAGTTTTTGTTTGTTTGTTTGTTTGTTTGTTTGTTTGGTTGGTTGGTTTTTTGAGACAGGTTTCCTGAGTAGGCTTGGCTGCTTGGACCTCACTCAGTAGGCCAGGCTGTCCTGAAACTCACAGAGATCCACCTGCCTTTGCCTCCCGAGTGCTGGGATTAAAGGCGTGCACCACCATGCCTGGCTGCCTCTGGTTTTTCATTTGGTACCAGGGACCTCAACTCAAGACCTCATGCTTGCATGATAAGCATTTTACTGACTGAGCCATTTCCCCAGAGACAATTTTTTATTTTATAATTTATTCTGCACCCAATTTCTTCTGCATGACTTTTTACAACTCCTTTCAAGTACCTGGTACTCTAACCAGACTAAACGCTTCCCTGTCTATGAGTAAGCCAAGGTCCTCTCTATGCCCAGATGAATGAAAATTAATTAGTTTCACTCTCTGACAGAGTAGCAACGACTGAGTTTTAAGTCAGTGTGGTGAGGTTGAAATATCATGTATTGTATGTAACAAATATTATAAGTATGTGCATAATTATATGACTCCTCTTCTGTATTTAAATACATGTATATCTAGATATATGCAGAGGTTTGTGTGGTTATAACATCTGTGTGATTCTCACTGAAGTGAGGATGGCAGCAGCTATTAGCCTGCCTCACCAGGTGATGGCCTACAGATGAATACCGAGGTAAAGAAGGAACTTAGTCACCAATTGCTACACACAACATCCAAATCAGTGAGTTCAAGCAATTCCATGGCCATATATGCTCACAAGAGACAGAGCTACACACATACAAACACACGCGCACACACACACACACACACACACACACACACATATGCACACACACATACATGCCACAGTGTCCATTTTCAACTCATCTGCAAAACTTTCTAAAAATGTCTCAATACTCATGACACAGCTGTTAGGAAATCATGACAGTTTTCTTTGGAAATAGGACTTTACCATGTAGTCCAGGCTAGCTTCAAATCTGTGATCTTCCTGACTCTGTTTCATGGGTGCTGGGCTTACAAGTGTGTGCCTCTGTGCCAGACTTTTAATGTTCTTCTTTTTTAAACACCTATGCCATGACTCAGTGATGATGGAAGTACTCTTGGGTCCTGCAGAAATTGCCATATTCTCCAGAATAGTCTCTGGGTCTAACCTCTACCAACAGGAACAGGAAGAAGGGTCATCTCCCCACCTTTCTACAATTGTTCTGGTGTGTGTAACAAGAGCATCAAGCTATTGCAGAAAAATTTTCAATTCCTCCTATTTCAATTTACTTCCTATTTGCACTTTCTTTTTGATAGCAGTCTCCCGACTGCTAACATACACAGAGAAGTGTGTCCCAAACACAACTTAAAACATCTTTGCTGGGGCTGGAAAGAGGGCTCAGTGGCCGAGAGCACTCGCTGCTATGGTAGAGGACTGGGGTTCAGTTCCCAGCACCCACATGAGAACTCATAAAGAGTTGCGACTCTAGTTCTAGGGAATCTGACACCCTCTGGCACGAAGGGTATCAGAATGAATGTGGTACGCAAACATACATGCAGGCAAACACCCACACACATAAAATAAAAATAAACTGTTTTTACAGATTCATGCTGCCGAAAGAAAGAGATCAGATATAGAATTTGAGTAAGCATCACATTTATTATTACACCCACACTGATAATTATTAGTATATGCTAATAATTAGCATTGTTCTTATTTAATAAGCCTTTTAAAGACCACTAGGTATTCACAAATATTCTAAGAGTGGATCAGCAGCTTAAAAGTAGGAAGTGGAAGACTGTATAGCTCATCACAACAACGGGATATGCTGAGACCATAACAGCTTAAGCAGAACCCCAAAGTGTTACAAAGGTCAAGGAATGCAAGGTGAGTTACATGGTGTGAACATTTCACAGAAGAAAGAAGAAAATCATCAAACTGCTAGATGGAAATTAGCATTTTTTTTTTTTATTCTGCTCTTTTGTGGCTTCAAACTTTTGGGGAATGATTTGCCTTCCTTTGGCCTAATAAAAGGTTATCTTTGTATAAAGTAAAATGCAATTGACTTGAATTTTTTTTTAAGTTAAAAAGGTTACATTTTCTGTTTAAATTTTAAATGGAGAGAGATTTCTCTAAGAGGGATTTTGAACCTTGGGGGAAAAATTCTGATGTAAAACCAATATTTTTATACTTTAAAATCTGTAACTAAACCAATTTTATATTTAATCCTGGGATGGAATGGGTTGCTAAGGCACTGAGTTATGAGTTTATATAAGCCCAGCTAAGGAATTGATTAGAAATGAAGCAGAAATTCCAGTAGCGTTCTCCAAAAAAAGAAAGGAAAAACTCCAATAGAAAAAAACCTCCTAAATATTGAATGGTAAACATGGTAGTGGTGAGACATTTTGTATATATAAGACAAAGCCATGCAATACACAAAGGAAAAATGCAAGAGTATAAATAGCAAGGGCATCAGAGGCAGAAAAAGCAACACTGAAATAAATCCCTCTGCTCTTACTCTAAGTGTTAGTAAGTTATTCATCTTCATTGAGACATGAATTTTCCGTCCATAGATGACAGACAACCATCACTGCTTCGTGACGTTGTGAAGATTAAATAAATGAAAATCTTCGGTATTAACACAAAGCAGCTGCGGAGAAGAAGTCAGTGTTCTTACATGATGACCGGTGAGCAGTTCCCCAGTTCTGGTCTGACCCACGTCCTTACACACACCCTTGGCATTTTCCTTCTCTTATCTGTTAGGACTGCTGTCTTCAGCCACCAGAAAAACCATCCTAGCAATTTTCTCACCCAACAGGATATAAGTTGGAGCCATTTGAATCTGAAAACCAAGTCCTTCCAGATCAGTTTCTACTTACCTCTTATTGACCATTGTCTGATCAAGGGACTGGGCCAAGGGAATGAGCCTTTTAAAAATGTTTCTTGAGCCCTCATGGTGGCTCAGCAGGTAAAGGTGCTCGGCATGAAGGCTGACAACCTGAGTTCAATACCTGAGCCCCACATGGTGAGAGCAAATTCCCACAGTTGTCCTCTGATTCCCGCCCCCGCCCCCTGCCCCCGTGGGCCAGAGAATGGGCAGCTATTTATATTTAAAGAAGAAAATGTCTGTGCAGAGGGATTTCAACACTGGTTTTCCTGCTGCCGCAGAGGTCTGTGCTGTTCATAGTCCTTTGGTTGTGTATGGGGTGGTGGTGGGGGGATGTATTGTGTGGTCGTGTGTGAGGTGTATGTGTATGTATGTGTTACCCTATGGATTTGCCTTTTGCATTACTACCTTGTTTTACTCTCAATGTTTAGGAGCTTTTTCTTCACAGTTTTATTTCACTATAAGTCGTACAGTGTGTAATACACCTATTTTGAGTGTATAATTTACTGGATTTGAATTCACTGACAGAGTTATACAATCATTGCCACAGTCACCACAAAAGACAGGCTTCACAAGTTAACAGTTTTCTCGTTTCCATTTTACCATTTGGAGGACACACAGCGGCCAACTGCCTGTCTCCAGACTTGTCTGCTCTCGGGCTTTTGTGAATATGGAGCTGATGGCATGGGACATTCTGTGACTGGCTTCTTTCATGTATAATGCTCCAAGATTCATCCATGTTGTTACAAATGTTTACTAAAATTTTGTTAAATAATATTCCAATGTAGTTTCTCATATTTTATTTATCTGTTTACCAAGTGATAGACATTTAGGTGACTTCTGCTTTTTAGCAGTTAGTTTCTATGAGCATTCACGTGTAAGTTTTATATAGACATATACTGGGTCATAAGTTGGCAATCGTGTGTCCAAACTTCAGGGACTTCCATAACGTGGTGCAATTATTACTAGATGTTTCTCGCCATCATTGTATTATCACTTGCTTAAAAATTACATTTAGTGCTAGGCAGTGGTGGTACATGCCTTTAATCCCAGCACTCGGGAGGCAGAGACAGGCAGATCTCTGGGAGTTCGAGGCCAGCCTGGGCTACAGAGTGAGTTCCAGGAAAGGTGCTAAAGCTACACAGAGAAACCCTGTCTTGAAAAACCAAAAAAAAAAAAAAAAAAAAAAAAATTACATTTAGTCTGATGAGATAATAGTACATCCACTCTCTCCTATGGTTGCTATTTGTGTGATGTGCCTTTTTCAAGTCTTTCATATTCAATCTGCTTGTATTTTTTTAAATTTAACGCAGTAGTTCTCAACCTGTGGGTCATGACCCCCACAGGGGTCACATATTAGTTATCCTGCATATCAGATTTTTACATTACAACTCATAACATTAGCAAAATTAGAGTTATGAAGTAGCAATGAAGTCATTTTACGGTTGGGGTCACAACAACATGAAGAACTGTATTAATGGGTTGCAGTGTTAAGAAGGTTGTGAACCACTGCTCTAATGTGTGTTTCTTGCAGATAGCATACAGTTAGATCTTGCCTATGTCTGGCTTTGAATTATTTAACCCATTCACATTTAATGTAATGATTCATGTTTACACTGAATCACATGTCTACCTTCTTATTGCTATTATTTAAGCATGATTTTCTTTATTTCTTCAAACATATTTCTGTTTGTTTTGAAATCTGACATAAGAGTCCTCCTCTCAAAAGCAGTTTTTGTTTCTTATATTTTTCCTAGCTGATTAAAAATCATACTTTTCCTTCTCTCTTAGCCTATGTGGTCATTTTATTTAAAACAAACATTTTACCTAACATCTTATAGAGACTCTATATACCATCCCTCCCCCTGAATTCTTATTCTTTGATTTAGTTGGGTTTTGTTTGTCTAGTAATTTAACTGAACTCTTCAGTGAGCCCTACTCCCCTGACGGTACAGCTGTGACACTTCTCTCTAAAGGGCCCAACCAGGCATGCAGACCCGCCCACCCTAGACTGACGTTGGTTTCATGGCCTCTCTGCTAAGTTTCTGGCTTGCTTGCTTCTGTTGGTATCACAACCCCATTTCTAGCCCACGTCTCTTCTCCACACACCTTAGATCATCTGTGGTTGGATTCAGACCCACTGGTAGAAATGGTCTTTAGGGCCGCAGGAAGCGACATGTGTTTTGATATGCAGGAATTGTCTTCCTGGAAAGTTCTTCCCTGTGTCTCTCTCTCTCAAACTTCTAGCTGGTCTAGAGTTTAGCTTGTTGTTGGCTGTCATAAGATGCCCGTCACGGAATGGACGGCCATCCCCTTAATCGCTCATGTACCCTCGATTTCAACTGTGCTCTTAGGCTTACACACCCCCATGTTCTACCCCAGATAAACTGGGGCCTCTGCAGAGAGCTTCTGCTCTTGTGGGCCACCTCTCTTCTCAGTAGAGCTACACAGTGGGAAATGCATTTCTCCAGAGGCAGGTGGTGGCACCCTCCCCTGGAATGGCACAACTGCCTTACAAGAAACAGGCTGCATGCGAGAAATGCGTGCTTGCTTTTTATTGGCTATAAATTTCGAATGTAATAGGTTTTTGTTCTTTTTTAAATATTTCTAGAATGAGTCAGAGGTAACGGATGAATTTAGGAGGCAGTGCTTTCCACGTGCGACAGGACCGATTCACATGTAAACTTACAGAGACTGTGGCAGTGAGAGGCCCTTTCTCAAAAACAAGGTGGAGTACAACAGAGCAAAATACCTGATGTCAATCTCTGGTTTCCACAGATGCACATGAGAGGTATTCAAACACACGCGCACACACACACACACACACACACACACACACACAGGGGGGAATTGTCAAAATAGATGCAAACAGCCAATAGACACATGAAAAATGTATCAAATAAAAGCTATGTTGAGATTCCATCTCTGCCGTGTCAAAACGGCTACCATTAAAAACTCCAGCTGGCAAGAATGTAGGCGAAAGGACCACTTAGACACTGCTGGTAAGAGTGTGATTACTGGAACCACTGAGAAAATCAGAATGCAGGTTCTCCATGGGTCCAAAAAGAAAAGTGCCATATAATCCAACTATATGTCACATCATGTCATATTATATATTCATAATGCATTTGTAAAAGTATAGTCAAAGGATTGCAAGCCCACACACAACAAAGGCTCCCGCTCAATCATGATTCTTCTGGTGGTTCTGCTCAAATGGCCAAACTACAGAATCAGCTTAGATGTCGCTCAGTAGATGAAGAGAAATGTGGAACCTAAAGAAAAAGAATACACACGCACACACAGAATCTATGGTGTATATACTTATGCATATATACACATGCACATGTGTGTGCATGTGTGCTTACACAGATTCTATGGTGCATATACATATGCATATATACACACATAACTGTGACATAAAAGTAAAGGGGGGGTTGACTACTGGAGAAGAGGAAAGAGGTTGACAGGAGGAAGGTGACTGACAGGAACACATGGGAATTAACATGCTAAAGAACTTGACATAATTGACCAGAAAATCTTACTATGAAGACCATCATTTAGTGTAATAATTACACAACAAAAATGTTAAAAATAAAAGCAAGAATGGAGGGCCAGTTGTATTGGCACACATCTGTAATCCCAGGTCCCCAAGGTTGAAACAGGATGATCTCATGTTCAAAGTCAGCCTGGGCTACAGAGTTAGCTTAAGGCCAGCCTAGAAAACTTGGTGAGATTCTGACTAAAAGTGAAGTTTTTTTTTTTTTTAAGGTCTCAGGCTGGAACTGAGAGGTGGAACACTTGCCTAGCATATTCAAGTCCTTAGGTTTAAACACAGGTACCAGAAGTTAACAAAAAAGAAAGGGAAGAAAAGCAAACAAGTCAAAGTTTATAGCAATTACTGCCACAGATTGCACAAAACCTTCTGTATTCAAGAGAAAAGCACTTGACTACTAGACTTTTCAAAGTCTTTGGAACCTTTCTTTCTTCAGCATTTTCTATGTCCAAAATAATCTATTGATTATATACATAACCTTTGGCTCAACAGATAATGTCTAAATGTCTATGGATTCCACCATTATTGCCTAAGAATGTGAAAGAACCCAAGAGCCCACTTGGTCAAGCACAAATCACATTTTATTTGCATTGATATTCCATCATCTAAAGCCTTTTGTGTTAAAAGTAAATCACATACATACATTGTAAGACCCCAGGAGACAAACAGCAGTCCGCTAGGATTGGAGCCGATGGTGTCTGTGGGCACCCAGTTAGGTGATGTGTACTGAGGAGACCGACATCCTTTTGAGCTGTGCAAGCCATGACACAACCCATCATGTGAGGTACTCAGCACATGCCATTCTGACTTATAGATCTTCTTCACAACAGCTGTTCTTCCAGCCCAACCTGGAGGTGGTCCAGGGTGTACCCAGCCGTGAACGGTGGGCTGCGAGGCAGGCACACCATCCTTTGTGCTTCTGTGGCAGTAAAAAGAGGAAAACTGCTGAGGAGGCAAGCTTCACACCAGGTGTGTGATGCCTTGAACAAAACAGTACATGTAGGCAACTCCATTAATGAGAGATTATAGAAAAAGGTAAAAATTTATAGTAGAAAGAGGGCCAAACCGTGGTTGTCTCTGTGAGTGGAGGCAGCGACTCACTGCAACAGGCATAAAGGGAATGTCAGGAAAGAGGGTCGTGATCTGTCCCAGTGATAGTTGTGGTTGGGGATGTGCAGATAGCTCAGCGGATAAGCCTACTTGCTGTACAAGCAAAAGGATCTGAGTTCAACTCTCCAGCAATGGGAGGCAGAGCCTAGAGGATCCTGGGAGCTTGCTAGTCAGCCAACCTAGCCCAAACAGCAAACTTCAGATTCAGTAACAAACCTTCTCTAGGCATCAAGCAATAGAGGAAGACATCTGAAGTTCTCCTCTGGCCACCACATTGGCACACACACAGAGACACACAGACACACACACACACACACACACAGTTGTGGCTGTGGCTATGTGAGCATGACCATTGGTCAAAACTTAGAATATATGCAACTGATTGTGACTTTCACAGCAAAAGAAGATATCGTGTGCTGCAATGAACCCCAATCCTACTTGGCGCACTTGGGAGGAAGTTCACTACTACCTACAGTTTCATATTAAATCTATAAAACAATGGATTGATTGGTGAACAAAAATAAATACATGATAACAAAATCAAGTCCAGTAATGTGCTAATGGTGGGATCCTGGAGGCTGTACATGAATGTTGACCACACAGGCCTTTTAATTTCATAATGTGTTTTGAGTGTTTAATAACTCATCTGCGGACAAAGGCATTGGGAACACGGCTTTCAGAAGAATGTCCAGATAGCTGGACAGCGGGGTACATAAGCTTTGTCCCAGGGAATGGCATAAAACATTTCAAACAAGCAAAAGTATCACGTCATGTTTTCCAATGGAGAAGGTTGTGTGGGTATGTCACAGCGCAAGCGGACATGTTTGAGAGAATTTGACTGAGTAGAAGGACAGCTTTGCAGCTTCAACTAGAACTTTGTAAATAAGTAACTGAGACACTTATCTAATATCTTATCTAAGATCACACACATTAGGAAATGACAACACGAGTCAGTGCTCGTAAAGTGTTACTGTGGGTCAAATTTTACATATGTACATTTAACATATACCTTGAAGGACAAAATTAAGCATCAGACTCATGAAAGAAATTGAAAATCTTTGAAGCATTAAACATTTTAACTGAATCTAACTATATAACCAAACTGAACTCAAAAAATTTTCCTTAAAATAACTGATAAAACTTGCTAGATTTAACAAGGGAATTTCTAAGCTGAGCATAAAGCCTCAAATCACACTTAAAACCCTACCTTCAAAATGTTTTTTTTTTTCCCCAAAAGCTCTTATCTGTGGGAAGAAACCTGACTCCCAAAATATTTTTTCAAGGAATATTTGATTCATAAGATGGGATGACGGTAGCTTACTTTTCGACAGATTTTTCCAAGTTCATTGAAGATAGCCATCTAATCCTCAGCCAGAGTAGCTTTTAAAGTAGTAGATCTGCATTTCATAACTAAGATATCCCAGGACTTTTATGTGGCATTTAACTCTGCATGTGATAACCAAACCTAACAATGACCCGTAAATGCACCCATAAATGAATGGATAAAACAGTGGCGTGTGTATGCATTGTTATGTGCATACTCAAAATGAAAAACAAAATGATCTACTGACAAGGGCAACATTGAGGGCTAATCTCAGAAGCACAGTCGTGGATGGAAGGCTTTTCATACAGAACAGGATGCGCTAGACTACTAGTAGAAAGGCCTGGGAGGGGCAGCCTGAGACTCCTGCTATGCAGTGTGGTCAGAAGACAGCATGGTCTGCTGAGTAGTTCACGCTATCTAGCCACACCTCAACCAGCCTATGCTTTCCCCAGGAAGAAGCTGAGGAAGCAAGGCTGAGCCCCACTCCTCTTCCCATTTTACTTCTTTCCACGGACTTGGTTTGTTGTTGCTGGTATCGTTTTCAGATTGCAGCATCAGTCTGCATAGATGCACACCGTGGGGCACACGCCCATGAGAATTGTTGTTAAACAGTCTTTTTGCTCTGAGGACCCCTACTTCTGCTTCCAAAGTATTTTTGCAGAGAATCCAGAAGAAGGAATACTATTTTTTTTAAAAAAAATATATATGTTTTAAGTAAGCAAAAAAAAAAATGTAATAGATTTTATGTTGAAGTTTCTGGATGCCTGTCATGTTCTGTTCTAATCCATCCCCCTCCCCCGCTGCCTTCACCTTTGCTCTGCTCTAGCTGTCTCCTTTCTTTATCCCAGCTGTCGCTGACTTATGCTTTCATGCCATATGCACTCCATGGCCTCCCTTACAGTCTCTTCCCTCTCATGGTCACCTCTCATGACCTGTATACACATCCATATGCATATATACTATATGCAATCTTAAATCTAGGTTCTGCATGTGAGGAAAGACACATATGGTGTTTGTCTTTTTTAGTCTTGCTTATTTTGCATAACATAATGATTTCCAGTTCCAACCATTTTTCCTCAAGTGTCATGATTTCATTTTTCTTTATTGCTGAATAAAATTCCATTGTGTATATTTTCGTTAGCCATTCTTCTGTTGATGTATGCCTGAGCTGGCTTCATCAACTCGCTGTTGTGAATAGTGAAGCAATAAGTCTGTGTGCAAGTAGCATGGGGGGGGGGGAATTCTTTGAGACACAGTGAAAGTTGAGTACCCTTTGTCTTAAATGCTTGGAACACAAAGGATTTCATACTTACAATTTTTTTTTAAATTTGGGGATTCTTGCATAAACATAATGAGTATGTCAAAAATGTGATCCAAACATAAACAAACTCCAATTACAGTACAAATATACCATATATATATATGTATATATGGCTTGGAGGAAATGTTCAATAGTAATTTCAGTTCGCCCATATTTGTCTATTACCCATTATGTAAGATAGGGTTTTGAATTTTCTGCTGTGGCATCATAATGATCTCAAAATATGTCATATTTTGCAGCATTTTGGATTTTGGAGTTTGGATTAATCCTTAATGAATACTGGGTCTACACTGGGAAGAGTTGTGTGTTGAATTATATTATGAAACATGTGATTAAGCATTACCTTAGGGTTGGCTGTTAGGGAGTTCAAAGCTACAAGTGTAAGTCACCAGTGATGTTTATGACACAGGAATCACAGACCGGGCTCCCCTTTGCCTTTATTTTCCCAACACTTAGCCTTATTCACCCAGACCACTTTCACTTCTTCTTACCTTGTGTTAACAGGCAAAGGCAATTAGACCTCCAAACCATTCTTGTAATGAATAGAGATGAGGGAGAGGTCCCTGCCTGTGGGAGTCACCAGCAAAAGCCAACTGTCAAAGCCAAGTAAGAGAATGCAGACAGAGAGAGAGAGAGCTGAAAGAGAAAACAGAAACCTACTTTTAAAACATTCTAAGACAGGATCATTTTGAATTGTCTTCGGGAAACAGTTTGGGAGCAGGAAGGTTGAGGGAGTAGGGCATGTGGGAACTCTAGAAACATCTCTCCTTCAGTACAGTAGACATGGCTCATTATTCTGAGCACATTTCACATTTTAAAATGCCCACAGAAATGCCAATTTAGATTTTTTTTCTGAGCATTTTAGGTACAGGAAACCTTTAGTTATTGTAACGCCTATCTCTTGTTACATTTAAATTAATCCCGCATCTGCTCAGGGAGGTCAAAACCAAGTTACAATATTGAGCCATTAACCCACAATGCTTTGCTTCTTTCTTCATCCATTTTGTGCAAGGAAAAAAAAAAAAAAAAAAAACCTCTTACGGTAGCTGATGCTTTTAATTCAGTGTGTTCCAAAGCATATTTTGTGCTACAGGGGAAATGGTTTTAACAAGCATTAGTTCTAATAGATAGTTTACAAGAATGCAAGAATGGCTGAGTAGCCCACATATGCACCTTGATCCTTAGTCAGTGGTCCTGCCCCCACTCCAAATCACTGCCTTCCCTACCGGCCCATGTGCTTTAAGATGGATAAAGATGGATGAACTTCCTGTCCCAGTTTCCCAATGGGATTACACCGGCTTTTAGTAATTTAGCAGACCTCATGGACCTGGTCATAGTGGCAGGTTTATATTCCATGGTCAATAATACCTTTGCAAGTCCAGAATGCCAAATATCTTTCCTTCCACAAGGTTTGAAAGTCTGAAGCATCGGGATCAAAACAGAACCTACTGGTGCCGCACACAGAGTTCAGCTTAGAGCTAACTGTGGGGAAAAGAGTGACAGGAATCGTGGGGTGCTGTGCTAAAGCCTGATGTGGATTGTGGCTAAAGATGCCTTTGTCCATAAGCTTGCACATAATTAAGTCATTACATTAATTTTTGAGCACACACACACACACACACACACACACACACACACACACCTTTTCTGGGCACTAACCCCAGGACTTACGCATGCCAGGCAAGTCCTCATCACTGGGCTGCATTACTAGCTCCCAGAGTTACACTGAGTTTTTCCTTGCTATCATTGTCTTTAGTTTCTCTGCATCTCTTCTAATTGAATATAATCACATCATACTCAAAATGTTTCCTTTGGACTCATATCTCCACCCTTTCAAATAAACATTTCAAACGTTTCAGATCTCTCTCTCTCTCTCTCTCTCTCTCTCTCTCTCTCTCTCTCTCTCTCTGTGTGTGTGTGTGTGTGTGTGTGTGTGTGTGTGTGTGTGTGTGTGTGTGTATGTATACATCATGAAATCCCTGAAGTTGTCTTGGGAGAGCAGGATCTAGTCTGCAGTAGCACTGGCCTCTACAATTCAGTGTTGGCAAAGTGTGATTCAGGGTTCCTTCGTATCAGAACTGCCCATGGTTCACAACAAAAAAGCTCCCTCCCAGCTGAAACCCTCAACTATGGAAAAGTGGTGAGTTTTATGGAACTCCTCAGGAGACTGATGTGCACCAAAGTTTCAGAGCCTTTTACCCTAGATTTACCCCACCAGTAATAGCAACCAGGAAATTACCTACATAATGCTTTCTGGCCCTGAAAACGCTATTACCCTAATGTATGGGTCACATGGCTGCTTGTAAATGTAAAAGACACATAGGTAATTGCATTTTCCCTTGTTGGCATTGAACAAAATGTGGGGGAAAGTGAAGGAATTTCAAAAAACACTCTGTACTTTACTATTCATTTTGAATGTTTTTCTTTAAATTGGGTTTTCTTAATCTTGGCCTCATGTTAGCTTCTCAAAAATGCCACCATCTAGGCCACACTCCACAAGGATGAGTTTGGTGTCTCCCAGGAAGCAATACAGACATTGGTATAGAACCATTGGTATAAGTGGGCTCAATAGGAGCCATAAAGAGTATTTTTAAGATTATTGAAGCAAAGTTCATTATCAAGAGCTGAAAATAACACAAAAGAAGACAAAAATTCATTGAACTGGGATTCTGGTTCATCTCCTTTGCTCAAGTTAATGTCATCATTGTCATACCTTTTTACTTTGACACTCCTTCTCAAATCCAATTTCCATAATATAGTAATATGTGTGTATTTAATTTGCCATACCCATTAGAGCAGAGAAAAGTCATAGGAAAAGAGCTACCCTTTTCTCTATGCATTGTGGAACGCCAAGGGAGTTAGATGGGTAAGAATCCTGCCAAGCACCTAATGACTTTAATGAGATCAGCAATGTAAGACTTTTCAGGTAACAATGTCGCACAGAATACGCAAGCAGCACCTTTCCCTTGGTGGCAGAGTGTCACTGCATCAAAACCACGCTGTGGCTGGGTTAATTGATTCAGAAGGATTCTTGTTGAGAAACTGTCATCTCTAAGGGAATATTGATGCGATTTCCTCACATCTGTCACTTTACATCAGGTATGAATTATGCTGTATAATGGGTTCAGGTGCTCATCTAAATTGACTGTCATAAAACCCTCATGTGTGAGATTTCAGTAAACTCATCTCATTCCAGGGATGAAAATAAAGGAAGAGTATGAAAGGGCCACTCCACCCACTATCAACAACAAAAAATAATGTCTGAAAACCATTATTAATTTGTTGATGACTCAGTTTGTCAACTTGCAGCTCTATGCTCCTCCGACAAACATCTCGGGCACAGTGATGAACTAATGAGACAGACAGAGAAAGTGGGAGTGTCCTAGTAGGGTGAACGAACTACATCAGTTGCCAGTGTGGAGCCAAATGTATATCAAGGTGTAGCACTATATGTGCCTTGACTCGGGAATTTCTACTTCTGGAAATTCAACCCAGAAGAGATAATACTGGCTATAAAAAGATTACCAGTACATGTAAAAAAGGAAAAGAATATGTGGACATCTTCATTGTAGCACTGATTCCATTCATAAAACCTGAGAGACAACATAAATACAGCAAAGTATGTCTAGGACACAGATTATGAAAACACCAAAAACCGCTGATGAATATCTAGTATTGAGAAGATGCTATCTAATACATCTAACTGAATATAAATAAATGTTATAGAACCATGTATATAATTATGTTACATTCATGTAAGATTATATACATACATATATGTGTGTACTTATGTAGAATAGAGAAATACCTCAAAACGGTTTATTCAAAAGAATTTTTCAAAAAGGATCTTGCTGTCCCTCCACGATGAGACTCAGACTCCAGGTTACAAATGCGCACCAGCATGCCTAGCTTATTGTACTTTCACTTGTTGCTTGAGGTTTTTTTTAAAGCCAGGTACATTCAGCAATTTCACAAAACTAATAAAGCTACTTTTTTAAAAAATGAATATGATAAGAAACTTTGCGTGAGTGAAAATGACTGAGAGATTTGAAAGGGTTCTTAGGATTGTGCCACCACTCAGAGATGATGATAACAATGATGATGATGATGATCGAATGGCATAATAATCACGCATGACCAGAAAACACTAATTTACAATTTGGGAGGAGAGTCAGCAGCCACGCTCAGGGCCATGGAGACAATAGTAATAAATGGAACCGAAATTAAATAAACAAGCACAGGGGAATTCGCAAGCAGACCACATTGGGAGCCTGGGAAAATACTACACGACATTTGAGAAATGTAACACTAAGACTAATGCACAGGATTTAACACCATTATTCGGAAGAGTTTATGTTGGCCTACGAAGAGCTTTCCAGAGGAAATGAACGTGAGAGGTGATTTTAAATGTGTGAGGCAGACAGCTTGTTGGAGAGGAAGTCAAATAGAATATTTCACAGAGCCCAAAGGAAGGAAGAAGAATATTTTGCCTTGGGAGCTCCAAAGAGGAAATGTGAAGTGAGTCTCCATTATCCTATCGTTCCTGTCAGGGCCTACAGATAGGCTCTGTGAGTAGTCACAGGCACCTTCAAATGCTTTGGCAGGTACATGGCACAGAAACAGCAGTGGAAAAAAGATCACCTCCAGAAACATCACACTAGGGAATGCCCGGGGAAGCCTGTGTTATCTTTCTCCAACCGCAGAGCTATTGCTGTGTCCACAGCCGAAGCTGACAGGAGTGTTCTCAGTCACAGTGGGGCTGTCTTACAGGAAGCAGACGCTGCTGTACCTGCTAAGGTGGTGTCAGCTTACTGGTGTCAATCAACTCTTTCCTTCTTCAGCAGTCTGCTCCCAGACCGTGAGATTTGTTTTGTTGTTTTCTTAAATATGCCTCTTTGCATTGCGTGACAAAATTGCAACTCTAGACAGGACATAGGAAGGTAGTTCCTGGGGCCGAGGACGCAGCTCAGCCAGGAAGCCCAAGCTAACAACCAAACACCCGGCCAGGCATGTTGACTAGCTTGGTTTTGAGCAGGTCTTATACGGGTAACCATAGCTGTGAATGGAAGAGTCGGGGCTCAGGAGGTCCCACTCCTAGCTGAACAGCTACGGCAGTTATGGCTACAGGGCGAAGGAGAGTCATTTTTCTTCAGGGGTTTGGCTCCTGGTAGCTGGCTTTTGCTCTGGTGGATAGCCCCACACCTGTGCACTAGTAGGGGCCACCAGACTCAGTGGGTTTAAAAAAAAAAAAAAGCCCAAAGTTAAAAGGATATGGAAGACAGGAAGTTGGAAAGGAGATGACTGGGGTGGGATGTCCCAGAGGAATTGGGTCAGAGGAGTGGGGATGAATATGTTCAAAATGCATATATATCTATGAAATTCTCCAGGAAAACATTTTAAAGCTGAGCATGCTGAGGGGATAATGGCAGGAGGAACCCTGGGATTATTGGCCAGCCAGTTCAGCCTAGCCTAACTGGGAAGCTCCCGGTCAGTGAGAGACTCTGCCTCGAAAAATCCATGTGGACGGATCCTGAGGAGCATCATGCTGTCCTCTGGCCTCCATCACCACATTCACACATGTGCAAGCTCATCCATACACATATGCACTTGCATTTCACTCTGGCTAATAAACTCCTACACAAGGGTTGAATTACACTCTTTTTACTTTGGGAAACAAGAGTACACATGAAGAGCACACACAGTAAACTCAGTAGATAACAATAGAATGGATGAGACCCTTGGCAAAGAAAGAGGAAAAATCCAAGAAGTGGAAGGAGGAGTCTGGGGACTGAACTTACACACACACACACACACACACACACACACACACACACACACACACACGGGGGTGAGTTCTGTCATTCATGCCATGAATTTAATTAATGAATGATTAGAAATACTGAGAAAAATACCACACTAGCTATGCCCAGAATACTTTAAAAATAGTTTTATAAAGAGCATCATTATCCCTTAAAAGTGCAATGTAACCAGGAGTTATAGGCATTTCTGCTATACTAACTATTCTAAGTCATCTTGGCACACTTTACAATTTTTTTTTTTTTTTTTTTTTTTTTTTTGGTATTTTGAGACAGGGTTTCTCTGTGTAGCTTTGTGCCTTTCCTGGAACTCACTCTGTAGCCCAGGCTGGCCTTGAACTCACAGAGATCTGCCTGGCTCTGCCTCCTGAGTGCTGGGATTAAAGGCGGCGGCAGCCGCCGCTGCCGCCACCACCACCACCACCCGGCATGCTTTACAATTTATGAAAGGCTGGATGTTCTGGTGCACACCCGTAAAACCACCACTCAGCATGCTGAGATGGGAGGATAGTCATGAGTCAGAACCCAGCCTGGACTACATAATGAGTTCCAGGCCAGCTAGAGCCACATAGTAAGATGATATATTGCTATCAATGAATGGATGGATGAATTAAAGTATATTACAGGAGGTGTCAAAACTCTAGGCAAATATTACATCATTTTCTACAAGAAATTGAGCAGCAACATAAATTTCAGTATCCTACAAGGGCCCCAGGTCAACCCTCCATGCCCCTGAGGGATAGCACAGTGACATTATCCTAACTGTATTATTTCTAGTTTTCCTGCAACACAACTTTGAGATAATTGCCACCAAGTTGCTCAATGGTTATAGAACTGGGTAAGGAGTATATTGTCCCAAATTTCTCTCAACAGCACTCTATTTTCACGGTTAATTTACAGCTGTCTATAAATGAGAACAATCCGCCTTCAGAGTCCCTGGAGAAACTGCTCTCAAGACCTTCCAGCCAGGTCCAACCTAAACCTTCAGACTCTTAAATCCCTTCTCTAAAACAGAGTAGGAGTTGCACACAACATGTACCATTTCCCCATATTAAGCCATCTTAGATTACCTACAATACCTAACATAATGCACATGTGTTTTCAGAAGTTGATACAACTTTGTATTTTTAGACAATAATGGCATGGAAACGCCCTGCAGAGGTTCAGTGCTGACAGTTATTTTCCCAAATACTTTCAGTCCATAATTGGTGGAATTTGCTAATATAAACCTATAGCTGTGACACTCCAACTGTGTCAGATTTAGTCCCCATGTCACTCAGTGTAGTTCACCCCAAGGCAGACCCTATGGTGAGGCACTGAGTTCAAACAAGTCGTTTGAGAAAACGTCTCGAGACACGGTGGCCACCATTCCTCCAGGGCCCACATGGTAGGGGCCATTCCTCATCATGAGAAGTGAGGTCTCCTCCTTCATTCAGACCAAGGCTGGCTGTGAGCTGCTCGCACAAAGAGAAGGCTGCTGAAGTAATATCTGGCCAACTTGCTTTGAAGTGATTTGAAGTGAAATGTCATGCATGTATGCTGTGGGATGGTCTGTATGTCAAATGTGTTGCTGATTGGTCAATAAATAAATCACTGATTGGCCAGTGGCGAGGCAGGAAGTATAGGTGGGACTAACAGAGAGGAGAATTGAGAGAACAGGAAGCTGGGTGAGGGAGACACTGCCAGCCACCACCATGACAAGGCGCATGGGAAGATGCCGGTAAGCCACGAGCCATGTGGCAAGATATAGATTTATGGAAATGGATTAATTTAAGATATAAGAACAGTTAGCAAGAAGCCTGCCACGGCCATACAGTTTGTAAGCAATATAAGTCTCTGTGCTTACTTGGTTGGGTCTGAGCAGCTGTGGGACTGGCGGGTGACAAAGATTTGTCCTGACTGTGGGCAAGGCAGGAAAACTCAAGCTACACATGTATGTTAGTGTTTAGACCCCAGCTGTCACTGCTATTTGAGGTTTTGAATACATTAGAATATGGGGCCTTACTAGAGGAAGTGGGTCACCTGAGTTTATTCTTGAGGACCGTGTCTTATTTCAGGCTCTTCCCTGCCCCTCCTTCTGCCTCCTGCTCATCACAAGGTATACAACTTCTGACACGTCTGTCCCCTCCCCAGTGACATACATGCCTCACCAGAGGCCCAGAAACATCCGAGTGACCAAGGACTGAGAACTCTGAGACCATGAGCCAAAGCAGACCTTTCCTCTGGGTTTAATCACAGCTCTGAGATGGTGGTTGCTACGGTCAGACCCCAGATGCCAACAGCCACTTTGTAAAGAATCTAGACTCGTATACAAAAAAATAAAATAATTTTAAAAAGAAAGAAAAATGAGGTGTTTTGTAAAAAGAAAGAGATAGAACATCTAAGTGTCAGACAGTCAAAGCAAGCATCTTGGGGTCTTCCAGTCCCCCAGCTCTCAGTTGAATGGAACTGAGCAAGGGACCTAATGTCACACAGCACTAAAGACTTCCTAGGCCAACGCTGTTGGGATTTCTGACCTACAAAACTAGGAGAGATGGTAAACCATCATTGTCTGACCAAGTCATCGCACATGCATCAGGGAAGCCGAGACATCCAGTCTACAAACCAACAGTCAGTTATTGGGCAGCTATTGCCCACAATGGTGTGATTTCCTGGGGTAGCAGGCCTGCTTCCCTGCAAAGAGAAACCACGTGCAAAGAAATGCAAGCTTTCTGACAGTTGGAGGGCAGGTTAGTGTGCAGTAAGGAGACAAAGTCGCAGGCAGGGGTACAGGTGGGATCAGAGTGCCAGGGCTTACACAGTGTCTGCTGCCTGCGTCCTTTTAATTGGCCTACTGTGGTTTGTGTTCCAAGGCAAATCCTTGCCTCCCTAGAGATTAAAATGTGTTTTCTCTGCAAACCTGATCCCTTGAAGCCTCTAAGCCATACATTTATTTCCTAAAACATTGAATCTGTTCATACCTTTGGCCAAAGAGGAGAAACAAATCCTAACAGCATAACACTGGTGTGTGTGTGTGTGTGTGTGTGTGTGTGTGTGTGTGTGTGTGTGTGTGTGTTGGGAGAGAACAGAATTCTAAAGAAAAGCATAATCCTTTCTCCCAAGCCCTTCAGAGTCTGTAAAGAGGCAACAGCCAACAGGGCAGCAGCCAGCACCGAGCAACACTAAGAAATCCTCCTGTGAATGCGCCTTGTGCAGTAAAAGCACTGCTGTCTGAGAAGAATGCCTGGGATTTTCTTTGTTTTTCTGTTGGTGGTGATGAGGTCACCCAGAGGACCCAGTCTCTCCTCTTGTTGCCCTGGTAATCAAAAGCACGTAATTAGAAGCTGGCTGGTGACAGCATCACATGTGATTCTGTGACCCAAGAACAGTTTTTGGGGTTGTTTTTTTTTTTTTTTTTTCCTTGAGCAAAGCTCATTAGGCCATATTAAATTCAGAATAGCTTTTGATTCACACAGTGGGCACTGGAATGATCCTTAGTGGGGGTTTTAACCTAAGAATTCCCTAAACACAGAAGAGGTTTGAAAACTGATTTTTTTTTTTTTTCCAAAGTAAAGAACTCACTCAAATAGAGTTTTGGCTTCTAACAATCACAGAAAGCAGGCAGTGGGTGTCTGGTAGGGAAGCCTAAGATCTGGGATGAGGTTGGTGTCTGGAGAGAGGTGAAAAAAAAAGGACAGGGAGGGAGAATAGAGAAGGAGGATAGAAGGAGGGGGTAGGCAGAAGGAGGATGGAGAAGACAAGAGGGGACAGGAGAGAGAGGAGGGCTAGTGTTGTGGGATATTGGTACACTGTGTGAAGGTGTACTGCTGTGATTGGTGTAATACAAAGCTGAATGGCCAATAGCTAGGCAGGAGGTATTAGGCGGGACTTCCGGGCACAGAGAGAAGTAGAAGGAGGTCATTGAGGCACAGGGAGACCTAGAAGGAGTTGCACATACAGAATGAAAGAAAGGTAAAAAGCCATGAGGCAAAATGTAGATTAATATAAATGGGTTAATTTAAGTTATAAGAGCTGGTGGAACAAGCCCAAGCTAAGGACCAGCTTTCATAATTAATAAGAAGTCTCTGTGTTGTTATTTGTGAGCTGGTAGCCCAAAGAAAAGTCTCACTACAGGCTAGGGAACAGACAAAAGGGAAGGGGAGAGGGAGGGAAGGTAGGAGGGGAGGGAAGGGAAGAGCACTCTGGCCAAGGCTGTGGTAAATCTGGATCAGTGCTATTGGATGAGCAGAGCCGCATTACAGCTGATGAGCTGTTTCCTGTCGCCTGGATGATTGTCTCTGATCACTCCACCAGCCATAAGCTGGGATTTTTCTTTTCTCTTCTTTTCTTTTCTTTAGGCTCTGCAATTCTAAGACCTAGTTATTCACTTCTGTGACCATCTTTTTTTGTATAAGAATATTCTGAAAAAAATAAAAAATAAATTAAAAAATCAATCAGTCAATCAATCAATCAATAGATAAAAAAAAAATAAAATTCTGAGGAGGCTGGTGGCACACATCTTTTATCCCAGCATTTGGGAGGCAGAGGCAGGTGGATCTCTGTGAGTTCAAGGACAACCTGTACTACAAAGTGCAAAGTGAGTTCCTGGACAGCCAGGGATACAAAGAGAAACTCTGTCTCGAAAAACAAAAAATAAATAAATAAATAAATAAATAAATAAATAAATAAATAAATAAATAAATAAAGAGAGAGAGAGAGAGAGAGAGAGAGAGAGAGAGAGAGAGAGAAGAAAGAACAGATAGTTCTGAGAGTAAGCTGAGTTTTAGCTGAGTTAATCCTATGTACTTTCTTAAGAGAAGAGGGGATTGATTGTGTGGATCTGGGTTTTGTTTTTAGGTTTTCTTTGATTGTTTTCTTTTGTTGTTTTGACACAAGGCCTTACTGTGTAACCCAGTCTGGTCTTGAAATCATGATCCTCCTGCTTCGGGCTCCTTAGTGCACACTGGGCTCACACATGGCTTTTGAGACATGGATCCAAACTCCTGTCCTGGCCAGGCTTTGGGCTATCCTTTACTCACACTCTTCTGAGGTGAGAATAAAGGTCCTCAGCGGGGCCCAGCAGTCCAGACCTGTCATCCCCGTTACTCGACAGACTAAGGCAAGTTTAAGGCTACTCTGGGCTACAGTGTGAGCTCAGAGTCAACCTGAGCAGCCTAATGAGATGCTGTCTCAAAATAAAAAGTCTATGTTAGTCAATAAAATAAGCACAGTGATTTCAAAAATAAACATAATTGATGAATTAGTTACTTTTTAAAAGGTGAAAAGTGAGCTCTGGTACAGGTCAGTGGTAGAGACAGGGAGAAGGCCTTGGTTTCAATCCTTTGAACCCCATTGCCCCCCAAAGAACAAAGTCTCTCAAATCAGCACAGAAAAGTTACCTACTGCATAGACACAGGGGGCAGCTGTGCATAGAGAAGATACTGCAGATGCTCCATGCAGCCTCATCCTAAGTCTGCAAAAGGAGGGTGGTGGGCACCTCGGGGAGTCAGCAAAGG
This sequence comes from Peromyscus eremicus, assembly GCF_949786415.1. Taxonomy (NCBI): domain Eukaryota; kingdom Metazoa; phylum Chordata; class Mammalia; order Rodentia; family Cricetidae; genus Peromyscus; species Peromyscus eremicus. The sequence goes on along the minus strand of NC_081420.1, from coordinate 21,741,542 downwards.
AGAAGGTGGCTTTCTGCTTCCAGTGTTTGAGACTGCATGACCTCCTGCTGGTTTATCTCCATTCAGCCTGTACCATAGTCTATGGTTTCATATACATTGTCCCTTGTTTCAAATGCAACTTGGAGCTTGCAGGAGTACCCTGACATCTCCCTCGTCTCTATAAATGAGTATGTTATACTCAAAGATATATCTCTGGGGTTTCTCCCTTCAAAGTTACAGCAATGTGTGCACATGATGTTTGCTAGTATCTCAATCTTTTTAACTCGTGGGCCCAAATGGGGCATCAAGAGTTCTGTGATCCCCATTTTGTGAAATTAAATTCAAATCTGTCTTGATGCATTTGAAGGTTTTAGGGGTCAGAAATCCATAGATTGTATGTTGGAGTCCCAAGTGGTAAAAGAGCCAAAGAGACTCTCATAGAGACAGCTTCTAGTCAGCTTCTTTGAAGGCAGCAGGTCTGCTGGAAGCTTGTATTTCTGCTTGGAAGGAGAGGAGGGAAGGGCATGCTCTGACAATGGCAATCAGATGTCCCCAGTGGGCCCAGGTGTGAGAGTGAGAGCAGAAAGCAGGGCCAGACAGCCTGCTGACTCGGCTTCCCTGCTGGCCTGGAGGGGGCATGCACTTAGAGGTTCCAGCAGCAGGAGTGGGGAATATGTCGTCAGCAGACAAGGATGGCCCAGGTGAAAGGAGAGCCACTGGGTTCTCAGCCTGGCTGGGATCCTGGGCCTGGGCAAACTGAGTTCTAGATTCAGCTGTCAGTTAAGTATATGACTGTCTCTCTGTCCATGATGCAAATTATATTAGTATGCTTAGAGTTTCCTCCCAGTTTTAGAATAACAATTCTCTTGATTCCCTGAGTTTATCAGAGTCTTTCTTGCACAAGGAAACAACTTGGAAGAGCTGGGCTTTCTAGAAACTACGATTTACAATTTGTCAGTAGTTATTGGGGAAAGTTACTGATTTCTAATTGGAATTTCAGATGATAAACAATAAATAAATTTTAACACAAGTTCCAAATATTATTCTGGAAATACTTATCTAGACAGTCCTTATTTTGCTATGATTTTACTTAACTTCTTTTTTTCTTTTTCTTTTTCTTTTTTTTTTTTTTTTTTTTTTTTTTGGTTTTTCGAGACAGGGTTTCTCTGTGTAGCTTTGCGCCTTTCCTGGGACTCACTTGGTAGTCCAGGCTGGCCTCGAACTCACAGAGATCCTCCTGGCTCTGCCTCCCGAGTGCTGGGATTAAAGGCGTGCGCCACCACCGCCCGGCCTTCTTTTTTTCTTTAAGATTATTGGAAGGTACTACCTTCAATCTTCAGTTCAGATGGTACTTCAAGTCTGATTTGGATCTTATCTTGGGAGAATGATATGTAGTTTGCCTAAAACTCACATTAAACTGAGTCTTTAAAAAATGTATTAACATATATTCATTGTATAAAGTGATGGGCATAGTGTTGCATGGCTATAATGGCAACATTTGGTAGGCTGAGGCAGGAGGATTGTCATGAATTTAAGACCAGCAAAGCCTACATAGAAAAACCCTGTTTGGAAAATTGATACACACAAAAAAAACAAAAAACAAAACAAAGCCAGAAACAGGGATGGGTTGCTCTGTGACATTCTAATTCAGACCCACCATGCACTTTGCCCACGTATACCCCATGAAAACTGTTGTTTTCTTGAAAGAGCATCCACACAGGAACCCTTAGGGAGCCATTTAATTTTGACTCTAGCCTTAGGGTAAACAAAGTAATATATATGTACATATATATTTAGTATATTCTTCAATGTTATGCACAATTATCCTAAAAACACAGCCAATTTCATTAAACTTGGTGACTAGTAGAAAATCAGAAAAATTAGCCTTGGCATGGTGACATGTGCTTATAACAAGGTCAGCCTCAGTTACATGAACTCCCATCTTACAAGAAAGTATGTGAGAAAGAGTGAGCATAAAATCAGATAAATTAGTCAAAATTATTCTGTCTTAGCCATATATAAAATTTTGTGGATAAAATATGGGCATGATTTAAATATCTCATGAAGGATCTACTGAAAGCATTTGTTATTTCTGATTTGGAATTTAAAGCTGTAGTTTCATTTTCTTTTACTAAGCATTATCACATAGATTTTATATTATTATGGTGTATAGTGTTTTAGGCTTTGTGAATCTCTTCCTATTAGTGCTAGAAATTGACTTAAAATGTACTATGATAGAAAATAAAAATGATTATAAAAGTAATCTAAGATGGATAATGCCAGTAATAGAGGATGAGGAAAAATGTTGAACAGAATAAGCAGAAAGAAACAGAAATAAATGAATGCTATTTAACAATTTTTGAGAAATGAATGGAAATAAGTTATACAATACCTACTCATGTAAGGGATTTTTGTTCAGACTCATTTTCTTTATTAAATTAATTTTTAGAGTGAGATCTTGTCATTACTTTAAATATACATTGATTGATTGATGATTGTAACTGAATAAACTAGTTCACCATTCTGGATATACTGGTTTCTTAATAACATGATGTAGCCATTTGCTTGGCTTTTTCCCTCTAAAATATTTGAGATGTCATATTGCACCATATGTGTGTACAAACAAGTGTTTAGAGGTAGTGTATCTATATCCCGGAATACATATCTCTTCGGGTGTATGTTAAGCAAGAATGGTAATTACTGTGTGTGTGTGTGTGTGTGTGTGTGTGTGTGTGTGTGTGTGTGTGTTAATAGTAGTGAGGCTGATAGTGAATACTATCACTGTATTCATCATGGTTTGTATTATATAAATTAATAACTATAGTTAAGGAATACAAAGAAAAAACTAGCTTGGTGTATACAGGGGCAAATAACAACAACAAAAGAGACCCTGTCTCAAACAGGTTGGAGGTGAGGATCAGCACTAGCGTCTGTCCTCTTAAAACACACACACACACACACACACACACACACACACACACACACACACACCATACAGACACATCATATAAAAGAATATTTTTAAATTTCAAATTTTGAAAATAATACTTCTCTGTTAGTATATGAGCTTGTGATTTGGTTTTATCATTGCTTTTCAGACCTTTGTGTGAAGATGCCAGCTGCCTGCTCCTAAGGGTGTTATTTTACCACAAACATAGGCAAATAAATACAAGGAGATGAAGATTCTCACTGCCCTTACCCTTCTCCAACGTCTCCTTCTCTGATGCCCCATCCTGCCACATGAACACTCTACAGTGCTCCTAATCTAGAATTCCCAGACCCTGGCCCACCCTGACACCTCCCCTGGGTGGCACACTTCAACCTTCTGTTTTTGCCTAGGTACCCTTCATTCCTCCTTCCTCTGCCACCCCCTCATCCATCATCTGCACCAAGTCACCTATAGTCAAGGACCCCTTGGGTTTCCACACCATGTGACTCTACATCTGCAGCCCAGCAGTCCAGCCTCCTCCCTCCACTCCCACTCAAGGTGCATATTAATTACTTTTATCATTGCTGCAACAAAATACCTCTCAAATACCAATCAAAGACTGAAGGGTTTATTTTGGCTTACAGCCTGACAGGATACATTCCATCACGATGGAGAAGGCATGACGTCAGGAGCTTGATGACTTTCTACCCAATGGCCTGCTGACACCTTCCAGCACTGTGAAAGCTAGACAGCAAGGAGGAAGCTCTCAGATCCGTTTCTGCTTGATTTCTTGGTGCTCTGCAATGAAAGTGTCTGGTGTGTTCAGTAATAGAGCCTTATCATCTAGTTCTGGAAGACAGCCAAGTATAGTGGTGGTAGGTAGCCTACACTGTTTGGGGGACCCCTGAAGCCTTCATGATAACAACTCCTAGGGTGCTATCCTGTACCTGCACTGGTATTTTCACTTAATAGCCTATGATTTCTGGGGGCAGCAATATCTACCCATGTAAGGTATTTTTGTTCAGACTCATTTTCTTTATTAAATTGATTTTTAGAATGAGATCTTGTCATTACTTTAAATATACATTGATTGATTGATTGATGAGTTGATTGATTTCTGTGGTGTTGTGTGGGTGTGGGCCATAGCATGAGTATGGAGGGTGAAGGAGAGCCTGAAGGAGTCTACTTTCTCCTTCCACCATATGGGTCCCAGGGAAAACTAGGGTGATAGGCTTGACAAGTGACCTTATCCATTGAGTCATTTCACCAGCCCTTAAGTTATAATTTTATATTAGCCTACAAGGTAGTAGGCTTCTGTAGCATGTTTTATTCATCCTTAATATTGGCTAATCGTCCCATGCTTTAGTGGGAAACATACTATTGATGTTTTGCTAAATGGACACATTGTTAAACTCTCTCAAATGTTTATATGTATGTCCATAGGTCAGTGCCCTTCTCAGTCTTGGTCAGAGAAGTTTATTTTTGCAATAAATAAGATTAATGCAAAGACCCAACAACTGGTCAAGAGTGCTGAGGATGGGTGACTATAAAGTTCTTAGTCCCAAATGGAACGTCTCTGTCACCCCCTCCAGGGCTTGGGGGAACATTATAAAGGAGGTAGTAGAAAGAGTGTAAGAGTTGGAGGATGGGGAGGAGAGCTGTGAAGTGCTGCCTGCTTGACATGGCATGGCCACTGTATCCCAAACTCTCAGAACTGGTGTTTAACTACACAAGACCCATTCAATATTGAGCCCATCAAAATTCATTCTATCATAAATGGGAGAGGGACTCACAAGGCCCCACCCCTACCTGAAAAGCAAGTAATGGTTACTTTGGGATAAAGAGTTATATTATCAGTGTTGTAGCCATAGGAAACTGACTGTTACTTGGATAAATACCCACCCCTCAGGATCATGAAAGCAACTCTAATTAAACATAGTGGGGACACACACATAAGTAAGACATGAAAGTTGAGGGGGACTTGTTGGTGGTTATTTTTTTTACTCTTGGGGGGGTTCTTTGGGGGGCGCCCATCACCCAGCTCCCAAATAAATCACACACAGAGACTTAATTCTTACTTATAAATGCCCGGCCTTAGCTTGGCTTGTTTCTAGTCAGCTTTTCTTAAATTAGTCCATCTACCTTTTGCCTCTGGGCTTTTACCTTACTCTAATTCTGTATATCTTTTCTTTCCATCTTATTCCATGTCTGGCTGTGTGGCTGTGTGGCTGGCCCTTTCTTTTATAGCTCCTTCCTTTTCTTGTTCCTTGATCTCCTTTCTCCCAGATTTTTCCTTCTATTTATTTTCTCTGCCTGCCAGGCCCGCCTATCCTTTCTCTTGCCTAGCTATTGGCCATTCAGCTCTTTATTAAACTATCAGATATTTTAGATAGGCAAAGTGTCACAGCTTCACAGAGTTAAACAAATGCTCTATAGAAGAATGCAATGCATTTTTGCATCATTAAACAAATGTTCCACAGCATAAACAAATGGAACTCATCTTAAAATAATATTCTACAACAGGGAGTTGGAAAGAAGGGTTCAGTAGGAATGTAAGAAGGATGAGGGATATTGGTGAAAGTATACTATACAATACTATACTATACTATACTATGCAGATATAGATACATATACATACACACACACACACTGGGAAAAATAATTTAACAAACTAGGATTAGGCTCTGGCTAGTGGTAAAATCAACAAAGGCATAAGTAGGATCTGTTGCGTGTGTGAGCAGATATTGGACAGTGTGAGGATAAGGGAGCACACAGGTTTTCCAGAACAAACTGGCACAGCCACTGAAGACACACTGTACAGTCCAAGGCCGTGACTCATTGTTTTCAATAGAGAAGAACTGGCTGGGTGTGGTCAGGCACTAACTGAGGCTGGTGAGAACCTGATTCTATCTCTTTCAGAAAAGGAGCTTCTTAGCTGAGACAGTCCTTTGAACATTTTCCAAGGTCAGTATTCTTTTTAGCGAGTGTTGGCATTCCATATTTTTATAGAAATGATCATTGTGAAATTTAGAACTGCTGTTAAAATAATGTGTGTGGTGGTTTGAATAAAAATGGCCCCTATAGACTCATAGGGAGTGGCACTATTAGGAGGTGTCACCTTGTTGGAAGAAGTGTGCCATTGGGGGAGGGCTTTGAGGTTTCAGATACTCAAGTCAGGACCAGTGCCTTTCTCTCTTCCTGCTGCCTGAGGATCTGTATGTAGAGCTCTAAGCTCCTTCTCCAGCACTATATCTTCCTTCCTGCCATAATGATAATGAACTGTAAGCCAGCCCCAATTAAATGTTTTCCTTTATAAGAGTTGCTGTGGTCATGTGTCTCTTCACAACAATAGAAACCCTAACTAAGACAATGTGATAAAAATAATATTTGAAAAGGTTTTATGTCTAGAAATAAAATTGCTTAGATCCAAGGAGTGTATTTCCTACCTTAAGCTTTAAAATCAAAATGGAGAAATGTGATTGTTATCTATAAAGAGATGAATGGCCAGAGTTACAAAAGCTAAAGAAAATGTCTGCATGTTCACTTGATCACATACACACATTTTTACTGTTTTTCCTCACAAGAAAATACATTTATTTTCAATTTTGTTACTACTTTTAATTTTATGTGTATAAGTGTTTTGTCTGCATGTATGTCTGTGTACCGTGTGAATGTCTGGTGCCTGCAAGGCCAGAAAAAAACATTGGATGCCCTGAGATTAGAGTTACAGATGATTGTGAGTTGCCATGTGAACGGTGGGAACCAAATCTGGGTCCTCCACAAGAGCAATCAGTGCTTCTAACTCCTAAGTCATCTTTCCAGTCCCATGAATTCATTTTCAGCATTAACTCAGACACAACAAAAACACCAGCAGCACTACTAGAGCATGGTCATCGATTTGGTGCCTAGTTACTTTCACGTGTGCATTCATGACCAAGGTGGGTTTGTTCTCCACCCTCTGAGCTGACCACAGCATGAACAAGCACAAAACCAAATTCCGAGCTCTCAGAGCCCTTCACAAGAGGACATGTTTTCATATTGCAAATCCCATTAATCCAGATGACAGAGCATAAGCCAACCTGACGCAAAGAACTGGAAAGATCATTACAACAGAGAGGTGTATACCTGAGAACCAGCCTGCTACCTCTTTAGAGAAAGCAGAATAAATGTTTGCCATGCACATCTCGGTAATGTTGTGATTTTTGTGTGTGTGCACACACACACACACACACAGAGAAACATTTATTTTCATACAGTCTTCCCATTACTCACATAATCAGTGACAGAAGTATTAGATCTCAAGCAGATCCCAAATGCAGTCCTCCTGATTCAGCTTTCTGGTGTCTGAGGTTTCAGGTGTGGTTACAGGTTGTAACTGCCACCATTTTATGTATATGACTGTGTGAGTGTGGACTATGTGTATGGTGTAGGCCCGAGCAGGACATCATGTGTCCTGGACTACCACTCTGTGCCTTAGTCTCTTGAGACAGGGTCTCTCACTGAACCTGGAACCAGGCTTATGGCCAGCAAGCCTGCAATCCTCATGTCTCTGTCCCTCCCACAGTGCACAGGAGGTTGCCAATTTTTCTAACATAGGTTCGGGGATTTGTCATTCTCCTGCAGCATACATTCTAACCCACGGAGCCATCTCTCCAGCCCCACCATTTTATTAATTCTTATCAGACCCTACATAAGGAATATTCATCTTCATCTTCATCTGACATTTACTTCACAAGAAAGGCCTAGCTGCTCTCCCACAGCCCCCCAAAACTCCAGCAGTTCATGAGTACTGTGTATTCCTTATTGTTTTCCTAGGCAGTGAGCTTGTTTTTTGGTTTGTTTAACTAAAAGGTTGCCCTTTTAAGAATAACTATGAGATTAGATTCAGTTAGTGAGCACTATTTAACATGTGAATACTTGCAAAAGAAGACTATTCTTATGCAGCTTTAACATATGTCTTCTAAAACCCTCATAAAAATAGTATTGAGAAATAGTTGGCCGGACAGTGGTGGTGCACACCTTTAATCCCAGCACTCCGGAGGCAGAGCCAGGTGGATCTCTGTGAGTTCAAGGCCAGCCTGGTCTACAGCACAAGATCCAGGACAGGCACCAAAACTACACAGAGAAACCCTGTCTCAAAAAAAAAAAAAAAGAAAAAAGAAAGAAAGAAATTGTTGACAAGGTATGTTTATAAGAATAAGTATTCCTCTCTATACCTCCCTGTTCTTATGAGACCCATAAATAAAGGAAGTGACAGTTTAGGGCCTAGTACTTCCCCAAGCTTGGCATGTTTAGGACCCAATGACCTTTTCATGGTCAAAGCTGTTCAATAATAATGTCAAGATTTTATGTACTTTTGTAAATTGCATTGTTTCGTGGTGTCTAATGCTATTGTCCAAAGCATATTTGACCAACTGAACTACTAAATATAGAAACACAAGAGAATTGAGCTCTCTTCTCTCCAGCAAGACATGAAAGGGATTTGTACAATGTGAAATAATACTTTTCTTCTCCCTCACTGTTTTGGTTTTGGACACTAATTATCTTTCATGAAAACACATTGCTGATATTAATCCAATGGTTTATTATTGTTATAGATGAATTCAATAACTATTGAAAACATGTCTCTGGTTTAATTTCTAGCATAGTAAATATTGATAGATGCAACCTACATTGTCTTTGGGCTGTTCATCTTTTTTAAGACCATAGATTTCCTAGGAGCAAAACCATGGAAGATTGTTTAATGACACAAAGGGCTGGGAATGTTCTTGTCAATTTGGAGATATTTTCAAATTCAGATACGTTTTTCTAAACAGTGTTGCAAAAAAATGTCCTAGATGACTCAGAGAGAGAATATTCCCTGTAGAGGCTTGTAGGTTGGTTATCAGTTCGCTGCACCTGGCCTTGCTTCCCCTGAGGTCATCTTCAGCTTCCCCTCTAGCTGCCTTGGAGGCAGGAGATGCTGCAGAGGGGAGAGCTCTGGGGGGCTCTTGGAAAAGGCTTACCTAAGGTCCTAAGCCTCTCAAAGCTTCATCAGTTTTAGCCAGTCTTCCAAAGAAGTCTCACAATCACCATCTACCTATCTAAAACTGATCGTATTTGATGAATGGAGTAAAAGCAGTCATTTCAACAGACATATCTGATTTCTGATTGCATAAGAATTATCTGGGATGCATTCTAAATGTAGAGAGATTCCCAGACCCCACCTTTGACCTAAAGAATCCATGACACAGAGATTAAAGAAAACAGGCTCTTCCAGGATTCTTGATGAGCAGTGTCTCCAGGAGACCATAGTCAGTACACAGAATTACTGGGAAGGCTGTGACCAAGACAGCATCTCATACCTGCTTTGACCTCAGGTCTGTCGGGGGGAGCCCACCTAAGCAAAACCCAGAACAAAGAGACATAGTCTGGGAGCTAGAGAGCCTTGGGAGAGTCTTTCACAGGGATGACGACAGATGGAAGGAAAGAACATGAAAAGGAGGTAAAGAAATGAAAGAAATCCCAAGCCAATAGGAAGGTTCCAGAAGTGAGGGGCCTAGAGTGCTAGACTGCCAATACTTCTGACCCAAGATTTTACTAAGAGCCATTGCTAAGCTCACTCTAGATTGGGTAAATATGCCAAAGTCTAGCATTAGTGAAGATTCCAGGGAATCTTCAGATAACAGAGAGAAAACTTGAAAGCCAGAGGAGAAACTAAATAAACACAACCTAAAATGATATGTGAGTAAGCACAGATGGGGCCACAGGAGAACTCGGATCTAAGATCGGAAGCGAAGAACATCCTTACCTCAGACAGTGCTCACAGGCAGAACTCCTGTGTGGGTGTATTCTCCTCTCCTGACCTGGCAGTTTAGGAGGCAGAGAGCTGGAGGGAGCTGTCTCTGGGTCTGACCCATCACCAAGTACCACCCATCACTGAGCAACTTACAAATCTAAACAACAACAAAACCCAACTCAGCTAGGAGCAATCTGAGGGCATTTGTGCTCTTTATAACTGTCTTCTTTGTTTGAGACCACAGATGAGTCAGTGGTGTTTGATGGAAAAGACATAGCCAGGGGCCAAATGCAAAACCTCCCCTCCTCTCTAGTTTACCTAACAGTAAGTTGCTTTCAAAGAAGAGTTTGAGGTAGTAGCTCTATTCCTCGGTTCCAGAGCACACTGTGAGTTATAGAGCATTCACATACTGGCGGATTTAAAGCTAACACTAACACATTTCAGCAAAGGCCTAATGAGTTTGAGCGAGGTGGTAAACAGGGTAAAATTTAATTTACTGAGCTGACTTTTGGTCGCCAAAATATTTTCAACTTTCACTTATTTTTATTGCACAAACAAGATTAGGGTGCTCAAGCGAGTCTTACGCAGGTTTTGCAACACATTTACAAGTACAGATCTGTGTGGCAAAGAGCACTTTCGGCACCTAGGCAGTTTGATCAAGCAGAGGAAGGAGGGACTTTGCCAAGCCCTTATCGCGCCCCCACCCCACCCCGCCCCACCCCCAACCCCCGGATCTGAAGGTGAGAAGGAAAAGAAAGAAATACACCATGCAGTTTTCAGAAGCTAGACTCTGGTATCGAGCTGCAAGTCCTTCTTCACTGGTCCGCTGCATTAAAAGAGCTGTAGTTCATTTTTGGAAGCTTGTGAGACGCTTTCCACTAGGTCGGATCTGTTTAAGAAATGACCTTCCCGATGCTTTCAACGGTAGCTCTTCTGCAAGTATGACAGCACATCTTCTACACACTTTTTCTCTCTCCAAATCAATACTTCCTGAACTTTATGTATTTGTAAAGGCATCTGCTATTTCATAAAATAATGCAGCATCACTAACTGGTTGGTCGGAACCATTAGCGTCTTACTTTATCCTTTGTATCTGTTACCTCAAAGGTCCATCACGGGTGGACACTGAGCAGCAGAGGAAGGGATGCATGCCGGGGCTCTCCATGAGAACCTGCTTGAATCTGAAGGTGACTTTTGTGAATGAAGCCCTCTCCAGATCATGTGCTGCAGGTGAGGCCCGTAGTATAATGGGACCCCAGCCCCTGTAAGATGCGTGGGAGAGAGTACAGGTGCCTGGAACACCCCCCTCACCCCCCCACCCCACCCCCACCCCGCCACTGCTCTGCCCTGTGATCTGAGGATGAGGGAGAAATGGACTCTGTGACCTGTCACCAAGAATTAATCCTTGTTCACTCTCAACTGAATTGCCTTTACTGTGTATTTGCATTTGATATATATTTTTATATAAGGCATTTGTAAGACAGGGAAATATCCCCTCTACCCACCTGTCCCTCTTAGTTCCCGTGTGGAATCTAGGAACTGAGTCACTAGAAGGCTGGTTATCACTAGAAGGCTGGTTATCAAGAGAAAGCACACAAGCTTTATTAAATTTGCATACACATGAATATCTTCTCAGGAGAATGAAAGTTGAAAAGACATAAAGACTTGTCCCTTTTATACCTTGAAACAAAGACTGATAAATTTATGAAGGTTTGACAGGATAAATGGGTCTGTGGGTAGAGTTGTAAATTCTAGGGACTTCACTGAAGCTGGTGGGAGACAGGGGTTACTTCATCTGGCTGATTTATTAAGCTTCATTACAGTTCCAAGCTGTAGTCATTGGTAATAAAGGCCACTTTCCCATTTTGATACAGGGGGACATGCCTCCCAAATGAATCTTGCTTGCTCCATGGAAATGGCCCTTTTAGAAGTTATAGTTGAAGTGACTCCACTCTGATTTAGTCGCTTAAATATCTATGGAATACCTACCCTGCTATGCGATCTGTTAATTTTCTAACATGCACATTTGATTCATAGAGTGGTCTAGACCCATGGTTACAGCTACATCTACGCTGCCTGTGTGCATTTAATTTACTTATTTGCCTATTTGTAATTTCATAATTGGCTAGAGGGTAAAACTGTCATGCCAATTAACTTACCTTTAAATTCCTAGACCTCATAAGCAGAAGGAGATCAATATATGTTGAAAGAGCGTTAAATTGTAATGACTTCCACATGAAATTGGAGCAAATTTTAAGTAAAGCATATATGCCATCAAACTAAAATTCAAAATATTAGGGAAAACTTTTCAGAAGAAATGGAGAAGTTAAGACACAGCTGGTATAAACTGGTCTGTAAATTAATTAGACATTGAATTCCTTGCAAGGCAGGGTAAGGAAAATCTGCCCTCATATCCTGGGCTAGATCTGGTGGTAATGGTTCTAGATTTTAATATATTTGGTTTACTAATAAATAGTTTATGACTGTGTAATTTCACTATATAACTTTTCTATCTACAACTTTGTATCCTGGAATAACTAATACTGGCACCACAGACAAAATACTTTTTGTTTTTATATACACCAGGTACATAAGATAAACATATCAAAGACTCAAGAAAATAAAAGTTTTCTTATTTTAAAGTGAAAATTTCACTTATATACAAAATCGATTGGTTATTTACTTCCTTGTTTGAGATTTTAAACTTTATATCCCAAATGGACCTGAAGCAAAGCAAAAGCCTACCTCCACTTTCTACCAATGAAATCAACTTAAAAACAAAATCGCAGTACCTGGTGTGGTTGAGTAGGCTGATACCTTTAAGAAAGCGTGGGTCCTCTGCACAATCTCCCTCAAGCAGTGATGTAGAATAAGAACTGAGTGAATAGAACCCAAACTGAGCATTTCAGTGAACTAAAAGTTCCAGTTGCTGATTAAGAACTGGTGGTAGGTTCTGTTGTGGTTTCTTTTGGGGTTTGGTGGTGCTGCTGGGGATTAACCCCAGGGCTCAGGCATGCCAGACAAGGATATCACTCTATCACTGAACTACATCTCCTGCTCTGACAGTCCACTTTTTAATCATCTGTCCTCGAGCCTCTGAAATGTGTCTTGGTGGGCTCCAACCTCATTTAATGGCAAAGGTGATCCCACAGAAGAACCAACCATATGAAACCTGTTTTTTAGCCAGCCAAAAACAAAGACCATTATACCTCTCCCATAAGAATGTATGCAAACAAGAGAGATTCTTTATGTGAGTTACACAGTAAGAGTAAAAAGTTTTAATCCTGGTCCTATAGATTCCAGTGTGAACATCACTGAAATCTGGGTTGGAAAGAGACGTTTTCTTATAATCACACCCGATTAGTCAAATCCATGCAGGTGTGACGAATTGGCTGCTGAGATCCACTTAATTTTTTGCTTTTGCTCTGTAAATATTTATAATTTTAAAAGTCTACTGAGTTCAGTGGCTGAAATAAATCTGTATTGCAAGACTTATTAAGCAACTTGGTATCACTTTTTAAAAGCTTTCCTTCAATAAGGAGCACGAACTCATGGCGACTATCTATGGATTCAATATCCAGATATATGTTATCATCACAGAAGATAGGTCTATGTGTTCTACTTCATTTTCCAGAATATTCTTTCATTGCCTTTACTTGCATTTTGTCTGAGTAGGTTAAAGGTTTACATGATTATGCCATGATTTTGAGGTTTTCTGAAAATAATAATGTATGTATAGTTATACTTTTAAGCCATCTGGTGGGACCATTCTCAAAACCAAACCAAAGACTTACTTCTCACTAACTTTTTCAGTGATTGCTTAAAAGCAATCAATCGGCAGCAACCAGGTTTCAGATTAGGCATGAAGCTAAGACAAGTCAGTGAGGCAACTGGAAGAGAACATTGGCTTCAGACAACATGAACAAAACAAACTTTCTAAGTCAGTGCTTCTCAGCCTTCCCAATGCTGAGACCCTTCAATACAGTTCCTCATGCTGTGGTGACCCCCAACAAGAAAATTATTTCACTGCTACTTCATAACTGTAATTGTGCTACTGTTATGAATCATAATGTAAATATCTAATGTGCAGGATATCTGGTATGAGATCCCCATGGGGGTTGTGACCCACAGGTTGAGAACAGCTCTTTTAAGTGAGGGCAAAGGCCATGAGTCATGCACTCATTCTGTCTATAATTCACAGTTAAAGCAGTCCAGTGGCAGCTGGAGGAAGGTTCTAAGAGGAGCAAGCTCTCCACTCCTGGGGTGCCCTGCTGACATGCTCAAAGCGGAGGAGTTGCTGGCGAGATGATGGAGCCATCAATGAGGAAGAAGGCTTCAAGGACTTGAGAGTTTGTAATACCAAGAGGGTGAAGGAATGAAAACTTCCCCTGCTGTGATGAAATCTAAATGGACCTGGCCTCTGTTGGAAGAGTAAGTCATGAGACCTGTGCACCTTGAGCTATGCATCCTGACCAGGGCTCTTTCCTTCCAGGGCTCCCACTGCCTCTTTCTTACTCATTCCTTCTACAAAACATGGAGAAATGGGCCAATATTCCACGAGCAGGCAGTTTCTTCCAACTAGGGGGTAACAACTAGGGTTGCCAAGGTTTCTGTTTCATTTTTTTAACATTTGGTATTTTATTTTCCTTCATCTGTTTGCTGATATCTGACAAAGAACCTACTTCCTTTCATTAAAAAAGAAAATAAAATCTTACCCCGAACGTATTTCTTTCTGCATGTTTAAATAAAGTGAGTGTCCCTGGGAGTTAGTTCCCTTCACGTGTGTGTAAAGGAGAGATTAATACCAGTGCTTAAGCATGCTTACAGCCTATTGCCAGGGTGTGTGATGCAGATTTATATTTCTTAATTGGAGTTATTAATCTTGATACTCTGTAAGTTACAAAGGGTATTTCTTTGGCAATAGCAAAGGGAAAAAATCATTTACAGTGTTTACAAGTCTCAGCCTCATTCATAAAGATCACAAGCTTATGGATGGCTAATAGTCCTAAAAAGCCATCTCATTACAAGCGATACTCATCAGTTATCAACATATCAACTATGAGAAAGTGTGTATGTGTGTGTATCCGTGTGTATTTCCAGAAGACACTGAAATGCAAATCTTAAAGGATGAATACATTATCAAAGTATTAAAGTATTAGTATGGTAGATTCAGAAATATTCAAATCATTCTGCTCTTTTTTCAGCCTCTATAAAAAAATCATAAACATGGCTTGTGGCCAATGGATGTGAGAACAAATTAAACATGCCACTTGTCGTCAAAGGCAGGAAAGACTTTGAATGATTCTCTAGACATTCTGAATGTACAAAGTTGACCAAAGTGTTCCAGGGTGCTGAGATGGATGCTGCCTCCATGACAACCACATCGTCAAGCAGTATCCAAAGCATATAGTGAACAACACGAGTAAGAAACTAACCTTAACTATATGAAAAGCTTGAGATGTGGGAGATGTTTGTTACCAAAGCAAAGCCTAGCCTGTGCTGACTAATACAGCCACAGGGTAACAGTGGCTTTCAAGTGTTGAAAGCTAACCAAAAATCTATAGTTAAAGTCTTCCACCATCCCAGTCTTTAAAAACTCTTAACAGCATATATTCAGGATCAGCAAACTTATTTTATAAAGGACAGATAACGGCACTTTAGCGTCTGTGGGTCTGATACTTTGCCACAACTTCTCATCTCTGCCTTAAGAGATTGCAAAGAGCCTTGATAATTTGTAATTAGCTAATAGCATCTGATATTCTCATAGTATTATAATGTCTGAATAATATTGTATTTATAAATCGGGAAATGGGCAGAATTTGTGCATGGATCATGGATCCCTGTTCTCTGTCACATAGCACTGACTATTAAATGTAGTAACACAGTGGATTTGTTTCTCAAGGCTCTGTTATCAAAGTACTACTAGATAGTTTGCTATGGCATTTTATTTTTTAATTCCCTCATCTGGAGGCCAGAAACCCACTTTCAAGTCCTTGGCAAAGGTGGTTTCTTCCAAAGGCTCTAGAGGTCAGTCTGATCCATGCCCTGCTAAGCATCTGTTGGCATCCCTTGGCTGGTGCAGTATCACTCCAATCTCTCCTTCTCACCACGCTGAAGACAGATGCTCTATTGCCAGCTCTCTGATTACCACTTACTTTCAGTCTCCAAAGTTATACAAGCTGGTCTTAAACTCACTCTGTATCCCAGGCAGGCCTTGAATTTGCCATTCTCCTGCCTCAACATCTGAGTATGTTGGATTCAGACTTGTACCATGTTGACTGGCTTCCCTCCTCTTCTTAAATAATCGAGACTACTGGATGAAAAGTCTACCTCACTCGCTTCTGACCTCAACTAACTAAATCAGCAATGACCTAATTTTCCAAATGAGGTCCCATTTTGAGACACTAAAGGCTAGAATTTCTACAAGTCCTTTGGGGCATAGAATTTAATCTGTAGCCATTGGCATCTTTCTTTCTTTCGTGTTGGGAATGGGAGCCATGGATTCACACATGCTAAGCAAGCATACCGCACCTCTAAGCCCACCCCCAACACTTAGCTTCTTAAACAGGAGATTTCACTTAGTAAGTCTCCGATAGTATAAGTGATTTTCATATAAGTCCATAGGCCTTGTCTTTTCAAGACAGGCCAATTCATCAGTTTTCTTGATAATATTAAAACTTCAGTGTCTAAAAGATCAGTTAAATGAAAAACCATGCTCATAATTAAAATAAATAAACATCACTTTGCAAGGCACATTTACGATTCCATATTATTGTTCAGGATCTTACTTCCTCCAAATCATTGATTGATGCTTTAGATGAGAAAATGAGATTTGATTTACATATGTTATTTCTTGAGACTGTTATTAAAGCACAGCATTGATGAAATGATTATTCCCTAGCGTCTGAATGTAGACATCTATAAGAATTTGTTGAAGGGAAAACCCCACAATTTCCTTGACAGATTTTGCAACCTTAAATTCTGAAAAGGCAGGCGAGTAATAGAACTACCTAGTTTAGCCAAGGCCTATGGGGTGGTCAGAAGACAGGAGCACCAAACCTCAGTGAGAAGGGGGAGGCACCTGAGCTGGGCCCAAAAGGTGGCTGAGGATTGGAGGAAACACAGGGGACAACTGCCGTAAGCTGAGGCAGGAAACCATGTAGATGCATGAGGGGAAGCTGTAGCTATTTCATTTGAACTAAAACCATCTCCCCGGAGGGAGGAGGCAGGCTCCTAAAACTCAAGAAGCTAGGAGAACGTGAGGCTCTGGAAGCTCCCATAGTTACCTGATTCTCAAGGCTAACCCTCAAGATTAAAGGCAGGTAGGTCCTCAAGGTTATAGAATCAGTAAATAATTGCTAGGCAGGAGGAGACTCTTCTGGAGAGCTGCCTACAAGGTGCTCAGGGAGCGCCTGGAATGCTTTTATGAATCAGCTGCCTTAGAGCTAAAGAAACCTGTGAGTAACCTCTGCTCCTGTGAGTAATCCCATCACTGGTTTACAAAGCTAGACTTGGGCTTGTTTCTTTCATCTGTTATCAGTGCTTTATCTGAATGAATAGACATTTGTTCCCATCTCCCCAGGAAAAGTCTGGCAGGGGATCAGCATGACGCCAGGCATCAGGAAACACATGGGGCAAAACAGGAGCCTAACTGCAGAATGGCTGAAACGGCTAGAAAGGACTTTGAATGTCAGCCTGAGAAAAGTTCAGGCGTCAGTCGTGAGCTTCCTAGCAAACGGCAAAATCCAAATATGTGGCCTGATATAGAAGATAAATAAGGCAGTGAACTGGTGAGAGGCATTACAGGAAAGGTGGTGGGAAGTGTGGCCAGGTGGTGGGTTCAAATGAGATCATCAGAAAACAATAAAAAGGATGTCAGGAGGTCTCGGCAATGGCATCCTAAGATACCTCAGTGCACTTCTGTTGCTATAACAACACACTTGATGCTCAGGTTCTGTGCAGAGAAGAGGCTCATAATTCGGAGGCTGTCCATCCAACACCAGGCAGCTCCATCTGTTTGGCCTCCAGGGAGGTTCATGCAGCAGGAGCCTGTGTCCAAACTGTGAACAGAAAATGTGGAAGAGGCCAAAGGCATGGTGGCCTAGCTTTCTAAGACTCCGCTTTCAGGAACCAATCCCCTACTCTAAGAAAGGCATAGGTCACTTGGGGTGGGGCAGTATTCTCATCACCTAATTACTTCCTTTTAAAGGCCTCCCTGGCTTCAGTTCCCTTACAATAGGGACAAAGATGCCAGAACATGAACCTTCAGAAAACAGAGACAGAGAATCCCGAGGAAGAGAAACGCAATCCGGGAGCAGACACAGCACAAGGAAACAATTATGTATCCAGTTCTAGTTTGTTACAGTGACAGGGGATGCTGATTCCTCATGTGTTCCTGGATCCGTTGTGCTAGTGAGATTTCTGCTGCTCTCACACACGCCTGAGAAAAATCAACTTACAGAGAGAAAGCGCTTATTTTAGCTCTTAGCTTCAGAGGGCTCCACCCACAGTAGTTTGGGCTGTTGCTTTAGAGTCTGTGGTGAGGCAGGAGAGGGTGTCCGAGCAATGACTCTGTTCCCCTGGTGGCTGGGAGGTGAAGAGGTAAGTAGGAGGAAACCACAGTTGCAATACCCCTTTCAGAATGACCTTCGACCTCCAGTTTGTCCTGCTTGTGGGATGTGCTAGGGTAAGGGTGGCATAGAGATTGAGGGAGTAGCTAACCAAGTCTGGTTCAGCCTGAGACCCATGCCACAACAGTAAGCCCATTCCCGACACTTCCTGAAGCACCAGGACACAGAGGCTGCATGACCCAGAGACCTAGGATAGAACCAAACACAACAGAAGAAGAAAGAAAAAGTCAATGTAATGATGCCTAATGACATTCTGCTATACTCAGAGACTGGTGTCTAGCCCAGTTGTCATCAGAGAGGCTTCATCCAGCAACTGATGGAAGCAGATGCAGATACTCAGAGCCAAACATCAGGTGGAGCTTGGAGAATCCTGTTGAAGAGAGCGAGGAAGGATTGTAGGAGTCAGAGGGGTCAAGGACATCACAAGAAAATCCACTGAATCAACAAACCTGGGCTCATAGGGGCTCACAGAGACTGAACCAACAACCAGGGAGGCTCCATGGGACTGACCTAGGCCCTCTGCATATATGTGACAGTTGTATAGCTTAGTCATCTTGTGGGACTACTAACAATGGGAGCAGGGGCTGTCTCTGACTCTTTTACTGGCCCTTGGGACCCTATTCCTCATACTGGGTCACCTTCCCCAGCCTTAATACAAGGGGAGGTGCTTAGTCTTACTGCAACTTTATATGCTGTGATTTGTTGATGTCCATGGGAGACCTGCCCCTTTCTGAACAGAAATGGAGGTGGGGTAGATGGGAGATTAGAGGGGAGTTGGGGGAAAGACTGAGAGGAAGGAGGGGGAAATTGTGGTCAAAATGTAAAATAAATTAATTAATTAAAAACAAAAGAATAGCCTAACTTCTTGCCACAAGTTCCTACTTATTAAGTATCTCACCACTTTCTGGTAATTCCAAAGGCAGGTGGCCCTGCTTTTAAAGCATGTGAGCCATGGAAGGCCATTTAAGAACCAGACCAAAATATTAATCAGAATCAAAATAAATGCCCATGTGTGGCCGGGCGGTGGTGGCGCACGCCTTTAATCCCAGCACTCGGGAGGCAGAGCCAGGTGGATCTCTGTGAGTTCGAGGCCAACCTGGGCTACCAAGTGAGTCCCAGGAAAGGCGCAAAGCTACACAGAGAAACCCTGTCTCAAAAAACCAAAAAAAAAAAAAAAAAAAAAAAATGCCCATGTGTACATATATATCAGGCATCCAACACAAAGCAAGGATCTGTAGTGGGTAGCCATTCCAGCTTTGATCTGGAAGTTCCAACCCCCATTGAGACTTTGGCAACTGTCACACCTACAAGGCGGGGCCAAGGGAGGCGCCTGGGGACCTGAGATCTGGATTGGGGGGGGGGGCGCTCCCTCCATTCCAGGACCCTGGATGGTGGAGGTGGACCAAGCAGAGCTCCAGAGAACACCGCTGGACTGTAATACACCTTCTCCAGACCCCGCGACCTACCTATCCCTTAATTTGTAAGTTATGCCATTAAATAAATCTCCTTTTAACTATGTGAAGTGGCCTTAATATTTACACCAATAAGGATCCATTTCATATTCAGCTTGCATCTCTAGTGCCCACCAGAAGAAAGCTATAGTCCAGGGATCCAGCATAATGGCCATTTCACTACCTGTGAATCTCATTGAAGAAGGAGAAGAAAGACTAGTAAGACCTCTCATACATCCCCTCCAGCTCATTTGCAAGACTAATCACACAGCTCTAAATCTCCCCACACTAGAGAGAAGAAAGGTAAGGTAAGGAAGCCTTCAGAATATTCTCAATTCAACCTGATCACAGGGAGAAAGAGAAGTTACACCCTGCCTGAGTAATCAGACCTCAGCTGGGAAAAGAGGAACGTTTTTCCCGCAGATTGACAACCTGCCATTTTGATCTGGCTGGAATGTTTTCCACCTGAAAGACCCTCAGGCCACTTTTCTGAGTCATGTAAGTATTAGTGAAAGCAATACAGAGTATTCGATGATTAAGAGAAGGCAGGTTGGAGACAGCAACGTGGTGTCTTACTTCTTTGGAAAGATCTAGATAGCTTCTCCAGAAGGTGTTTAATCTGATGTTTGACCTGTTAGTTTAACTAGAACAAGCTGGAAATGAGCGAGGCTCATTCTTGGAAACAGAACAATTTAATGCAAAAGTATGCAGCAGTACTCACTGTGCACATATGAAAATTCGTTTTTGGTTACCTACAATTTCACCATCCAGAGAGAATCATTGACTACATTCTAGAGTACACACACTTTCTTTTATTATTTGCATATTTACAATTTTTTAAACTTACTTCAATTTTGCTTTTTTAAGTTTTTCGGTATTTGACTTTTGAGATAAGGTCTCATTACATAGCTCAGGCTGGCCTTGAACTCACTGTGTATCTCAGGCTGGCATTAAATTCAGTGTTTAGCCCAAACCGGCCTTGAACTCACTGTGTAACCCATGCTGACCTTGAACTCCCAATTTCCCTGCCTCTGCTTCTTGAGTGTTGGGATTACAGACATGTCCCACACCATGCTGCTGTAGTCTACACTGTTTTCTTTGTCTTATTCTGCATCTTATGGGGCCACCAAGGAATTTTGGATAATATAATTTCTAAATGGTGAGAAATATTAGAACAAATGTCTCTGCCTATCTTAACTATGCTTTTAGTGCCAACAGAGAGAGAGTGTGGTGTGTGTGTGTGTGTGTGTGTGTGTGTGTGTGTGTGTGTGTGTAGAAAGGGGATTATGTGGGGGAAAGAGGGGAATAGAGGAAGGGGGGGACAAGAAAAGACAGTGAAGGGGAAAAGGAACGATAAATCTCATATCTCACACATGGACACACACACGACACTTTAGCCTAGGTGGGGACTATTAGGGTAGAAGAGACCCAGTGGTGGCAGGATGACCGGGACAAATGTGAGCAGAGCACAGTGATGTTTATATATAGAAATGTCACAGAGAAATCGAGCATTTTGTACATTTACTAAAAATTTAATAAAAGCATAAAACACCCCGTTCATGGAAGAGAATACATTCAGCTCTTATAAGTCACATCTTGAAGATCAATCAACTATCTCATGCAGCTTGCTTTGCAATATTATATAAAAAAGACAGAACACGCTGCCACACATACAGCAAATTCTCAACTTGTGTGTGTGTGTGTGTGTGTGTGTGTGTGTGTGTGTGTGTGTGTGTGTGAAGGGGGGGAGACAATTCAAAGCAAACACTGGAAGATTGAATACCAAGACATTACCAGTCCTTAGTCATGGGAAATAGATTTAAATGATCTAACTCCTTTACAGTTTTCTGTATTCGTCACTGTTATCTTCAGCAAACTGTGATTTTGAAATATTTATATCAAAAAATTCAGAGCTTGTTTAACAAATGTTATTTATAAAAATACCAAAACTTATTTATAGTATCCAGCAAAGTAACTTAAAAAATAATTTGCTGCTAAATCTATAATAAAGCAGAATATTTTATAGTTATACTAAGGCAAAAAATGTATGAAAATAAATTTAGAAAGGCATACAATAGCTTTATAGTAAATTATTATTTTAACCTAGTAATTCAATATATTAAAGTTTACTTTCAAAACATTTAAAAATGCATAAATGTGCTTATGAACATAGATACTATCTACTAAACTAATATTCATATGTTTCATATATATATATATTATATGAATCTGGATGTTCAAATGAGAGGAAATGTGGTATATGTCTTTCTGAGTCTAGCTGGTTTTGATTAACATGATTTTCATTCATTTCCATCCATTTCCTGCAAGGACGTATATTCAATTCACCCCCTTTATAGCTGAATAAATTCCATTGTGTGTGGTGTGTGGTATGTGATGTGATGTGATGTAGTGTGTGTGTGTGTGTGTGTGTGTGTGTGTGTTGTATATATAAGTGGGGGTGGTATTTGTAGGGTGTATGTATTTGTGGTAGTTGTATACATGTGAATGGTGTGTGTGTGTGTGTATGTTGTGTATATGTGAGTGGTGTGGGTTAGTGTGGTGTGTGTACTACATAACTTCATTCATTCATCTGTTGATGTGCATCAAGGTAGTTCTGTTTCCTGTGAACAGTACTGCCCTGCACATGGATGCCATTCTGTGTTTTGTTTTTTGGAATCTCCATGCTGATTTTCTTAGTGTGCACCAGTTCTCATTTCTGCCTGGTATGCAGGTTCCTTCTCCCTCTCCCCCTCCAGAATTTTTTCTTTTGTTCTTGATAATAGCCATTCTGACTGAAGCAAGGTGGATTCTCAATGTGATTTTAATTTGTTTTTCCCCAACCAATGATGTCGAGCACCTTTTCCTATACTTATTGGCTGCTTGTATCTGTCTCTTTTTCTTAGAACTGTTCAGTTCCTTTGCTCATTCATTAATTTTATGTCTTTTTGATACTTTTTCTAGTTCTTTCTAAATTCCAGATATTAATCATCTGCTGAGTATAAGGCTGGCAACGTTTGTCTCCCATTCTGCAGACTGTCTCGCCACTCTGGTGACTGTTTCTTTGTTGTGCAGAACTTTTTTAATTTCATGCCACCCCAGAATGGCCATTTTCAGTAACTTCTCACATTTGATACCTGAGTTTGGTTTTAATTATTCATCTTTGCATTAACATCCTTATGCATATCTCTGCTTAATTCCTTCAGCTAGTTCCTATAATGGACAGTCGTATATAAAGATCTGAGTTTTTTTTACTTTGAATTATTTTGCATTCAGTATTCTGTAAGTAGATTGGGAGAGAGGACTTCACTTTCTCTTTGACAGATAACACTACTTTTAATTCTAATTTGCCTTGCTTTGATTATTTACCATTGTGTCATTGTGCATATCACTGTATGTCAAAACGGCAATACTTTTGACAATTTGTTTCCATTCTTGTTGCTGTTCAAAATCTTAGGTAAAACTATTTAATAATATAATTATTATTAATAATAACTTAAGGATTCTGTATATGCGCAGCTCGGCACCTTATTACATCATCAGCTTGCGACTGCGCCCCAGCCTAAAAGCGGATGTGCACCCCCAACGCTCTCTCTCGATTTCTCTCTCTCTGCACTCTCCCTCCGCGCGGTCTCTCTGTCTCCATCTCTCTCTCTCTCCTCCTAATAAAGCTCTAAAAGGTATCACTGAGTTCTGTCGTGACTGTGACCTTTCCACGCGGTAACCAGCGCCAGCCACCAGTGCCACCATATACCCTTACAATAACTATTAATCATTATTTGATAATATATTTATTTAATTAATATTCTGTTATATTTTCTTGTAATTTTATATAATAATAATTACTCATCATTATTATTATTAGATTGAACTCAGGGCCTCTTGTATGCTAGGCGAGTCCACCAGCTGGGCTTCCCCACCAGTCCACTGAAATGATTAAACCTTTATTTGAACTACTTATTCACACAGTACCATTTCATGTTTTCCCTCTGTGTGTTCCTGGATCTACCGCTGACTTCCTTGGCTATCATGCATATGTGAGCCAACTTTTGGAAAGCATAGAGACACTTTATGAGCCTGTCCATATGTAAAGTATCCTATCACTTGTCACTATTACTTCTGAGTGCTATTTTATGGTTCACAGACTTCTCGGACGATAACCTCATCCCAACAGATCTGCTGCTCCTGTTTCGTGGTGAGCGCAGTATTGATGAGACAGTCTGAAGCTGGCCTTTTTATGTGTGGTGATTAACTTTATGTGTCAACTTGACTGAGCCGCAGGGCACCCACATATTTGGTCAGCTGTTATTCTGAGTGTTGCTGGGAGAGTGTTAGGGGATGAGATTAACATTTTAATTGGTAGGCCAATTAAAGCAAATTCATCTTAACTAATGTAGATTGGCTCCAGTTAATCAGCTCAAAGGAGGAATGGGAACAAACCGTCCTGAGGAGGGAAAACTCCTCCTGCCTGGCAGTGCCTGAACTCGGGCTTGGGCTTTCTTCTCCTCTGGACTTACTGAATCATTGGCTCTTCCTGGAGCTCAACTTTGCTTGCTTTAGGACTGGGATACATAGCTCTGGCTAGCCTAGGCCTCTGCCTACCTGACTCTACTTATAATAAAGCAAAAATGCACACACACACACACACACACACACACACACACACACACACACACACACCACACTTCCTATTGGTCCTCATACTCTGGGCCCTAGAGTCTAGAAAAAAAACTGGTCAATACATCCCCAATTTTTTTCCTCCTTTCATGCTCATAGAATTTATTCTCTGTCTCTGTGAATTTCAGTTTATTCCTCTTATCTATTTGGGGTTAAATCCAAACAGAGCTGAGGGTATAAGTCAGTGGTAAAGCATCCACTTTGAACAGGGAAGGCCTGGGCTTCCATCCCCAATACTCTGGGCTTATCTCTTCACTATGGTGGCTGCAGCTTTCTGACTTGCATTTAGCACAGACCATGGCTGCAATGTGTTGTGGAAATTCGATCCGTTTATCCAATGGTATTGGGGTGACTAGCCCTATGGGCGTGGTCTTCTCTGGGTACTGTGACTGGACAAGAACTGAGGAGGTCGTGCGCTCTCTTAGGTGGTTGCAATGTCTTTGATTCAGATGCAACCTAGGTCTAAGTTTCTAATATGAACATGCTGCCCCTTGAATTTAGAAACTATATATTGTAGGGAGTGGAGAAAGCCTGTGTGAGAATTCCTGAGTGTGTGTTGCTGACTTGAGCACCGCCATGTGAAGGACCGCAGAGCCTTAGACCCATGGAGGAATGGCACTCCCCATCCGCACTTCCAAGGGGGTGAGGCTCAAAGAGAAATGGCAAAGCCTTCCTCTGGTCCATGTGTGGGTGTTGATGGTGTTCACAAAGAGTGTCCATCATACCTTTCTCCTCCAACCAAGATTAGCTAAACTTGTCTCCTTAACACAGCTGTATACTGGTGTTTGACCTTATGCAATAACTCCGCCTCCTTGTTCAGCTGTATGCAATAACCCTGCCTCCTTGTTCAGCTGTATGCAATAACCCTGCCTCTTTTTCAACTCTATGCAATAACTCTGCCTCCTTGTTCAGCGGCGTGCAATAACTCCGCCTCCTTGTACAGCGGCATTCAATAACCCTGCCCCTTTGTTCAACTCTATGCAATAACTCCGTCTCCTTGTTCAACCCTGCCTCCCCATTCAACTCTATATGATAAACACACTTTGTTTCCAGGGTGCGGAGGTTTCTTGAGCTGAGAGACGACCAGATCCCAGCTTTCTGTCCATGTGTCTGACTGCCTGTCTTTTCTTCATTTCCTCACCACCCCAGTCAGGTATGTCTCTAGAGCCATGCTGGACATGGCATTGTTCAAATGGCTTCTAAGTTGTGATGGCCGACTCACACACATTCACCAGAAACCATAATTTGAATTCTGAATTTGTACCTCTTCTGAGGCTGGTGATAGACTTTGCATTTCTTTCTCATGACACGGTGCAACAATGGGTTCCACCCCTCCCAATCAGCCATATGACCACAGGGGATGTAACCAGCAACCAGAAATCCACAGTATTCTGTGTTGCTAGGTGATCATACTCTTTTTGTTTTGTTTTGTTTTTCAAGACAGGGTTTCTCTCTGTGTATTCTTGGCTGTCCTGGAACTCACTCTGTAGACCAGGTTGGTCTCGAACTCACAGAGACCTGCCTGCCTCTGCCTCCCAAGTGCAAAGATTAAAGGCATGTGCCACCACATCTGTAAGTGAAGATATTCTTAAATTAGATGTATTAAATGTGTTTCAAGTTGGGATATTTTCAACCTATGAATTTATTGATATATAAATCTATTAAAAGGTGACATGCACCTGCACTCAGATCCTTTACATCCAGAAACGTGAGCATAAGAATTATATTTAGTGTATATGTTTGTATGTGTGTGTGTGTGCCTGTGACTTCTTGAGTGTATTTATATTCACCATGTATGTACATGCAGGTACCCATGGAGGCCTTAAAGGGCCTCCAGAACTAGAGTTCCAGGCAGTTATGAGCTGCCCGATGTGAATCTTCTGCAAGAGCAGTGTTCTGATTTGCTTTTCTGTTGCTGTGATAAAACAAAGACATATTGGAGGGGAACAGATTTATTTGGCTTACACTTTCAGGCCACAATTCATCATTGAGGGATGTCAGGGCAGGACGCCAAATGGGAATGAGAGCAGAAACCTTGGAGAAAGCTGCCTACTGACTTGCTCATTGGCCCACACTCAGCTAACTTTCTTATACAGCCCAGGCCCACCTGATGATGCCACCCACAATTGGCTGAGGCCTGCCAAATCAATCATCAATCAAGACAGTATCTCACAGATCAGCCAGGATAAGCAATAAGTGCTCTTACCTGCTGAGCCAGCTTTCCATCCCAAGATATGTACTTATAATTTGCACAAGGTAATTGCACATACATGTTGGGTGCACTGAGGCATTTCAATACGTTTGTACATTATGTGGTGGTTAGATCCGCGTATCCGGCATACTGCAGACATGTACCATTTCTCTGTATTGTACTGATGCCTTCCGTGTGAGTCAGCTTTCCATTGCTATAACAGCATTCCTCATACAGTCACCTTAAAGTGGGGAAGGGTTTTTGACTCACAGTTTTGGGGGTGTCAATTCACATTGCCTTTGAACTTGGGGTACAGTACCACATCTTAGGGACACACATGGAAAAGAAAGCTGTTCTCCTCATAGCCAGGATCCCACCTCAGTCCTCACCACTTCCCAATAGCACCAAGAGAGAGGATGAGCTTTTAACACACAGGATTTTAGAGCTAACCTAAAGCACTCTTTACTCTCTGTTGTGAAATATTCAAATAATTGTGGTCAACTGTAGTTATCCTACCATGGTAAAGAATAGTAGAAGTTACCCTTCCTATCCCTGCATCCTATAGCCACCCTCTCTCCTTCCTGCTGAAGTAATTTCATATACACTTTCACTTAGTCAGTTTTGTAATGATTTCCTCCGATGGAAGTTCATAGAAAATGTGATGTGGGCTGGTGATTTAACTCAGTGCAGAATGCTTACCTAACATGTACCAGGTACTAGGTTTGATCCCTATTACTAAAAAGTGTGGTGTGTATGTATAGCTATATACACATACACTACACACACACACACACACACACACACACATATACTCATGTATACAAAATATACGTGTATACATGAGAAGATTATTCAGCCTTTTAGAAAAAGGAAAGCCTGTCATTTAGAATCACATGAGTGAACACAGGGGGTATTACGCTAAGTGAAGAATTCATAAAGAGAAACACAAAAACTGATCGAGTATACTTATGTGTGGAACCCAAAACCATCCAGCTCACTAAAAGTAGATGGTAGAGGAGGTGGAGAGGTGGTTTAGTGGTTAAGAGAGGGTATTGCCTTTGTAGATGACCCGTTTGGTTCTCAGCACAGACATTGGGTGGCTCATAACTACCTGTAACTCCAGTTATGTCTCTGGCCTCCATGACTTCCTGCACTTACAGGCACATACTCATACCCCCCCCCACACACACACATATACACATAATTTAAAATAAGAAAAATCAACTAATTAATTAAAAAGTAGACAATGAGGTGGTGGTTGTTGGGAGTAGGGAGCTAGGGAATATGAGGTTGGTCAGTCTTGTAGGATAATCAAGTTCTGGAAATCTAATGTGCAGAATGATGACTGTGATTTTTCCCATTTGATATATAACAATGCACACACATACACAAAGCTGAGAGACTTCTTGTGCTTTCAGTACACAGAATAAAATCCTAACAATCAGAAGTGATGAGTGGGTTAATTAGCTTGCTCTAGTTAACCATTTACAGTATATAGCTCACAATGTATCTTGAAGACATACGTAATTTTGATTTATTAAGCATATCTTTATCATGGAGCTGCGGAGATGGCTCAGTGGGTAAGAACACTTGCCGCACAAACAGAATGACCTGAGTTCAAATCACCAGCACCCGTGCAGAAGATGTCCTCTCATCTCCACGCACATATTTAAACTTTCTCTTCCCACCTGCGACTCAAGTGCTGTAGGGGAAGAGATGGGGAGGGTTGCTGGATCTTGTGGCTACCACTCTTGTTCCAAGTTTGGTGAGAGACCCTATTTCAAGGGAATGGGGCCAGAGAATGGTAGAGTTGGACACCCAGTGTCTTCCTCTGGTCTCCATGCACATGGGCATGTTCCCCCAAAGACACATGTGAGCACATAATTCACATGCACACACACACATGCACACATACACCTTCATCAAAACAGAAAAACTTAAAAAATGAACAAATACTCTTCACAGAAATACTTAAACGGCATATTTTAACTCTCTTTGGGTTATTGTTGACAATAACCAAATTCCTGCTTCAGGCTGACCATCAAGCATTTGTCCTTCCCAGGTAGTATATGTTGACAAACCTCTGTATGATTTACTATATACAAGAAGGCCACAAAAATAAAACTCATTGAATAATGTAACTCTTTTCCAAATGACTTAGCTAGGGTTACGAAAGAACATACATTTGGTTAATTCTAACTAAAATCCCATTATTGAAGGCTTCAACATGATGACCTATGACTTCACTCAGCAATAAATATTTAATAAGATCTACTTGCATGAGGCACTATGGTATCCAAAATATATCAATATTCATATCCATATAGCTTTTCTGATTTATGGTATAAACCACACTACCTGCGTAATATATACTAAAACCCACACATTTAATCTCCTACCAGTCTCAGTAAAATGCATTATGGAAATATTATGCTTCATATTGGATGTCTACTGCGGAATAGTATTTGCTAGACATGACAGGGCCACTGTACACATGAACTCATGGTGGCTGGGAATACATGTACAAGATCAAGCCAATCAACATCCCAGCATTGATGGGGAGGGACTCACGAAGTCCCACCCTTGGATGAGAAGCTATTGACAACTGATGGCTGCTAGAAGAGGGAGAACGTTTTCTTCTGAGACGTGGCCCCTGAGACGATGCCCGTGTTCCAGTGCGTGGTCCTACACCCGCACACATATGGGCAGTACTAAGTGTACTCGGTGGGTTTAAGAACAAAGACTACATGATGTTGGGAAGGAAAAGTGGTAGTAGGAGATGGAGAGAAGTTAGAGGGTAGGGAAAGGAAGGGTAGATTTGATGAAAATGCATAATATGCATAATGAAAATCTCAATAAAAATATATTATGCTTCTTGATGACTAGCTATTTAACTGACTAAAATGAATCCTACTCTTGTGTGTCCCCCCCCCCACTGCGCACTCAATAGCATCCCATCTTGTTAGGGTTGGCTTTACGTAGACTTAGCTAAATAAATACAGTAAAAGAGTACAAAAGAAAGGTAGCTCTGTGGATGATTTTGCCCAATTTTTCTGTAAAATAACTGAAGGCCCTGCACAGTTTTGTGAAGAATTCTGGGCGCTTCGGCTCAGCCACAATGCCCTGGGTGGCAGAGAGGCATTTCTCTTTGTTTCCTAAGTGTTCAGCTTAGCTCAGTCCATCTTATCTCCAATTCACTCCTGAGGGCTCTTAGGCAGCATCCAGTTCCCACTGGCTTACTTTCATTCTGCCCCTGGTTGTTTGATAAATCAGAAAAGAAATATTTCATATAAACCATGTCCCACAAAAGTGAACCTCGAGAGACTAACAAAGCAAAATCTTCCTGTTGGCGTCATAGTTTGCTGCTGTGTGAAGGGGCTGACTCGGGGTCCTGGATGCTATGGACTGAATGCCTGCACCCCTCACAACCCCTCTATGGAGACCTAACTCCAGCAACCTTAGGGATGTGGTGAAGGCATGAGACCTCTGTCCTCAGGGACGGGATTTATGACCTTCTAAAAGAAGCTTGAGGGTCAAGGCAGGGCAGCTGAGGCAGGAGCTTTGCCAATTTGATTACATCTGTATCAGACAGCAAGACCCTGCCTCAAAAACTAAAGCAAACAGAAGCTGGGGAAATGGCTCAGTTGGTTTACTACACCGTCATGAAGACCTGAGTTCATATCCTCAGCACCCGTGTAAACAACTGGGTGTGGCCATGCATGCCAGTAATGTCAGCAGTGGGAAACTGAGACAGGAGGGGCCCTGAAACGCATTGACTAGCTAATCTAGCCAAAATGACAAGCTTCAGGTTTAATGAGACCCTTTGAAAAAATAAGGTGGACAGAGTAGAAGATACCCAATAGAGATGACTGCCCCCCCACACACACACCATGGGCATTTGCATGTACATATGCACATATGAACATATACAAATAAAAATACATAAAGAGAAGAAAATTTTTATAAAGTGATTTGAGTTAGTGCATTTCCTCCTTTAGCCATTTGAGGACATGTATAGTGAGCTATTTGGGGAGTATAGCCTCACTGAACATGGAGTCTGCCAGCACCTGGATTTTAGACTATCTCCTTCCAGAACAGTAGATAGTATGTACCCTTCTGTTATTTATAAATGACCCAGGCCAGGCAATTTGTTATAGCCTCTCTCATGGATTAAGACACTGGATATGCATGGGCTTGAGGCAATGGATGAAGGGTCGCGCAGGGGGTGGGGTGGGGCATGCATATGACATCGATAGTAACAATTCCAGCAAAAATGAGCTCTTAACTGCTGAGTCTTAGATGGGAGAGGGAGAGGAAGTGTTAAAGGAGGTGGCTGGGCCAGTGCTTGGGAGGAGGGAGGAAAAATCTGGCAAAGCAGGAAGGCTTCCACAAGGCAAGGCAGTCTCCGAATCCTGGGGCTGGAATGAGAAAATAAACAAACAGACTAAATATTGAGCAACATCTTGAGACTGTCGTCATTCCTGCTAGCAGGCTTACAATAAATCCAGCTGGGCTAGCCCCAGGGAGAGCGAGGGAGGGCAGAGTGACACATGGGAAGAAGCCCATTTCTTCTAACATCCTTCTCCACGTCACTCTGCAGCAACTCATGGAGAAAGCTTGAAGCCTTTCCTGTAAGTAGGAGTCATATGATTTCCCAGATAACAGATGAAAAACAAACCAACTTTGTAAAAACAAAACAAAACAAAAAATATACATGCAAACAGTATTGTATTAACCTAATATTTTATTAAGACAAGTCATGCATTGTAAATCTGAAAAGACCTAAAACAAGCAGAGTATCTTGGGACACACCATGATCCTAGCCCTGGGGAGGCTGAGACAGAAGGACTGTGAGTTTGAGGCCAGCCTGGGCTACCTAGGCTACACAGGAAGACCCTGTCTCAAGGGAGAAGGCAGAGAGCTAAGGCGAGAACTGGAAACTGATGGTAACAGAACCTCCTTAAGTTCGTGGAATTGGGACATAACAAAAGCCAGAAATTGAATGAAATTGGAACTTGACGTGTATCAGAGAATGTATGTGTTCTATACCATGAACTCCAGATTGCTTATAGGCATAGAAAAGCTGAATCAGAAATATTTTTACATCATCGCCAGGGCTGGATGCCAACTGAAGATAATTGCTAAATAATGTGTATTGATCTGCTCAGTCTGCCACAACCAAGAGCCATAGACGGGGTGGCTTAACAGAGGTCCACAATGGAGATTCTGGTTGTGTGGTTTTCATAAGGATTTCTTCTTAACTTTCTCACCGAATCTCCCCATGGCAGAGAGAAGAGATCCTTTCTGCCTTTCTTTTCTTATAAGACTACAGTCCTACCAGATCTGGGCCCCACCCTAAAAATCCTCATTAATCAGAACTGCCTGCTAAAAATCCTATCTCCAAATACAGTCATCTTGGGAATTACTGCTTCAGCATACATACACGTTGGAGAGAGCCACACCACAGTTCAATCTCTAAACAAGCTAGATAATTGTTCACCATTTTGATAGCTAAAATCCCCCAGAGTTTTTAAAAAGCAGTTTCAAGTTTTCAGTAAAAACAACATATAGCTGTTTAAATAGTACCAAGATGTGGTGATATTTTATTTGTGCTTTAACAAATAAACTTATCGGGGGATCAGAGGACAGAGCCAGCCACTAAATTAGACATAGAAGTCAGGCAGTAGTGGCACACGCCTTTAATCCCAGCACTTGAGATCTTATGTCTTTGCTTAGGAAGGACACATGCCTTTAATCCCAGGAAGTGATATGACAGGATACAAAAAGATATATAAGGCATGAGGAAACAGGAACTCACACTCTGGAGGCTGAGGAGTTGGCAAGGTGAGGTTTGCTGTGGCTTGTTCTGTTTATCTGATCTTTCAGCATTCACCCCAATATCTGCCTCTGGATTTTTTATTAATAAGACCATTTAGCAATTCGTCTTATACCAAGAAGTCAAAATAACTGAATATACCTTAAACTCCCACAGACATAGGTAAATTTTTGGAGTGATGCCCTACTTCAGTAAAAACCTGAAACTAAAAATATTTTTGATATCCTGAGACTAAGATACAATTTCTTGAGTAGGCTTTCATAAATCAGTTTTTAAAAATTTGTTCTTTGTTGAATATTCCATTGCCACAGTTGATGGAATAAAATAATGCCATGGCTATGGACAGTGGTTGCTCCATACCCTGCACAGTCTTGCATATCCACTGAACATCTTAGGGCCAGGTAAGATTTTGGATGGTGCTAGGAATGTGGTGCAATGAGAGCATTTGCCTTGCATATAAGAGGCTCTGTTTTAATTCTTATCAGGGAAAAAATAGACAAGAAACCCCTACAATATGAGACTGCTCCTTCTCCATTAATCTTCCACAAATACTTAGGACAAAATGTAGCTCAGTTTGAGCTGTCTGGTTTCCTAGTCTACTCAGGAACTCTAGGAAGCTATTCTTAAAACTGAGCCCACACTTGCCACCTCCTGTTCAGAGTTAAACAGTTTCTTTGAGCCAGCGTATCCCATGGGACGTCAGTGCTCCTAAGCTGTCAAGCAGACTCAGATCACCTAGGTGTGTGGCTGTCTCTGGAGTACGTCTCTAACTGATGTATTCACATCCTATAACAGAAACCAAGAACTGTTGAAGGTAACTTACTTCGTAGGGAAATGGACGACGGCCCGTCCACTTAGCTATTGGTAAGTCCACTTGCGGATAGCAAATGTGCTGTGGGTACTGACATCCAGCGTACTATGGGCCAAAAAGGCTGGGAGACATAATGAAATAAAATTTGGTGGACTCAAGTCATCAGGCCAACCAAAGAATGGATAAATAATAAATATATTAATGAAAATAAACAGATGTATGAGCCTTCAAAAACTTCTCATACACTTCATTGTTTGCTGAAATTCTTTTCATTATCTCATTTATTTAAATATTTAGACATATGAGTGCATATTATACACCTAACATTTCTATCTCAGCTCTATCACTATAAAAATAGCAACTGAATATAAATAAAAATACACTGTCAATAAACTGAAAATTAAAACAGACCTGCCACATAGCTTGCTGTATGTTAACATGATTATACAAGGTAATACAAGCTTGCCTTTATTCTTCAATTATGAAAACCTTAATTCTTTCATGTTTCAGAATTACATAAAGCACTCAATTATATTTGATATAATAAAAGTAGATGTTATGTAATATTTTAGATAAGATTATATGCCTTAAAATATACTTTGTCATATAAACTAAACTATAATGTTACAACTACCTTTTATGATTACTGGTTTCTTTAAAAAATCATGAAATACAAAAAAATATAAATGTCGAAAGATAAATCTTAGAGATGAGTTTAGTATATTTTTTCCTATCTTATTTTTTTTAAGGGTCTTTCTATGAAGCCTAGGCTGGCCTGGCACTCACTTTGTAGGTCAGGCTGGAACTGAATTCTGAATTCTCCTGTCTCAGCCTCCAAGAGAAAACAGGTGCACACACCACCACATGAGGCTCTCTCTGTCTTCTATTTTCTTGGTTTTTAAAATGAATATTGTTACTTGACAATTTCATAAGGTATATAATGTATTCTGATTACTTCCCCCCCTCTTACCCCCTTCCTATCCTTATAAACCCCTCTTCCTCTCCCCGGCCCCTCCCTTTCCCAGCCTCATTTGGTGTTCTTTTGTTTTGTTTTTAACCAGGTTTCTAGTACTCGGCATGTATTTCCTCCTGCAGAGTGGGTCTCAAACCAACCAGAGAGCAACTGGCTACCCCACAGCAATAGAGCCACTATTGTACAAGTGGGCCCATAGTGTTTAACAGATTCTGCTCAAACATTGAAGGATCCACAGAGGGTACTTTTGTTCTTCTTTGCCTTCTGTTGCTCTGGTAAACTCCATGAACAAAAGCAAGCTGGGGAAGAATGGGTTTATTTGGCTTACAGTTCCAGGTTGCAATACATCATTGAGAGAAGTCGGGGCAAGAGCTTAAGTCGCAACTGAAGCAGAAACCATGTAGGAATGCAGCTTACTGGCTTGCTCCCAGGCTCCCAGTCAGCTAGCTACTACCTTCCTTATACAGCCCAGACCCACCTGCCCAGAGACAGCACCGCCCACAGTGGGCTGGGCTTTTGTGCATCAATTAGGCATCAAGAAAATGCTGAACAGACATGCCCACAGGCCAGTCTGATTGAGGCTATACCCCAATTGAGACTCCTTTAGATGACACGGGGCTGTGTCAGGTTGACAGCTGGAGCTAATTAGGAGACTCCCCTAGCAGCCTGCAGAGCACCTTCTGGGACTCTTTCTTTTCAAATGCACAATTCTGAAGGGATAAAATGAGAGCGGCAGGTTTGAGAGCTTATACTTGATACCCTAAGGTTTTCAATTGTCTACACTTGCCTGGGGGTATGTGACTTTCAGCATTAAAACGAGGAAGGTTCCGAGCAAGCAAGGGAGTTCACTCACAGTTTTCTTCTACTCAAACGTGTGTACATTTAGGCAGAAGCTTCTCTTGTGTTCTTCACCCAATTTTTCAAATGTTGGTGACACTACAATGTACGCCCTCTTGTCCTCTGTAATGCTCTGGAAGCAGAACTATGTCTTACTGGAATTCCACAGTCATTTCCAGGGCTCTCAAGAGAGAGGTTACAAGGAGGTGCGGTCTGTTCATAGTCTTCAGCCAGAGGCTCCTCAGAGTTTCCCGTGTTAGTACTCCTGTGGACAATGAGGATTCTGTCACGGTTCTTGCAAGAAGCTTGGATCCCACACACCCTTGATACCTTACATAGCATCTGCTCAGCTTTCATGAGCTTTACCGGTCACACTAACACTTGTTGGGATCAAAGAGATCTTGAATCATACAAAAACACTGGACTCAGTATTTAGTTATTAAAAATAAGTCATCTAAATGATACCAAATAGTTACATTAGAATATCATTAAAATAAGCACATAAAATGTAATGCTCATTTAAAAAAAAACTTGAGTCCTTAAGCATATATATCTGCCAAGTTAAGAGTAATTTCTCATAGGTCGCTTTAGGCCTACATAGTTATTATTATTTGCAAAGAATTGTTTTAATATATGGAAAAAGTAATGATCTTGAGTTAGATTTGACTTGAAATATGCTGGAATCTTAGTTGCTCCATTAAAAACAAAAAACATTAATGGTGTAGGAACTAGCCACTTAGGACAGTTTTGGAGATCAGCTAAGAAATGTCCTAAGCAAGATCATATCATAACAAAGAATGATCACCTGCCCTCTCACACCCAGGAAGTCAACACCTGTTTTCATTTGACAAATTGAAATACGCTCCATGTTCCCCTGAATATTTTCAATTAATTATCCTCCCAGGAGATAGTCAGATGTTCTTGCCATAACATATTTTTTTGTTTCACATATGAAATTTATCCGAAAGAGAGCCGATTGGTAATGCAGGGAAGTTTCCAGGACCCATTTCAGGGTGTTATTTAGATGAATACACTGAGACTGCAGGGTTCCCATTCCCTGTGAAGGTAAAGAGAAACTTTCTCATCGTAATTAAAAGATATGAAAAAAAAAAACATGAATGACACAAATCTATTTGGAGGATAATTTTTCTCACTCTATTATTATTACAAATTTTGTGTTTCAATCAGTTCTCACTCTATTATTATTACAAATTTTGTGTTTCAATCAGTTCTTTCCAATTCTTCACAGTCTTTTTGGTTGATTTTTCAAAAATAATAGGATCTGGGTTTATTTTTGTCTTAAGTTAGTTCATTTCTTTTATTAAAAACACTTTTACTTTCTTGGATCGAAGCAAAGAAAAACTATTTTTTTTTTGTGTCTTTGATAAATAGAAAAGATGATTCAGTAACACAGCAACCATGGAGACTTAGTACTTTTCCTGGAAAAAAATTATTATTAATGTCTTCTGCAATCTGAATACCTGCTTCAAGAGGTGAATATTCAACAGTAAGAACTCATTTCTATATTATTTAAGCAATGACTTTTTCATGCTGTGAGAGATGGCACTGTAATGGGTCTTTTTTTTTTCTTTCATTTTTTAAGACAGAGTCTAACTATTTAACTCTGTCCTAGCACTCACTCTGTAGACCAGGCTGGCCTCAAACTCACAGAGATCCATCTGCCTCCTGAGTGCTGGGATTAAAGAATGGGGTGTGCCACCATACCTGGCATAGGTCTTCTTCCTAATCAAGACACTCATGTATAATTTCAAGTCCCTTAAATCACACAAAGCAAGAACAGAGTTCCTCCATCTCTAATTTTAATGCCTATAAATATCTCAAGTCAGGATAAAGATTTGGAACTAACTCATATCCCCAGAGAATAGTCTTGGTTATAATCACCCTTTATATTCATCTTCACTTAAATATTTTATTATAGCTGACAGGAACTGAAAAATATATAGCAAATACAAATGGAAGTGATGAAAAACAGAGGGTAGCTATGAAATCAGAAACTGAGAAGCAGTAATCTGTGTGAAGGGCATGCAGATAATCCTTTACACTCGCTCTAGGTGTACAAAGCCTTTGGAACTTCCTGTGGGTGTACAAAGCTCCTGTCTCCTGCAGAAAAATCAGGCTCTACTTGCCAGCTTTGAAGTGCTCCTCAAAATCTAAGGCAATGGCCCAGGTCATCTTTTGTTAGGTCATTATCCTGCCAGGGTGAAGAATATACAAATTCCAAGGAGCATCCAGGTTAAGACTTAGGAATTAAACATTTTATTATACGCAGTGGGATAACTATCATATGATAGTTATTGAAATTCTATAGACAAATGAACCCAATGGGTTTTCAGGAACCAATGAGTTCAGTTCCAAGTGATGGCCTGAAAATATTTTCCCACACAATTAGCAATACCTGTGAGATTTAGACTTTAGTTTACAGCATATATGCATGATGTTAGCAACAGCTATTCATCTCTAGATCACATTTAGTATCATTTTACAGAAAACCAATGCCCATGTTTCAATTTCCAGAGACTTGTAGCTATCTCCCTCCATAGCCACAGTGACAATGGGGACAAACAAGCTCCTCCTCTTCATCCCAGCTCTGGTCCTCTGAAAGAAAAGTGTATACTAAACAGCCATAAAGATAAGACCCCAAACCTCTCCATAGCAAGGGGAGACAGGTCACAGAAGTGGGGGGTAGAAATCAGTGTTCGAGCGTGCTGCACAATTTCACTTTTCAGACTTAAAGATAAATTGCCTTGCAGGAGGCTGACTCTTCTGTTTGCTGTAACTGGAAGGTTCAGGTTCTGTGGCTGCATCCGAGCCATGAAAGACGCCGGTGACATTTATGGGAGAAGGTGGGGATGGGAACCACCTGCGGGTCTCTAGCCTATAATCCTACACTTGGAAGAGTGAGCAGGAGGGATACCAAGAGTGGAAACAGCCTGAACCGTGAGTCTGTGGCTGGCTTCAGTTATAGAGCAAGACCATGCT
Source organism: Peromyscus eremicus (assembly GCF_949786415.1). Classification (NCBI taxonomy): domain Eukaryota; kingdom Metazoa; phylum Chordata; class Mammalia; order Rodentia; family Cricetidae; genus Peromyscus; species Peromyscus eremicus. The sequence goes on along the minus strand of NC_081420.1, from coordinate 21,703,453 downwards.
ATGAAGAAGGTTTGGAAAAAGAAAAGATGGAGAGAAAAGGAGATGGAGGGAAAGAGGGGAGGAGCCAGGAGAGAGAAGGGAGAAAGGGAGAGGAGGAGGAGGAGATAAAATATTTCCTTTATATGTATTTCTTGTAACAAGCTTATAAATGCTAGTGATGGGTGGAGACGTGACTGTATCTATAATTGTAGAAATAAAGCATGGTAAGGGAACACAGTGTTCTTCCATCTTCCAGGGCTGTCCTGTTATCACATGCATACTGTGTATCTTTGACTGGCATTGGGCCCTATTGTATACATGAATCATGGTGACTGGATGCTTGACTTTTTTTTAAGCACAAATGACTTCATTTATATTGAAATAGGGCAGAACAATGAGTGGGTGCCTCTTCTCAGCAAGGACCTGACCACATTCCCTGTCCTTGCTAATCCCACCTGTGAAATGCACAATATTAAAATTTTAATCCTGACAGCTGTAGTTTTGTTTTTCCATCTAATAATTTGCTTCTTCCCTTTGGCAACTTAATCACATGGTCCTGGATTTTCTCATTTATAGAATATAAGAATTACAGAAAATAATACCTGAAGTTTTTTCTAACTGCAATAACCCCACAGAATTATTTATCACCCTATTGGGGTTGAAATATGTAAACGCATGTGGTTGGTGAGACTTGAGTTGTTCATCTTTGAGGAAAAGTAAGGAACAAATGAGGGGGAAAGAAAACTAGAATGTTCTCTGTGGTACTGAGTGGTTGCCCAAGGTAAATAAATTAATAAGGATTAAGATTGTATTGTAAGAATCTCTCCCTGTTAGTTGATTAAGTATGGAATTGTGGGTGCTTAGTTTGTTTATAAAATCCATACAGTGTGATGAACAAAGCCTGCGGCATGGACATGTGCATAAACCAGCATCCAAGCCTCCAGGTCTAGCTATGGAGAAGTTCTAGAAATAGTGACAATCCAGTAACAACTAGCGAGCCAAGAGTTAGTTTGTTGGTTCTAAGTATCAATTCCTGATAATAAGACATCCAGGCTGTGGCAGAGCACAGAAGGGGAGCCCGGAAATCCTGTGATGCCAAAAAGAGCAAAGGTAATGGTAGAAAAAGAAAAGCCCTTGGAGGTGTGCCCATATTTGAAGTTTGAGTGCCGAGACATGTGACGACTGTGAGATGACAAGCCACTGAATCAAACAAGTACCCACTAGTCCACGTTTAATCAGCCAACAGGGAGTGGGAAATACTCTTCCTCCTCATGATAGAATCTCAGTTAGTAATGTGAAAGAAACGGAAATTGGAAATGTCCTGAAGGCATACAGAAGAAAAATTTAAAGATGCTGAAATTCGTGGGCAAAACCATAGGAGAGATAAAGATCTACACTTAACTAATTAAGAAGGAAAATCCCATATTTATAGTGGAAAAACAGTACACACCATTTTAGCCAAGGCATTGACGTTCACATCAACAAGAAGACACCCCAACACATAGCCTCCCTGACATGATGCCTGAAGAGGACATAGTGTTGCTTCTGCTCTGACTCCAAAAGTGAATAACACCAGCTGATTACTGAGAAAATAGCAAGATGGATATACACTGAGGGGCATTATACAAAATGACCAGCCCATGCTTTTAATGAAAGGTCTCAAGCTTGGCCTGGGGATATAGATCGGGGGGAGACTGCTCATAGAATATACATAAGCACTGAGCATCACATTCCCAGAGCCATACCAAGAAAGTGTCCAGAATTTCAGTTGTCACAGATTAAGTAGAATTAAGACAGGACAGTTTGATGTCAGATGGCTCTATGACTGGTTCTCAAAAGGAAATCAGACAGTGGTGGAGGAAACTGGAAACTAGAGAAATATGAATAAGGTTTGGTGGCAACTCTTTCTATTGTATCATTATTACCTTGTTCCTTTCAATCATTATACTGCAGATACGTGGGATTTTTATAGAAGAGGAGGTTGGTAATTGTGGACAGGAGTTCTCAGAAGTTTCTTACAATTTTTTTGCTAAGCATAAAATCATTCCAGTTTTAAAATTAGCGAAAATGACATAATTATAAAAATATACAGATTTTGAAATGATGATGACATTCATTTAACAAATAGTTATTGAATGAATTCCTTGTGCTGGGCAGCTTGCTGAGAGACATCTAATGCTTCCACACACATATTTATTTTAAGTAGTTTTTATCAATGATGTTAAGATGGGAGCTCTAATATTAAAAAAACAAAGAACAGATAGTTTTATTTGTAATGGTGACATGATCACAATAACAACATAGTAAAATACTCTTCATATTGATCTAGTAATACTACATACCACAGAATCATATGGGGCATCATAAGTTAACTCTAAAATTTATATAGATGATGAAATATCTAAGACTGTACAAAGATTAATAACAGGTATTAATAAAGATATACTTTCAACGTATAGTATTTAAAATGGTATGATAGAGAATAAAAAGAAATTAATGGGAAGTGAGAGAGGACCAGACCATACTTCTCTTTCTCTGTGAGACTTTAGCATTGCATTCTGAGGGCTAGCTATATAATAATTGGTATTGGGATAATTGAAATATTTTGGGAAATGGTAGGTTCATTTACTAACTAAGCAAATATTTAAATTTCTATATATTTTAAGAACAAGAACTGAATGTATAGCCAATACCACCTGCATAAAATCGACTTCTAATGAAATAAAGACCTAAAAAAGCTTTAGGTTTATGAGAAGTATTAGGATAATACAAGAGAGAATTGCCTTTACAATTTTGGGTGAGGAAAGACCTTTCTTCCTAGCACAGAGGACCTATATAAGAATGGCCCCCATAGGCTCAGTGATTTGAATGCTTGGTCACCAGGGAATGGTGACTATTAGGAGGTGTACTTGTTGGAGGAAGTATGTCACTGGGGGTGGACTTGGGAGTTTCAGAAGCTAAAACCATGGCCAGTCTCTCTCTCTCTCTCTCTCTCTCTCTCTCTCTCTCTCTCTCTCTCTATCTCTATCTCTATCTCTATCTCTATCTCTATCTCTATCTCTATTTCTTCTTGCTGCCTGTAGATCTAGATGCCAAACTCGCAACTTCTCTAGCACCATATCGGCCTGCATGCTGCCACAATCCCCACCATGACTAATGAACTAAACCTCTGAGCCTGTAAGCAAGCCCCAGTTAAATACTTTCCTTCATAAGAGTTGCCATAGTCATGGTATCTCTTCACAGCAATAGAACACTGACTAAGACAGGACCTATAATGTATTAGAAGAAAAATAAAGATTTAACAACACAACACTCTGAATTTTTACAGGATAAAAGATACCAAAAGTAAATTTAAAATGTGGAGAAACAGTCGTAGATGGGACTTCTATGCGAACCTCCTTCCCCATACCCCTTCCTCAAGACACAGGGAGTATCATGGAACAGGGATCAGAAAAAACACAAGAGCCAGAGCTGTGAAATTCAGTCTTTACACAGGAACTCACAGCAGCAGTGGTCAAATGCATACAATCCACACAGGATCAAGCCAGTCGAAATTCCAGCATGGATGGAGGAGGGTTCCAGAGATTCTGCAGCTAGCTGAGGAGCTGTTGATAACTGCTTTGAGATGGAAAGTCACTTTTTGGGGCATGGTTTGACCAGTAGCAAACTGCCTATCACCCATAGGTTGCCACACACCAACGAGCATGTGGACAGCACTAGAAGGACTTGGTGGGTTATGTAAAAATCTGTGTAAATTGAAAATCTATTTTAAAAGAACAATAATAAAACATATAATGAATAAATAAATAAAAATTAAATCAACAACATGGAGGTACTTTCACCAGATTGGCAAAAATAATCTTATTATTAACATCTGATGTTGATGGTTGTTTGTATGTAAAACCAAGAATTCACATAGGTTGTGTAATACTGTTGATAATATAAATTAATCAAAAATATTCAAATGTATACAAAGAAAGTGTGATTTGAAAGATTATTTGAGTTGTTTGCAGTAATAAAACATTAGAAGCAACCTCAATATTCCTTGAAATAGAAATGCTTAAATATCACAGGATATCCAGGTATGATTAAAATACTTACCAATAAATATAGCAATCTAATGGGAGATAGGGGAACAATGGGACAGGAAGGGTTAAATGGGGTGGGGACCAGAGGGCAGAGTAGAAGAGGGAATATGGGGAGGGCAAACTAACTCTAAAGGCTTTTTTTTTTAAAGTCATATGGAAAGCTACTACTATAGAAGCATCCTAAAATATATATGCAGTTTTTCTGTTTGTTTGTTTGGTTATTCTTACTCTTTGGGGGCCTGCCACACAGTTTCCAAATAAATACAAAGAGACTTTTTCTTACTTATGAATGCCTGGCCTTAGCTTGACTTGTTTCTAGCCAGTTTTTCTAACTTAAATTATCCCATTTCTCTTTAACTACATTTTGCCTCTGGGCTTTTTACCTTTCTTTATTCTGTATATCTTTCTTTCCTTCTTACTCCATGGCTGGCTGGGTGGCTGGATGGCTGGCTCCTGGAGTCCTCCTCTCCTTTTCTCTCTCTTTCCTCTTCTCTTCTCTAGATTTCTCCTCCTATTTATTCTCTCTGAATGCCAGCCCCACCTATTTCTTTCTCCTGCCTAGCTATTGGCCATTCAGCTCTCTTTATTGGACCAATCAGGTGTTTTGGGCAGGCAAAAATAACACAGCTTTACAGAGTTAAACAAATGCAACATAAAAGAATGCAACACATCTTTGCATCATTAAACAAATACTCCACAACATAAACAAATGTTAACACATCTTAAACTAATATTCTAAAACATATATACATATATAGAAAGTTTAAATGGGGTTATCATAGCAATACAACAAAACCCCTACTAGCCACCACAGACTGACAAATGAAAAGCTCAGTACCAAGAATGGATTACCTCTTTTAGAGTTGCTAGCCAAAGAAGTCCCATAGACCCCTCAATAGTGCATCTTATTACCATTGCTCTTGGTTACCCTCCAGAATTTGACAGTAAAACCCTACTGCTGAAGACACTTCAACTGAGTTATAAAACGTAGAGAAATCAAGCTGGTACTGACCTCAAACTTTTATCCCTGTTGGCTAGCTTTCATAGTGCTAGAAGGTACCATGCAGGCTACCAGGGGAGACAAGGGAACAATGGGACAGGAAGGGTTAAATGGGGTGGGGACCAGAGGGCAGAGTAGAAGAGGGAATATGGGGAGCTATAAACCCTGCAGCTATAAAACAGGGAGCCTAGCAAGATATGCCTTCTGTGCAATAGTGGTACAAATGTTATAAGAGTAACCAAACACTTTCTGATTGGATTTAGGGTCCATTCCACAAGACACAACCCACACCTAGCACTATTATTGAAGCCAAGAACCAGTGACAGCATGCACAAGACCTGCTCAAATTCAAGCCAGGCAAAACCTCAACATGGACGAGGTAGGTGGGTATGAAGTCTCCCTAGCTCAGCAGCTATTGGATATCAATAGATGCTAGAGAAGAAGAGTTAGTTTTCTTTAAGGATATGAACCCCAGAAGGTCAACCACACACTAGGTGTTGGCCTTACACCCAAGAGTATTTGGGCAACATCAATTAGGCTTGATGGGCCTTAAAAAAAACAGGAAAAGAAAAAGCCAGAACATGTGTGGGTAGAGAGGTGGGGGTAGATCTTAAAAGAGTTGGGGGGGTGGATATGATCAAAATACATTGTATGAAATTCTCAAAGAGTTAGTAAACATTTTTTAAGAGGAAGAATGAAATAGTGTTACAAATGTAAACATGGAATTTTCATCAAGGTATTTCATATGTAAAATAAGGTGCATGCCAATCAACAGGGTATAACTGTATACACATATATTTTCATTTTATATACACTTGTAGGAAAGGAGGGATGTACATTGTGATTGTATTTCTTAAACAATAATCATATAATCATTGGTTTGAATTTTTATTTTTATTTAGTGTGTGTGTGTGTGTGTGTGTGTGTGTGTGTGCCACATATGTACAAGGACCCACATAGTCCAGAAGAGAATGTCAGATCATCTGGAGACTAGGATGTTGGAGATACATGTAGTTGTAAGCCACCTGAAATGGATGCTGGGAACTGAATTTGGGTCCTCTGAACCAACAGGGAGCACTTTAACCACTGAGCCATCTCTCCAGCCTCCTTGGTCTGCATGGCTACATTAAGCACACATGCGTGCCTGCTCTATGTAACTGAAAACATAAAGTGAAATAAATCAAAGCTTCCACATGGTCTAGGCAGTTCTATGTCACTGTCACTCTTCTCTCCAACTTTTAAGGTCAAACTTAGAAGGGGAAAAATTAGCTTAAATTAGAATATGCAACCCAAAGTACATATTTGTTAGGTTAAATGAAACATTTGTGTCTTTTGTAAAGCTCTGAAATGTGAATGACCTCCTTTGAACACACTCATCAAGTACACATCAGGTGAAATGCTGAAAGGGACATCTGTACAATAATTATCTGGGAGGATGAAACTGGGTGCGAGGAGCCAAAGACCATCTAGCTTCTACTGAAATCATGGCTGTGGTACACATCCAGGATCCGTAAACCTGACTCCTGGACTTCACTAGGTGGCAACAGAGTGAATTTCACAATTTCAGTGCATTCTTTGCACATTATAAAAATAAACTTTAGACAAGATGAAGGGGAAACAAGTGGAGGTTCTACCAAACAAGTTATAAAGAAACCCTTGAGCAAAACAAAAATTAAGAGGTCGGACTAGACATGAAAAACCAGAGGAGTGGTCGAAGAGACGGCCCAGCAGCCAAAGGATATGTTCTCTTGCAGAGGACCAACTGCCTATAATTCTAGTTCCATGAAATCCAACGCCTTTCCCTGGCCTTTGCTGGCAGCTGCACTTATGTGCACGTACACACACACACACACACACACACACACACACACACACAAATAGATAAATAAACAAACAAATAAATAAATAAATAAATGACAATAAAAATACCTCTTTAAAAAAAATCTGGAGGAAATATTTGACAACCAGTGTCCAGTCCAGAGCCACTGGACACACTTTTTAAACATGCATTTGAATTCTTTAAGACCTATGGGGGGAACTGGGCAGTGATGGCAGGCACCTTTAATCCCAGCACTCGGGAGGCAGAGGCAGGTGGATATCTGTGAGTTCAAGGCCAGCCTGATCTACATAGCACACTCCAGGGCAGTTACAGAGAAACCCTGTCTCAAAACAAACAACAAAAAAGGACCTATGGGGGCATCTAGAAACATGCAGTTTTCCACCCATCTGCCAGTTGCTCAACTTAGAAAGCCAGGAGCCATTTTTGCTATTTCTCTTCTTTTCGTCACTTTGAGAAAAATTATGTCATCAATTCAATTTTCAAAGTATCTCTCAAGTCTTCACCCTGCCTTTGACTGTCAGTGCCAATACCGACGTTCTGCAATGCACACATCTCACAGCGAAGTGACAGTGATCTGACTTCTCAGTGTCATACCTGCTCTGAACACCCTACCACAGGGCAGCTCTGCAGTCTTCAAAGCTGCTCATTCTGTATTCTGTGTGTGCATTCTTTCCCACACTGTGTAAGGGTACTGCCCTGCCATGACCTTCAGGACGGAAGTTCTTGCCATGAAACACCTTCGCTTCTCCAGCTTTCACATAAGCCTCTTCTGCTTGCAAAGCTAGCTTTTCTTCCTTTCTCTCCATGCATCTGAACTCAATATTCATGTCTCACCTCCAATTTTGTCCTCATTGATTCTTCTCATCAGTCAGACCTCAACTTAAGGAACAGTTGCCAAACAATGCTTCCTTGACCACATTGTCAGCATCTTGATCTCAGGTAGCAATTACAGAACTGTGTAATTAGCTACTCCTTTGAAGATATGCCTGTTTAATGTAGATTTCCCCTATTATGTAGATTCCAAGAAAGTAGAGAACATGTCTGCCTCATTCACCACTGCAATCCTAGTGCCCAGCCTTGACATATAGTGGTTACTCAGTAAATGAATTGATAAACATGCTTGTATAATTGGGTCCAAAAATACTTCAAAAGGCTGTAAATGCCTACTAAAGTGAATATTAATAGGAATAACTATTGTTTGTGCTATTTAAAGACAGAAGCAGTGTTATGTGGTTAGATATAAAGCCCTCTAGGGAGATAGAATGGCTCCCCAAACCATACAGCAGGATTGCAATGCATCTTTCCACCATGTCTGCTTTACTATTAATGGATATAACAACAACTTGTAAATGCAGCCACTAGAAGAGCAACTGATCAATACTGAATAAACTCATGACAGATTTACGTGTTCATTATCAAATACAAAAATTAAGTCACTTTGATCTTTTGTTCTTTTTTTTTTTTCAGATGTACGTGACTTTGAATCTAGAGCGTCATGAATGTTGGGCAAATTCTCCAAGTTTTATCCATGGTCTCCCTTTGACCTTTTAGTTAAATATAGTCTCCCTAAGTTTCTCGGGATGGTTTGAACTTACTCTCTAATCCAAGCAGATCTTGAATTTATGATCTTCCTGCCTCAACCTCCCAAATAGATGAGATCTGTGGTATAGACACCAGACCCAGCTTAATGTGACCTTTGATTTTTCTTCAGTTCAGTTGCTGCCTATATGAGAAAGACAGATAACTAAATTCTATGATTAAATAATGAAATGAGCTCACAAAGGTCTCTGGTCACACATTACTTATGCAACTGAGGTACCACCATCTTAGACTAAGCAGCAGTAACATGGTGGATCACTCCATCCTCACAGATTCCCCTCATTTCCTCTTCAGCACTCGACACTCTTGGTTCTTCCCTCCAGCTTGTGGACCACATCACCACCACCTCCCTGACTGGCTCCTATTCTTCTTCAGATCTTTCCCTCTTAGAGTCCCTCCCCTCCATCCATAACTCACTCCCTTGTTGATCTCATTCCATCTTACAACCTCCCTGTCCATGATGGTGGTTCCTGTCTACCTGTTTCCAGAAACTGATGATAGAAAATGTCTACCTGGCTTCAGTATCTAGATGCTGAAATCATCTTATCCCAAACTAAACTCTTGATGTAACCACAAAGCTAGCTCTCCTCTAGTTTCCTGTCTTAGTCGATAATCCCAATCAGGGGCAGGGCCCTCTAGGTGACTGGCCAGAGCATATGTTTGGTCTCCCTGGTATTTCCTGAAGCTGCTGTGCTAAGACACCAAGTGAAGTGAGTCCTGAGAAGTCACAAGTGTAATTAGCAATGTGGAGGCCCCTGTTGACCTCAGTAAGTTTGGGGTTATGAGTAGAAGCCTGATTGGACAGATGGAAGAAAAAGCAGGAGGAGAGGAATGGAAGAAGTGAATACTCTATGGAACTTGTCCCCTCAAATGATCCATTGTTATGCAGTCAGCCATCTGGTCTGCACATGTCTTTGTCATGACTTTCTGAACAAGAGAAGGGCACACACATTTCTGCTTTAACTTCCCAGACAGATGCCTCAGTGACATTTCAGCACTCCCCTGAACCCTCTCCTATTGTTCTAACCTACTTTGCCCCATCCTGCCCTCTGCCTTCATCTCAAACACCCATCATCCTCTCCACTTAGAACTGGCCCTCGGATTGTTTCCAGGCTGGATTTCCATTGTCCCTACTAACTTGTACTAATATGGCCTCCCTTAGCTCCTGGAAGACCTGAGCCAAACAAAGTTCTTCACACTAGCCCTTTGGCATCCAAGTCTGACTCTGGCTAGTTTGACTAATGCCATAGCCTGGATTCTCCATGACATCACACACAAAAAAGTTGATGTGCTCAGCTAAGATCTTGTGAGAAACATGAATTCAACACATTAATGAGAATTATCACAAATGATATTTATTCTTCTCAGTTTACAATAGCATCAGGTCTTCTTAAACTCCCCATACACTAAAAATATTTTAATCTGATAGATATGGAGATAGGAATTTAGGTGATAGATAACAGGGAGGTCATTAGATGTTCAATGATGAGCTAGAGCTGGATAAATAGGTAGTGATGATAGAGATATGGGGATATAGGAAATATATAGATATAGATATAGATATAGATATAGTATCCTAGTTAGGGTTACTATTGCTGTGATGAAACACCATGACCAAAGCAACTCAAGGAGGAAAGGGTTTATTCAGCTTACACTTCCACATCACAGTTCATCATCAAAGGAAGTCAAGACAGGAACTCAAGCAGGGCAGGAACCTGGAGGCAGGAACTGATGTGGAGGTCAGGGACGGACACTGCTTACTGGTTTACTCCTAATGGCTTGCTCAACGGAGCCCAGGGATGGCCCCACCCACAATGGGCTGGGCCCTCCTCCCATCAATCACTAATTAAGAAAATACCCTACAGCCGGATCTTATAGAGGGTCCTGAGGTGATGGATACAGCAATGCATGGTGTTGACCTATGGTGATGGTGCAGCAAGGTGCTTGTCAGCCCTGGACTCACTAAGGAACTGAGAAGAGCATGGGCAGGAAACATCACAAAGTCCCGACATGGGAAGTGTATAGATTTTTAAAGCCTTCCAGACCTGACATTCTAAGGGTGAGTAAGAGAAGTCAGAGTTGAATTAAGGCTGAAAAGGGTGAATGAGAGCAGCATGCCAAACCGGGTCGGTCCAGAGCTAAGTGCTGGTAAGTTAGGGTCTATAATCAAGTCAGCAGAAGAGCTGAGAAGATTGGAGGAGTTGGGGCCGTTGAGAAAAACCACAAGAAATTACAGTGGAGAGCTCATATGTACCGAGTACTTACATTGTACCAAATGTCATCACATGGGTTTTCTTCTCCCAAATTAGGTGCAAATGTCTTCATCTTAAAAAATGAAGTAACCAAGACAGCTGAGAGTGGATAAACATCTCTTTGCTTTGCATGCCTCATAAAGTGAACATTAGGGTTAGACATCAAGCAGCTTCAGTTCACATACTGTTTGCTGGTGTCTCTCTTCACTTAACTGGACCCCATTAACAATTCTTTTCGAGGAAAATGTCTTGAGGACCTATTCCATACCATATGCTGTTTATGCATAGTGCTAGGGCTCCCAGCCTCTGTCTGCTGTGTAGCCACAATCCAGTGGGAACTCATTATGGAGTGGCAATCTTGGAGCAGGGATTTCTGCAAGCATTAGGAGCATGGCAGTAGCATTCATGAAGTGCCAGGCTTCTGAATGCCTACTGAGCTTCATGCAGCATACTAAATGTTCACAAATGTCATAGATGACAAAATGGGACATTGATTTTATGCATGCTAACTTCTCAGCAGTTGTCAGCCCAGGGGAAAAAAACCTGTGAAAACTTCAGGAGTAGCCCTAAGCAGTCTAACAATGCAATGGAGGTGTCCTAAAGCCTTGTTTGCATCTAAAGTGAAAGTAGACCAGTTGGCGCAGATGGGATTGGCAGGAAGAAGCCAAGAGATTTCCAGTAAGTATATGGCTTGAGAGTTTGGATGAAATCCAAGCCCCAAATGCTTACATCAGAGTCATCTAAAGAAAGCAGGGAAAGAATGAGATTGTAACTAAGAAAGGTCAAGCCTAATCAATATAACCCCATCGGGACAAATATGTTAAAAGAAAGAATGGTTTGGATAGAACTTTAAAAGGGGTTTAGCAGAGTAGAGCTCTAGATTTTACCAGTGCTAATCCAATTTTGCCTGACAGATCACCAGAGAGGACTTAGCTCCCTGTTTGTGGGAATCTCTCTTAATATTATCTCAGGATCTTTGCTTCAAATTCCATGTATATGTGTAGTCTTCCAACTACTAATAAGACTTTGGCATCAGAAATTAGTATCTAGATTCCAGACAAATGATTAAATTGGAAGTCTTAACAAAGGCATCAATCTTGTATAAATATGAATAACATTTATCTCTGAGAAGCTGAACTATTACTGAGGGAAAAATCCTACAAGATGGTAATATCTAGGCTTAGTCATTTTCTGGGACCTGATACATAGACTTAGAAGGACAGAAAGCCAGGAACTGGGTTATGAGGAAATGGATACCATGCTCTTAGGGGACACTCTGAGGAGACTGTTCTGTGATGTCTTTGTAACTGTGCTAATTGTCAATCTTAAGACAGGAAAGGTGAAAAAAGAAATGAGGGAAGGAAGAGTTAAGGGACAGCAGGACAGGGCACAGGAAGGATGGACAAAGTGAAAAAATGGCACGTCTATGTGGAGAAATGTCACAGCGAAAGCCGCACATACGTACAATTGCTCTGCACCTGTAACTAGTTTAAAATCCATAAGAGACACTGCTTAGAAAGTGGATTAGCAGTCAATAATGAGTCGCAACTGGATTTGTCTCCCTGTTGGCCACTGGAGGAAGATGGGAAGACTCTTTTTCCTCCTGGAATACACAAGTGAGAAACAACTCCTGGGACTTTGCTGCCCAGCTCAGCTTTGGTACATAAGCCAACTCTACTGGCCTTTGCTCTGGTTGATTATATATATTATCTTTTGTTAAATTTTTTACAATTTTTGTCTTTATTGCTAAAGAACCATTTTGTTTGTTTGTTTGTTTTTGCATCCTTGAATTTGCATTGAGAAAATGAACTCTACCTCCATGGAGTTGGCGGTTGAGGCACCTGTGTGGATCTGGGATGCCTCTGAGATGTGCTTTTCTTGTGTTAGAGGCTTGATGCTGAAGATCATTTACATCAGGTACAGCTACATTGGTTTCTGTGGCAGGGAGTGCCTCTCTCTCTCTCTCTCTCTCTCTCTCTCTCTCTCTCTCTCTCTCTCTGTCCCTCTCTCTCTCTCTCTCTCTCTCTCTCACACACACACACACACACACACACACACACACACACACACACACACACACTGGTTGGAGGCTTGCCTTTGGTACCCAAAACAAATCATTCAAGTGTCACATAGGCTTCCACAATCTGGTGTTTAGTAGATACCATGAACCTAATGTGTAAATGATGGCCAATGGAACTTTGGAAACAACACAGTTTTCAAAAAAAATTGGACTTTTTTAGTTACTTGGTTTTAATTTCAAGTGAGTTTCTTTGTAGTCAGGCTACCCTCAAATTTACAATCTTCTTTCTTTTTAAATTTTTTAAAATAAATTTATTTATTTATTTTACATCCCAGCTATAGTTTTGCCTCCCTCTTCTCCTCCCAGTCCCTCTCCCTAACTCCTCTGCTCCCACCCCCCCAATCCACTCCTTCTCTATTTCTGTTTAGGAAAGGGCAGGTCTCCCATAAGTATCAAAAAAGCATGGCAAATCAAGTTGCAGTAAGACTAAGCACCTCCCCCATGTATTAAGGCTGGGCAAGGTGATCCAGTATGAGAAGTAGAGTCCCAAAAGCCAGTAAAAGAGTCAGAGACAGGCACTGTTCCCACTGTTAGGAGTCCCACAAGAGGACCAAGCTGCACAACTGTCACATATATGCACAGGGCCTAGGTCAGTCCCATGTAGGCTCTCTGGTTGTTGATTAGTCTCTGTGAGCTTCTTTGAGCCCAGGTTAGTTGATTCTGTGAGTTTTCTTGTGTCCTTGACCCTCTGGCTCCTACAATCCTTCCTCCCCGTCTTCTGCAGGAGTCCCTAAACTCCACCTAATGTTTGACTGTGGGTCTCTGCAACTGTTCCATCAGTTGATGGATGAAGCCTCTCTGATGACAATTGGGCTAGACACCAATCTGATCACAGGAGATGACCAGTTCAGGCTACATATCCACTATTGTTAGGAGTCTTAGCTGGGGTCAATCTTCCTGCCTTTACCTCCTGTTAGGAGTCCTGGGATTACAAGTATGTGTCACCATGTTCCATTTGGGTGTGTGTGTGTGTGTGTGTGTGTGTGTGTGTGTGTGTGTGTGTCTGTATGTGTGTGTGTGTGTTACCACAATTAAAAGCAAAATGTTTTAGTCTAGTGTGGTGACACATGTAATGTCATCCAAGTACTTGGGAGGCTGAAGCAAGAGGATTGTGAGTTTGAGGCCAGCCTGGGCTACATCAGGAGTCTCTATCTCAAGACAAAACCAAAAATTATTTTCACATAACATAACCTTCTTACTCATTTTATACAGTTAGTAGGGTTAAGTATACTCACACTGTTGTACAAGAGATTGCTAATCTATCTCTTCCATCTTGCAAGATAGAATTATGGACCCATTCATTAAACAATAGCTCCCTATCCCCTATCTCCAGACCCTCAGCAAGCACCCATTTCCCATTTCTTTCCATTTGACTCCTTATGTACTTCATATATTATTGGAATCATAGTGTTGGCCTTCTACCGACTGGCTTACACCATGCTTTTCATGATACCTCCTTCTCAACTGTACCTTCCTGGGTGTGAGAAGGAGAAGCAACATCATGATGGCAGTTAACTTTTGCTTTGATAAGCCAGTCAGCATGCTGAGCCTCCTTCCTGGGATCTCAGTATTCACAATGGCCTTATTCTTCGTGCTTTCCAAGTGAGGACCCAGGACTAGATAGGCCAAGCAACTATCCCAGTGCCACACCAGGAGTGTTAACGCTTTGTTCACACTTAGGTAATCAGACCTCTTCACCACTGGAGCACACTGCCTTTCGCCTACATTTGTAATTTGCCTGCAGTGTAAAGGCATTCTCTCCCAAGGTGGCCAGACATTCCTCAGCTGAGAACGCTGGTTAAGTAACTTTGCATTTCACAATATCTCCCAAGCATTCATCCTCAGAATGTACACAGGCTGGCATGCGTTTCTACAAGGAAATTCGATGTGGTTAGCATAGTAGATGCCTTTGGACCCTCCCTCAATCTGAGCCCACCAACATCTTCCAGGGACACTTTCTAGGTGCCTGATGGTTTTTCTCTCAGGGGTCCTGAGTCGTCAAGTACAAAATTGTGTCAACTTACCGAGCCAGCATGCCAGACATCTAAGGATCCATTCGGGAGATGTTATTATGTCTGGGATGGGGGTGGGAGGTAAATATCCCACCCGCCCTGGGCCTTGCTCCTCCTTTGCATTCTTCCACCCTTCCCTGTCCCGGTGTCCCCATCTGTACTTCCCAGGATGACTCAATAAGCTTCTTTTTCAAGAAGTTTTCCCTTTGTCTCAAGTCCACCAGGGATCCCAAACTAAGTGAGTCAACAAACACGAAAATGGAATTGCAATGCCCGTCACTCCTCACTTTATTATTTCGAGCAGAAGTGTATCCTCAGAACAGATGTGTGTTTGGAACATCCAGGGAGACACCATCTTGACAGGGGGGTCTCGGGTAAACACGACTCTGAGTTAAACACCTCATCTGCCATAGCATGGAAACACTCAATTCCAAAGGAACTTTGCCAGCCTTGTTCAACAGCCCCCTGGTAAATGCTGCAGACACTGAGTCATTTTAAACAACAAACAGCATAAATTAAATTTGAACTGCAGTGTACATGTCATTGTTGGCTCTTTACGGAATAAATGCAATACAAGCTGAGCAGACCTAAAAGGCAAGTCATTTCCTCTGTTTCTGAGGAAGCCACCTGTGGGTCGCTGTTTACGGGTCCTAAGCGTCACCCTTGGAGCACCGTCAGGGGGTGCACAATGGGTCTGCATGCCTTTCCCATTTATACCACTATTGAGATAAATGAGGCATTCATGAGAAATAAAACAGTAAATGCATGTTACACATCGGTTTATAAAAGGCGCAGAGCTATTCATCCAAAAGAGAAATACCCACATTGAACTCATTAGAAAATGATGAAAACACCATTTTGTCACAGTCCTCAGCAGCTGGTTCTAGTCGAGGTGAATGGAAGTTAATCAATCATAAACAATCAAGCAAATGCCCTGTTGGACATTTCCTCTTAGCAAGCAGCAGTCTACAGTGCACCTACGGAAACATGGCAGTCACACCTCATGAACGCTAGAGTGGAGAAGGAGGGGCTTTGGTGGCCTAGGAGTCCTTGAGGACAAAGGATGCCCCCGTGTCCGTAAAGACTCACACAGGAAACTCAAGAGAGAAGCAGAGACAAGCCTAGTCTAGAACAAAGGATTCCACAGCAAATATTTGCACTTTCAGTTCCTTAAGGAAGTGCTTTTCTGGAGGAGCTATGCACAGCATGAAGGAAGGAAAACAGAATTCGACTAGAGGACTCTTCTAAGTGGTAAAGAAGTTGCTTTTAAGTCAAAATTGCTTGGGAAATTACCACGCTATCATCTGCACTGGTAACAACCCCTCAGTGCATCCTTCCACGGCAACTATGGAAGAATTAGTAATAGGGAAAAAGGGACAAACCATAGGATGAGATCACAGTGAATGATCACTTTCCATTTCACAGAAGGAAGGAAGCTTGTGAGAAGGCAAGTAGAGACTTTTTCTCCTTTACTCTGGACTGTTTCCATCTTCAGAATGCCATCCCAACAATCCATTCTGCTTGTCTGCCTTATCTATCACTAGGTGTGTCCGTGGGTGCCTATTTTTAGAATGGAAGATTCTGGAGGATGAGAGTATGATTTATTCATGGATAATGCAGTGGTATTTGTGGGACAAAACTGGAAACAAGCGTCTTTGTGCTGCTATGAGAAGGGAAGCAGTCTGCCTCGTTGTGCATGGTGCTGTTACCACCATCACAAGGAGTCTGCTAGAGAATGAGATGCTGAGTAGTCACAGGTAGACACAAGGCCCTGTGCAAGTATGGATGATATCTTGAGATATTTACCTGTTTGCGAATGTTGAATTTGGCCTGTCAGTGAAGTCCAGCAGAACTTCACAATCATTGCAGTGAAGTCCAGAGCTATCATTAGAAGACATGAATATAAATAAATATAAAAATATATGCCAGGTCTGTCCTCTTTCAATACCAACATCTTAAAATTTTGACCTTCAAAAAAATCAATTTGAAAATGGTCAAATATTATGTAGATTATATGGCATATGACTGAACCTTTTAGGATAAAAAGGTATTGCTTCAACTTAGTGCTTTGTGTTTGGGTAGCATATGAAGCTTGGATGAACAAATACGGCAATAATGTTTTCTCAATGAGCTCATACTCTGCATAGGGATATCAATTACTTTTACAGAAAGTGGCAACTAAACATATAAAATGCACCTATGAATCAGTATATCTTTATATACAGTTATGTCTAATACAAAAAATGTGTGCTCATCTTTTCTTTGAAATAGCCCTAAACTTGTCTTTTTCAATAACAGCAGTATGTGTAGTTATGTAAGAGGTACACAACTCCTCTGACTTGTGGAAGAATAATCTATATGTATACATGTTCAACAGTTAGTTGCTTTTCTTGATGCTCTGGCCAAAAACTTGACAAATTGGCTCTCAGTTTGAGAGCACAGTCCTCACGGCAGCAGCAGCAGGAGCTGCTGGGCATGTTGGTACTGTAGTCAGGAAGCAGGGAGAGGGGTGGATGATGCCCTGCACTCCACTGCTTTGTTTCTTTTTATTTGTCTGGGACTCCAGGCCATGGAAGGGTGCCCATACTCAGAGTGGGTGTTTCATCATCTACCAGAGTGAGACCCTCCACTGGAAATGCCCTCACAGACTCACCCAGATGGTTGTCTCCTAGGAAATTCTAAATCCCATCAGGATTAACCATTGCAACCTGTGTCTTTTTATTTCTTACTTCCTGCAAAAATTATCCACACATCTACTCTATCAGAGTATAAGTTTACTGGGTGAGAAGGAAGAGCCTTGTTCTCATTCGGGGAGATCATGCATACGAATATTGGTGTGTATTCAGCTTTTGGTACCTGCAATAAATACTTGGCACAATCATTTTGTTTAAGAAACGTTTATTTTCGCTCTTGGTTTTGAAGGTTTCAGCCCATGGCTGGTGAAATCCTTTGCTTCTGTGCCTGATGCAAGGCAGTACATCATGATGTGAGCTCTTGGAGGTGAGTTTCTGCTTCAAGTGACTGTATGATTTGCTGAGACACTTGCTGAAGTGAGAACAGAAATGCCCTGCAGAAGTAAGGATTGAAATATGGTAATGAGCTCATTTCTCATAGATAATAATAAAGATAATGCTGTATAAGCTGCTCCAAGAGTAGCCCTAAAGCTGGATTAACCCAAGTCAGCACTGGTAGAATGTATCTTTGGCAACTGGCTTACTGTTTTAAACACAGACTGAAAGCTCACACCACACACACACACACACACACACACAACACAACACAACACAACACAGTCTTGCACCGCTCTTGTCCACAGAACAAGATTCTCTGTGGTTCAGTACAGGTGGCTGCAGGCACTGTCAGAGTAGGAAGCAGCTGTGCTGAGCTCTGTGTCTTTGTCAAAGGTTGTCACCTCTTCTGTGGTTAGAACACTACTGTGCCTATGACCTTAGTCAGCTTGTCGAAGTAATTGCCTATCATTTCAGCTCTCTACAGAGCTCTATTTCCTTGACTTGCTTCGTGATGAATATTTAATGTTTCTTGGTCTTAAAGTTAGAAAGGCAATAAAAGTTGGATCTTTCTTAACATGAGCCTCCACTAAATGTGCCTCCTCTGACAGGCCAAGAGGCTGGTCCCAGCACAGGTTCAGCTCTGCTCAGTGGGTTAAGAGTTCGGAGTCCTGAAGACCCAGTTGCTACTTTCTTGCCTCAAGAGAGGGTTGGGCTGTGTGGTTAGTGCTCTGGTCTTTTCTAACTTTTAGCCATTTGCCAAGACTGAAGTGTTCAAAGATGTCAACTTCTGAAAACCATATTTTAATTACATATTGATACTGAGGATGTTGTTTTTAGCAAAGACAAGTACATTCAAATATAAGTTATTTTGCAGCCCTAGTTTCTGCCAAGAAGTTCATGAAAATGATTACTTTCATGCCAAAATAACTCTAGCAAATGGCAAGTGGATAGTACACTGGGTTTATATCACAAAGGAACTTGTATGTGATATTTGGGATGCTGGACAGCATTTGGATAGCACACAAGCCCCAGAAAGACTTTCAACAAAGATCAACGGACATCTTCCCCTTTTCCTTGTTCCCTTCTGCCCCCCAACCCCAAGACAAAAGAAGCCAGTTAAGGGGATCACACTCAAAAAGGAAGCCTGGTGCTCTCACATCTCTACTCTTTTGAACATGGTCCGAGTGGGCCTGTGGTTTCTGAGGAAGTCAAGAGGTGACTGCTCAAGACAACAGTGACATTAGCCCTTTCATCTGGTCCCATCTGCACCATCTCTGACTGAATAGACTAAGAAGCTCCATCCACTACTTTGTGTTTTCTGTCGTGACTGTCATTTGCCCATCACCTCTTCTTGATGGCTATGTAACATCCTATTCTTTCCACTGAGCTCATCCACGGCCCTTGCTTTCCCTCAACTTCATTGTCATATAACTGACTAGCCATATCCTGCATAGTTCTCATCATACACTATTGTGACTATTCCATGTTATTATTTCCCAACCAGCTCTATGAATCCCAACAAACTAGCAACAGACCAAACTCATGTTAGATTTTCAATAAACATCCATTGATTGGAATGGAATGAACTGAACTGAAGATATATCAGTTACTTTTCTCATTGCTGTTATCAAATTCACGACAGACACCACCTAAGGGGGGAGGGGTTTATTTCAACTCACGATTTCAAAGGGTTCTAGCCATCTACTGGGAAAGGCCTGGTGAAGCAACTCACATCATGGAAGACAGAAATCAAAGGGAAGTGGAATACATGTGGGACCAGAGTAAGATACAACCAGAGGGACCCTGCCCCCCAGTGACCTACTTCATAGAGAGACCCCACCTCCTACATTTCAGCATAGTCAATAATATCATCATATTATGAATGCATCAAGGATTTAATCTACTGATTAGGCCAGAATCTTCATGATCAAATTGTTTCTGGAAATGCTCCCATGACACATTCAGAGGCACGCTTCCCAAATCTCCATGGTAATAGATTCTTGATACGGTCAAGTTGCCATCAACATTAACCATCCCAGGAAGGTGACTTGAGTGCTACTTCTTTCTTCAGAGCATTTCAACAATTTGTGGGGAGAGGTGACAGTTTCATCTTCAGACCAGAACAAAATGGTAACAGTGAACACACTCGTGCCTCTTCTGCATAGGGAAACAGGTAAGGCCAAATAGCACAACACCAGGTAGCATGTAGAAGAAAGAAAAAGCAAAACAAAAACGAAACAGAGTTCAGGAGGCTGAGGCAAGAGGATCTCAAGTTCAAGAACAGCCTGGACTACACAGTGAGTTTGAGGAGAGCCTGGGCTACATAGTAGGACCCTGTCTGAACAAAAAAAAAAGAAAAAAGAAAAAGAAAGAAAAACAAGAAAGAAAGAAAGAAAGAAAGAAAGAAAGAAAGAAAGAAAGAAAGAAAGAAAGAAAGAAAGAAAGAAAAAAAGAAACAGGAAAGAATTGGGAAAAGCAATCATTTAAATATCACCAAAAGGCAAAAGATCATCCACTTACACCAGGTGAAGTCTGAGACCTGCCCCCATTTGCCTTTAGGTTTTGCAGGAAGCTCTTTCTCACAGGGACGGTGGGAAAACCCTTGGGGCAGCCGACCCCTCCCTCTCAGGGCAGAAACAACAGCTAAGTCAGTCCAAGCTGGAACAGACCACAGATGGGACAGGCTGTTCATGTCTCCTCTCTCAGCTCCATGTTCGCAACAGTCTTTTCCTGCATGTCCCTGAAGTACATTTTCTATCACGCATTTTCTGTGATTTGTCAACTTCCTGTTCTTTCCTGCTACGCTGCTGTCCATGTGATTGGCTTTACTTCACATCGACCAATTAGAACACACAATATCCTTTTTTTTTTTTTTTTTTTTTTGGTTTTTTGAGACAGGGTTTCTCTGTGTAGCTTTGCACTTTTCTTGGATCTCACTCTGTAAACCAGGCTGGCCTTGAACTCACAGAGATCCGCCTGCCTCTGCCTCCCGAGTGCTAGGATTAAAGGTATGAGCCACCACCTGGCAATATCCTCCCTTTTTCAAAGATGTATTATATTATTTGTGCATGTGTATGTGTGTGCATGTGTATGTGTGTTCATGTGTATTGTGTGCATGTGTATGTGTGTGCATGTGTATTGTGTGCATGTCTATGTGTGTGCATGTGTGTGTGTATGTGTATGTGTACATGTGTATGTGTGTGCATGTGTGTGCAGGTGTATGTGTGTGTGTGTGCACTTGCAGCATGTTCTCTCCTTTCATGTGGGTCCAAGGAGTTGAATTCAGGTCATCAAGCTTCACAGCAAGAGCCTCTACCTGCTGAGCCGCCTCCGCAGCCCTCAATACTTTCTATACATCAGTGTGAACAGTGAGTTCAAACATAATGACAACAGGATTTATCAATCACTTTATGCATGCTACTTGAGAAAAATTCAAATTAGTAGTAACTCAAGTAATTTTAGGCTTTAAACGCAACAGCACTTTTTGAAAATGAAAAATTGTAAGTAATTTTAAGCCTTTTTAGTACCAGAGGGTTTTACTCAAATGTTTGACACACACACACACACACATCTATACAATGGCATCAATACTAAAACTAATCAGTCATCTCTCTTGCCATCACACCCTAGACAGTGTGGTATAACAACTATTTATACAACTCTGCCTTGTATTGAATTGAAGATCATAAGTATCCCACAAATGACTTAAAGTCTAAAGCAGTGGTTCTCAACCTTCCTAATGCTGTGACCCTTTAACATAGTTCCTCATATTGACCCCCCAATCATAAAATTATTTTCACTGTTACTTCATAACTGCAATTCTGCTACTGTTATGAATCATAATGTAAATATCTGATGTGCAGGACATCTGATATGCGACCCCTGTGGGGGTCATGACCCACAAGTTGAGACTTGCTGGTCTTGGAGTTTGGTATTGGCTGGTGTTCCTGAAACCAGTCCCTACAGATACTCGAAAACTATAATCAAACTGAAGAACAAAACCAAGAATGACTTTTAAAATCCTGCATGATGTAACTATTTTTCTTCATTAACATTAGCATATTTTATTCAGAATTGATCAAACTCTTAAATAATTTACATTTTTCATTTAAAATATAAAGGAGGCACTTAAATTCTGTTCCTCTTTAAGTGTTTCATTTCAGATATTAAACTTACTAAAATTGTACTGATTTTGCTATTTGACAATTTCACCATGTATATAATGCACTCTGATTCTCAATACGCACACTCTCATCACTACAAGTCCCTTTTCTGGGTTCATGGCTTTCAGTCCTTCTTGTGACCCACTTGTAACCAGGGCTATCTGTGTGTCCACTGGACTGGAATCCTCCTTTGGAGTATGGTGAGATCATCAGTGGGCATGTGACGGAAGGCAATGAATCCACCTCCATGAATTTGTCTGTAGCAAGTAGTTGAGCAGCGAGGGGTGGGCCCCCATGAAACCCTTCTCCACCTGCACATCTGATATGCTTTCTTGTGAGTACTTTACAATACTTCAATATTTTTTAAAGGTTTTAGGTAGCGAGTCTTTCTCTGCCCCACCAGCCAGCTCCCAAATAATGACATGGGGACTTCTTATTAATTATGAAAGCTCAGCCTTTAGCTTAGGGTTGTCCCACTAGCTCTTACAACTTAAATTAACCTGCTTTTATTCATCTATGTTTTACCATGTGACTTTTTACCCTTTTTTTTTTCATTCTGTATTTCCAACTCCCTCCATGTCTCCTTGGTGTCTCCTCTGTGCCTCAATTATCTCCTCCTACTTCCTCTCTCTGCCTGGAAGTCCCACCTATACCTCCTGCCTACCTATTGGTCGCTCAGCTCTTTATTAAACCAATCACAGCAATGTATCTTCACACAGTGTACAAATATCCCATAACTGTTTTATTTATTTATTTTACATGTATGGTGTTTTGTTTGCATGTATGTCCTTGCACTAGTATGCAGTGCCCACAGAAGCCAGGAGAGATCATCAGATTCCCTGGAACTAGAGATATAGATGGTTGTGAGTCATAATGTGGGGGCTGGCCATCCAACCTTAGTCTTCCTACATGGCCCCTCCAGAAGAGCAACCAGTGCTCTTAACCAATGAGTGATCTCTCCAGCCCTGGTATTGTTATGAACTTTTTGCTATTTAGGTAGCAAAAATTTTCTTACATGTCACATGCCTTTTAAAACCTTGAATGCACACTTGAATTACAGTTGTTGATGACGTTCATGCTATTTAACTGGACAATGGTGTTCTTTATTGCCTTGCTTGCACATCTAAGGAAAGAATTTACTGATTTTCTGAGCCCCAGCGATCCTCACTTACCTGGGCCCTTCTTAGAGTTCTGAAAGGACACTAGTCATGTGCTACCCAGGCCATAACACTTGCTGAAGTTGAATAGTTCAGCCACCCTCAGTCTTCTTTCGTTCTACTCCCTTGCCCTTATGCCAGACTTCATGCTCAATGGTGTCAGAGGGCAGCTAAGGTTCTAACTAAAGTTGAGATCTGGATACATTGGGTTTGTTGGATCGATTTCTGTGATTTGCTCTCATTTCTGACTATAGATTCGGCACTGCTACCTGTGTCTCTGTAGGAATGCTTCCCAGGGATAAGCACTCTACTTGAAATATATTATTTATAAATACACTATGCTTGAAGTGTGATGAAACTGACTGCAACATTGTAAGTACAGAGTGTGGTTCTCATCGATGCCTGGTCATGAGAAAAAGCTCCTGATACTGAGTGTGTTAATCATCTTTCTAAACCGTAAACAAACAACCGAAACGATAACTAAAAACGGGAAGGTTGCTGGGATACCATTCAGTGGTTAGCGTGGTCCAGTGTTTAGTATGGTCCAGTGGTTAGCGTGGTCCAGTGTTTAGTATGGTCCAGTGGTTAGTATGGTCCAGTGGTTAGTGTGGTCCAGTGGTTAGTATGGTCCAGGTCATGGGTTCAACCCCCCAGCACTGCTCTAGGAGGGGAGGAGGAGGAGAAAGGAAACAGAAGTAAGAAGAGTTTATGGTAGCAAGAGAGATCAGGTCCCAGAATGCCAATCATTTTGGAAGGTAATTCTTCAGTGACTTAAATCTCCTAC
The DNA here is from genome assembly GCF_949786415.1 of Peromyscus eremicus. Lineage (NCBI taxonomy): Eukaryota > Metazoa > Chordata > Mammalia > Rodentia > Cricetidae > Peromyscus > Peromyscus eremicus. The sequence continues at coordinate 21,679,488 of NC_081420.1, read as the reverse complement.
TGGGCCCTACCTCATCAAGGCCTGTACACCCATCTTTAATAGCACCACACTGAGGACCAAACTTCTATCACAGGGTCTGTGGCAACATTCCAGATCTAACCACAGCATTAAAAATAATAATAAAATAATAATAATAATAATAATAATAATAATAATAACCTTTGCTAGGTACACCATTACATGCTATTTTAAAACATCCACATCATAAAACCATTTGTTGTAAATTTTTATAGAATATAAAATATTTGGACATTAAGAAACAAAATCTGGCCTGGCAGTGGTGGCACATGCCTTTAATCCAAGCATTCTGGAGGCAGAGACAGGTGATCTCCATGAGTTCAATGATAGCCTGGTATATAGAGTGAATTCCAGAACAGCCAGAGCTACACACAGAGAAACCCTGTCTCAAAAAGCAAACAAAAAAACAAAAAAAAAAAAGCAAAATCTAATAAAAAATACTCACCTAACACTGAAACATAATTTATCAAAAGAAAGATAAATAAATGGCTGATAAGACACACGATTGTTGGATTTTTCCAGCTAATAAAAGGAGTGATCATATTACCAAAGTGAAAAAAAAAATTTAAACTTTTTCTTGCTGCTTTGTCAGGAACTACAAACATCGGGGCAGATATAGTATGTTCCAGGACCATCCAGGATGATTTATTGAAATAATACAGCTGATTCAGAGTCTCCTAAGGCTAGGCTACAGAAGACAGCCTGAAATGCCCGTGTCTTCTAAGTCACGAGGGAAAGAAACGTGAGAAATTTTCACAGTTCAGACACAGTACTAAAAAGTCACGAGACACTGTCCACAAGGAGTTGTGAAGTGGTGGGGAACTCTTATCACTCAGCTCAAAGAACCCACTTTGGGCAAACAGGAAGTCCAAAGCTGCTTTGTCTTTTTATGAAAATAACTTAAAAATTTGTTGTCATATAAGACAGCAGTCTCATGACAAATAACATAGAATAAAGCACCGGAGTGTGTTTGCATAAAAGTTTCATTTGGGGGAATTTCATGATGGCCATGCTATTTACCAGCTGTGTGTTCTCATTCCAAATAGGTATCCACTATGTCTCTCATCCTGCACTACTTTGTTAAATGCTAGCTCTAAAATTCATTGCACTTGGTTCCCAGAAAAATCTAAATAGAAACATGTTCTCCTCCTGTTTAGGGAATTTTTCTTCAATATAAAGGTAATCGACTTTCATATTTGAAGTATTTTTGTTTGTGTGGTGTGTGCCTGTGTGTATCATGTGTGTGTGCACATGCAGAGGCCAGAGGAGAACGTGGGATGGCTGGATACATTTATGTCGAATGTCCTCCTCGATTGCTCTGCCTTGACACAGGGTCTCTCACTGACCCTTTAGCCCACCACTTCTGGGGTAGGCTGGCAGCATCAAGTCCCAGTGGTCCTTGTATTTCTGCCATGACCCACTCACTCCTCACCAGCACTGGGATGACAGGTGTGCTAGGTCTTTAAAGTGGGTGCTGGGATTCGAACTCTGGTCCTAATGCTTGTGCAGCACCTGGTCTTACTCACTGACCCATCTCCCCAGTCTTCTCATACTTGAAATTTTTATGTTTGTATTATAGGGTTGGGAAATTGCTCTTCTTTTGAAAAGAAAAAGTATACCAATAGTTTCAACATGATTATTAAACAATATAAATATCTCCTGTTGCTAATAAAGTTACTATAGCATGTATGAAACTCTTGAGAATGGCTGATATCCTTCTAGGGCCTTGCCTCCTCTGCCATACTTGTTATAGTCATTGTAATTTGAAAGCTATTAAAAAATCCCTTTTCACTATCAAGTTTTTTTGTGGATTTTTTTTTCTGGATTATTGGAGTCTATTTTCCTAGGTCAGCTTTGAAATCACCTTTCCTACATAACATAATTAAATATTATATTATATTAGAGCAGGCTGGAGAGATGGCTCACTGGTTGAAAGGCCCAGGTTTGATGCCTAGCACCCTCAGGTCAGCTCACAACCATCTATAACTCATCTATAACTTACTCTTCTGCCCTCCTTGGGTACTGCATGCAGGTGGTACACTGTCAGACATGCAGGTAAAACACCGATACACATAAAATAAAATAAAAAAATCTAGAAATTTCTACTATACGCCTGTGAATTTGTAATGAGTTAGCAAGAACTGTTACTTTAATAATGCTGGATCTTGTTACCGATGGAATCACTCTGTTGTTGTTAGCATTGCTTGGAGATGTTCCAAATGTCTTCTCATGAAGTCTGGGCATTTATGATTAAGAGGCTATTTATGTCATCTATTTTTGTTTTGAAGAAACTGTTTTAGAAGGAATGTGTCTATGTGTGTTTTATAAATGGCCATTTATTCAACACTCATACTTAAAGAATTTTCAGATACAAATATCAATACATTCTTTGACTACTTTTTAACTTATTTTTCATTATATTGACTAATATTTACCAGGCTATAGTAACTGTTTATATTAAGTATTTGGGAATTTGATAGTATTATCCCTTAAGAAGGGAGGAAGAGAGGGAGGAAGAGATAGGAAGGATTGTGGAGAGGAGGAAGGAAGGGGGGAAGGATGGATTTTTGTCTTGACTATGTATTTATCTGTGCATACATGTATATATTCAATATGAAAGCACTTTCTCAAGCTTCCTTAATACTTAACCAACCCTGGATAATGAATAATGTGTGCTTGGGAGGGCACTTATTGAATAATGATATTTTAAAAATAATATGTATCTATTTCAGTAGCAGACTTCTTACTAAACCATCGTTGGTTCTGAGAATAAACCTTACTATGGTAGTGACTCGTTGTTCTCTTAATATATCTGGGCTGATGATTTTCTTTAGGGTTTTTCCTCCTCTATAATCACCAGTGAGATTTAGCTGAAGTTTTCTCCCATTGTGATAATTTTATCAGGTTTTGGTATGAGGTTAAAATAAACTGGGAAGGTTTCCATCTTTCTTTCTACTTGCATATTTTAAATTGCAAAAGAAATCTGTAATTTCAGAGTCGAAAATAACATCCATAAAATCATCTGGGTTTGGCAAATTTGGAGGGATAATTATCATCTTTTTCAATTTTATTCAGGGTGGATCATCTACATATTGAGCCAGTTAGGGTTATTTATATATTCCACACAGACCATCCACTTCATCAAGAGTGCCAGAGGGAAGAGGCTCCTATTGTTCACCCTTGCAGCACCACCAGTTAAAAAATGTTTGAGTAAGAACATCCATTGCTTATCCTAACAGCATGACTACAAAACTGGCTGGCCTGCACTGTAGCCTGTGATACCCGGACTGCTCTTATTTTATTTTAAAAATTACATTCGTGTGTGTGTGTGTGTGTGTGTGTGTGTGTGTGTGTGTGTGTGACAGCATGGATGTGGTAGGCAGAAAAACATCCTGCAGGAGTTGTTTCTCTTTCTCTAACATATGGGTTCTGGGGACCAAAGTTAGTTCATAAAGCTTGGTGGCAAGAGCCTTTACCTCCTGGCCTAGTTCACTGGCTCCCAGTCTCATTTATTTGTAGTTTTATTTATTAAAAAGATAAAAACCTCAATATATTCTGATGATTTGAAAAGACCAACTAGTTAGCATCAAGGAGAGTGAACATTCCTTGACATCCCCCAGCTTAACAATGGTACATGTGTGTGAGACACAGTGTGGTGGTATTCTAACATGCACAGATTGTGTGAGGATCAGGGTCATGGGGGCAATTAACACATGCATCATCTAAAACATCAGTCATTTCTCTGAGGAGAAACACTCACACTCCTCCTTTCTAGTTATTTTGAAATGTATAATGCACTGTTAACTACAGTGGGGTAGTATAGCTTTGTAGTCTCAAAGCCATTTCTCATCTTCCAACTTTCACTTACTCTCCTCTGATGGTTAGTGTCAATTGCCAATTTGACAGACTCTAGAATCATCTGATCAAGGTGGGCCCCTGCATGCCTGGAAGAGATTAATTGGATAGCCTGGAGGTGGGAAGACCCACGTACCACTCCCTAGCTGGGATCCTGGCTTGTATAGATGGAGAGAGAGGGCTGGGCAGCAGTGGGCATACATCTCTCTGTTTTCTGATTGTGGATGGGTTGTGACCGGCTGCTTCACATGCATGCTGCCTTGATTTCCCCACTATGATGGACTGTACCCAGGAACTATGAGCCAAAATCAACCCTTTCTTCCTAAGCTGCTCTTGTCAGAATATTTAAAACAGCCACAGGAAAAGAAACTAAGACAGTATTTCAAAACCAAGTTACCTTCCTTCTGTTCCCTACATCAATGGTATCAGCTTTTTGAGATTCTATTAAGTAAGTTCATGCAGTATTGGTCATTCTGTTCCTACCTCATTGTGTTTAACATGGAGCCTTTCAGGTCCATCTAAATTGCCTCAAATGACAAGATAGTGTCCTTTCTAATGGCTGAATCATATTCTCTCTGTCTCTCTCTCTCTCTGTGTCTCTCTCTTTCTCTCTCTCTCTCTTCCTGTGTGTGTGTGTGTGTGTGTGTGTGTGTGTGTGTGTGTGTGTGTCTTTTATCACATTCTACTTATATATTCATCTATGAGCATAGGGTGATTCCACATGTTGGCTGTTTTGAATGGTGATACAATAAATACAGGAGGGCAGACACCTCTGATGTACTGTAGACTTCATTACCTTCTGGTAATTACTTAGTAGCAGAATTGCTGAAGTCATGTGGTAGTTAATTTTTGGAGGAATTTCCATACCAGCTACATTACTTTATGTCCCTACCTACCATTAAGAGTCCCTATTTCTTCATCTGTATTTGCAGCTCATCATTTCCATCAAAGCTTCTAGGTGCAGTGGCATATATGGGTAATCCCACACTGGAGGTAGGGGGTAGAAACAGGAGGCTCCCTGAAGCTCCCTGGCCAGTCAGTCTAGCCAAATGCATGAACTCCAGGTTTAGTGAACGATCCTAACTCACAAATTAAGGTGGACAGAAGGTGAGAAAGACACTTAACATCAATGTATATGTATGTCTCTGCATATGTATACAAGTGCACATGTGTAAGAATACAAATACAGTGCTGCTATGAACATCGCTGAGCATGTGCCCTTGTGGTATGATTGAGCACTCTTTGGGAATATGCCCAAGAGTGGTATAGCTGGGTCTTGGGGGAGATTGATTCCCAATTTTCTAAGAAAGCACCATATTGATTTCCAAAGTGGCTGTACAAGTTTGCATTCCCACCAACAGTGGAGGAGAGTTCCCCTTGCTCCACATCCTCTTCAGCATAAGCTGTCTTCAGTGTTTTTGATCTTAGCCATTATGATGGGTATAAGGTGGTATCTCAGGGTTGTTTTGATTTGCATTTCCCTGATGATTAGGGATGTTGAGCAATTCCTTAAATGTTTTTCAGCCATTTGAGCTTCCTCTGTTGAGAATTCTCTGTTTAGCTCTATAGCCCATTTCTTAATTGGACTGTTGGACATTTTGATGTCTAATTTCTTGAGTTCTTTATATATTCAGCATTGTTTGTAATGGCCAGAACCTGGAGACAACCTAGATGCCCTTCAACTGAAGAATGGATAAATAAAGTATGGTACATATACACAATGGAGTACTACTCAGCAGAGAAAAACAATGACATCATGAGGTTTGCAGGTAAATGGATGGATCTAGAAAAAAATCATCCTGAGTGAGGTAACCCAGACTCAGAAAGACAAACATGGTATGTACTCTCTCATAGGTGGATACTAGATGTGAAACAAAGGATGACTAGACTGTTACAACTCCAGGGAGGCTACATAGTAAAGAGGACCCTAAGAAAGATACAGGGATCGCCCAACGACAGAGAAATGGATGAGATGTACATGAGCAAACTGGACGGGGGGGGGGGGGTCATGAAGAGCAAGGGTCAGAGGAAAGAGAGCGTAGTGGAGCGGGAGATCCCAGCTGCATCAAGAACAGAGAGGGAGAACAAGGAAAGAGAGACCATGATAAATGAAGACCCCAGGGGAATAGGAAGAAGCAAAGTGCTAGAGAGGTCCCCATAAATCCACAAAGATACCTCCACAATAGACTACTGGCAATGGTCAAGAGAAAGCCCGAACTGACCTACTCTGGTGATCGGATGGCCAAACACCCTAACTGTCGTGGTAGAACTCTAATCCAATGACTGATGGAAGCAGATACAGAGATCCACGGCCAGGCCCCATGTGGAGCTCTGAGAGTCAAATCTGTGAGAAAGAGGAGGGATTGTATGAGCGAGAGATGTTGAGACCATGATTGGAAAAAGCACAGGGAACAAATAGCCAAACTAGTGGAAACACATGAACTATGAACCAATAGCTGAGGAGCCCCCAACTGGATCAGGCCCTCTGGATAAGTGAGGTAGTCGATTAGTTTGAACTGTTTGGGAGGCCCCCAGGCAGTGAGACTGGGACCTGTCCTTAGTGCATGAGCTGGCTGTTTGGAGCCTGGGGCCTATGCTGGGACACTTTGCTCAGCCTGGAGGAGGGGACTGGACCTGCCTTGACTGAATCTACCAGGCTGAGCTGAATCCCCAGGGGAGTCCTTGCCCTGGAGGAGATGGGAATGGAGGATGGATTGGGGGGAGGGCAGTGGGGGGCGGGAGGAGGGAGGACAGGGGAATCCATGGCTGATATGTAAAATTAAATTAAATTATAAAATTAGAAAAAAAGTGCTCAAAGTAATAAAAATTTCAAGATGCTTCTAAAAAAAAGAATACCAATACAAACCAATAAGTTTATAAAGACTGATTATATATTCAGTAATATACTAGTGATATTAAAAGTTATCTTTAGGTTTCATCAATGACATCACAATACCATAGTAATTTAATATCAGCCTCCAGCTACTCTTGAAACCATGAATCACTTTTTAAATAGGCAAAAATTATATTTTATCCCATTTTGCTCCTCAACATCTACCCCCATTCTACTTCAACCAACCTTCCCTAATATTCTTTTTGATATTTATTATTTTTTTACAAAACTATGGAAATAATTTTTTCTATAACAAGATAAGCATATGAATTAAAAGCTATTTTTTTAATTATCAGTGAACATAAGGCTTTATGTGTCAATTGCCTCTTGGAAAGAGCTATTATTGCTATTGCTAGTACATAATTAGTCAAAACAACATAACCATGTCACAAAATTTTATAAATAATTACTACACAAAACTCAGTGCTTAGAAATGAAGCATGATGAGATGAATGGGGTCACATTACTTTGATGTGTGTATAACCAAGCACCATTTGAATAAGACAGAACTTGTACCTGTTGCACTCATCTACTCCATATTGATAAATGTAAGCCCTGAGAAGCCTTCTTCTTCTACAAAATGATGGAAGTTCTGTAGCAGCAATGTTGCTTGTAGCTTGAGTTTTCCTGACTGGCCCACAGTCAGGACAAATCTCTGACACACGTCAGTCCCACAGCCACTCAGACCCAACCAAATAAACACAGAGACTTATATTGGTTACAAACTGTATGGCCGTGGCAGGCTTCTTGCTAACTGTTCTTGCAGCTTAAATTAATCCATTTCTATAAATCTATACCTTGCCACGTGGCTTGTGGCTTACTGGTACTTTACATCTTCCTTGTCCTGATGGCGGCTGGCAGTGTCTCCCTCACCCAGTTTCCTGTTCTCTCAATTCTCCTATTAGTCCCGCCTATACTTCCTGCCTGGCCACTGGCCAATCAGTGATTTATTTATTGACCAATCAGCAACACATTTGACATACAGACCATCCCACAGCAGTTGCTGATCAGATTAGCCACTTCTACATCATAAACTGAGGAGGTACCCAGGGAGGAAAGCAGTTTGAGCCCATTTTGATAATGCTAATTCATTTTTCAACTTCGTTAGTGGCAAAGTATTGATGTGTTACCTGGCCATTGGAACTCACTCGCTCTAAATACTCACTGGTACCTATGAAACGATTACTGTATCAGTCAGGCTTTGCTGTGTAACAACAAAATATCAGTAGCATATGACAAAAGCTCTTTTATCACAAAGACATAATTTGCAAATATTAAGTATGGATCTTCTTGGTCTTCAGTGTTTGGAACATACTTGGTCTATATTATATTTAGCTAAATGTTATTCAGACTCAACTACTTAAAATCACGATTCTTTGAAATGAGACGAGGTTGGGGAATTATCATGAATAGTTTTCATTTTCAATAAAGATTTAAAAGTTCTTTTCTTTTAGAAATGTATTTAAGAGTTTTCTAAACAAATACCCTTTAAATAGAGCTAAATGAGATATTCTTTAAGCTATATAAAGTATAAAGTTTTTGGGTTTTTTTTAAGTTACACGCTATGGATAAAGTACTTGCTGTACACAACACCAGTCTGTGAGATACGTGACAATGGGGGAACACCCTGATAGACCCAGTTAGATATTTTCTTCTCCCTAGCAAATGCACAGATAATCTGAGGCATACTTGGTTTAGATGTCAGGACAATCCTGGGGTCCAAGGTAAAGCTGCTGTGGTTCCCTGGTGGCATGGTATCATGATAGAGATAGCAAGCCATCCATTCCAAGCCACACCCATTTATGCCCCCATTTATCTAGCCAAAGAAAGTCAGAACACCAAGCCCAGTGTCCACAGGACAGGATGAATGAATGAATATTCGTATCACAAATAGGTGTGGCGGGGGTCAGAGTTGGGGTGCTTCTTCAACAGTAGAATGCACTATACCTGTGGATTATTCTAACGAAGGGTAATTAAACATGAAGATACATATCCCAGCCAGGCTTCAACAAAGCCCTCCCCTCCAGAGTTTCCTTTCTTCCTGCCATGGAGACCAGTGACCTTCCATTGAGAAACAACCTGAGTCACAGACTGAGGGCAACATGATGTCAAGATTCAAACCTCCCTGGCATTCCGTGAGAAAAACATCCATATTTCAGAGCACTGAGATGTTGTCGGAGCACTCTGATCAATTCACTGCCTTTTGTTTGGTTCAGCTTTATTAATGTAGGGTAAGGTTTTGGGGTATTTTTAAAGGTGGAGCCTAAGGTGGATCTCTGAGTTCTAGGCCAGCCTGGTCTAGAGAGTGAGTTCCTGAACAGCCAAGAACACACAGAGAAACCCTGTCTTGAAAAATCAAAAAAAAAAAAAAAAAAAAAAGAGTCTAGACATTAGGGAGCAGCGGGCAGACAGCCTCCATCATGCAATGGTTTGACAATGGTGAGTTCAGTCCACTCTGAGTAGTAATTACACTTCTGTTTTTGATGTGTACCTGATTAGCAGTGTGAGCTCTGGCCTGCTGTAATGTCCGTGCGATGCGCTTTTCCCACTTCCATTTAGCCTTGGTGTACACACAGAGCTGTGCGGCTAACACAATCCAATTTCATGACAGTTCCACCATCTTAATCCCATACCATCCCTCTCCAAGCTCACCTCAGCCATTGGCAAACAGTATTGTTTTCTTTTCCAGTTCCTGCCTTTGGCTTTTTGAAATTCCTGCAAATATGTTTCTTCCACACGTGTGGCTCTTCCATCGAATGAGTTTGAAAATTTCTGTCTCATCACCTTTTATAGACAAACAATATTTCCAAAATTAAATTAATCTTTATCTTATTTTTATTTTTCCTTGAGATGTCTTGTAGCCAGAAAACAAAAGACTTAGGTTTAATCCAGTTTGGGAGTCATTTTTCTTTGGTTTTAGCATTGGATATAAAACACCCATGTTTGATTTTTTTTACTATTTATTCATTTGATTTACTGGGATCATTATATAGCCCAGGGTGGCACTCAACTCAGATTCCTCCTGCCTTAGCCCCATGTGCTAGGGTTATAATTATATACCACATGCCGAGCTGTGTGTACTGGAATTCTGATATAACAAGATTTCACTTGTTGCTGTCATCCAGTGTAGCTGAAAGTTTTCCTGTGTCCCACCTGGCCCACGGTCAAGACAAATCTCTCTTACCTGCCAGTCGGGCAGCTGCTCAAACACAAATAAACACACACAAGCTAATATTATTTTTAAACTATGGCCATGGCAGGCTTCTTGTTATCTAGTTCTTATATCTTAAATTAACCCATTTCTACAAATCAATACTTTGCTATGTGGCTCATGGCTTACTGGTACCTTTACATCTTGCTTCTTCTGGGGGCGGCTAGCAGCATCTCTCCTGCTCTCTCTTCTTCCCTCTGTCTCTCTTTAGAATGTCCCACCTAACCTTATTCTGCCTCACCATTGGCCAAACAGCTTTATTTATCAACCAATCAGAGCAACACATTTTCACAGCCTACAGAATAACATCACCCATTGATCCAGTTCTCTTCCTTCTTCATATGATATTTACCACTTTTTTCTAGATGTTTCTTATGCTGAACAGCTTTTCTTCTACCTCTCTTTAGAACTTCCCAATATGAACAGCTTTTAATAATTTTTTTTTTGCTAAATATTTGGAATATACATATTCCACACACACTTCAATTTCATGAAGGGTGAATATATATTCATCAGTGTGGATTAGGCTGGCTTATAATTTTATTCTCCTATTCTTTTTATTGTTCTTTCCCATGGTGGAGGGGATTGAGGTTCTTAGAGCCTCATTAAGTGAGAAACAGTCCCCTTTTCTGCTCTTTTTTAAAGTTTGATAAGACTAGTGTTATCTCTTTAAATAACCTGGGGTTTTATTTATGCAACAGATTTTAAACTATGGGTTCTGTTCCCTTAAGACACAAGACTGTACATGTCTATGTCTTCTTAAATTTATTTTTTTTTCTAGAAATTAGGACATTTTGCCAACACTTTCAAAAGCATTGAATTGTTTCCATTAATGTTATTCCAATTGTCGTTTTCATGATAAGCTATGGTACCCTGTATGATTCTTGCCTTACTGATATTATTTCCTCCTTTGATTTATTTTTAAAAGAATTATTTTTGGCTTTGTTGATATTCTTTACGCTAAGTTTCTATCTATAATCTACCTTTTATTTCACTTCCACTTTAAAAGATGTTTCTATTTAATTGATTGATATCTGTCTCTCTCATTTAATTAGAGTATTTGAAGACACACTGCACTATGTGCCAGGTTAACCATATTTCTAAGTTGATATGTATCCTGGCTAGTTTTATGTCAATTTGACCAAAGTATAGTCATCTGAGAGAGAACTTTAATTGCAAAACTGCGTAAGAACAGACTGTAGGCAAACCTGTAGAGCATTTTCTCAATTAGTGATTGATGGGTGAGGGTCCTGCCCACTGTGGATAATGCTATCCCTGGGTTGACGGTCTTGGGTTCTGTAAGAAAGCAGGCTGAATAAGCAATTGGGAGCAAGCCAGTGAGCAGTACCCCTCCATGGACTCTGTATCAGTTCCTGCTCCCAATTCCTGTCCTGTCTGAATTTTTGTCCTGACTTCCTTCAGTGATAGACTCTGGATGCGAAAGTGTAAGTCAAATAACCCTTTCCTCCCCAACTTGCTTTGATCTTGGTGTTTCATCACAGCAATACTAACCCTACCTAAGACAACATGTAACGCCTTATTTTCATTTTCTAACTAACTTTCTTTCTGGTGTTATCAGGATCAGTGTGCTATTTTGAACTAATCCAGTAGATTTGTTTCTTAATTTCCTAGTTTGCAAACATATAAGGCTTTCTGTTTTTGTTTTTATATTTTGAGGGGTTTGTTATCATTTTTACATGGAGTCAGAGAAGATTCCATCCAAATGTGTCAAGTCTGACCTTGTGACCACTGCCATGTCCCGTGGGTGTTCCAGTGTGTTTGAAGGAGTCTTGCACTTACATCATGGGTGCTTGCACATCTAATCCTGCTCTCTCATTACTGTTCAGCTTCCTACATGCTGCCTGGCTTTTAGTTGGCTGGTTCTATTATTAAGAGACAGGCTAAAAACAAAACAAAACAAACAAGCAAACAAACCCTTGTACTGTGGTTTAGTACGGCGGGAGATCAGCCTGTTTTTCAGAGGTCTGCTTAACTTTGCTTTACATATTGTGAGGCAATGTTGAATGGTGAGCTTAAATTTTAGTTTCTTCCTACTTAATTACAAGTTTATCATTGAAGTGTACCATTTCATATCTGGTAAATAGAATAAATCTTTTCTTTAAAGACTAATTTGGCAGATAAGGGCCTAGGACTCCGGTTTGGAGGAGGTGACAGTTGTATGGTATATTTCTCTATTGCTTCATTTCATATGTCTGATTTAAGCTGCCCCACTTTATTCAGACTGCCGTCTTTATCTTTTAATTGGGCTATTCAGTCCATCCCTACTTCATGTAGCTATTAATATTTTGCTTCAAAACCTCCATCTCATCAAGTGATGTATTAATTGCTTGATTGGCTTCGGGTCCCTTTTTCCTGTCTTTGCCCTTCCTCTGGACTGAGTTGAAGAGTCACCTGGATTCCTCTCCATTAGCTTGACGGTGATGTTCTCATTTGATTACTTTTATGGTGGTTAGTCTCCAGAAAGAAACAAATAATCCTAACTTTTCAAAGTCTTTATTCTTTTTTATTTCAAAGGAAATTTATTTATTTCAAGGGGAAAGTAAGAAATCCGAATACTCTCATTCCACTTGTCTTATTTTAAGTCTTTGCTTGTGATTACTACATGTTTCTGTAATAGGTACAATGTGCTCGGAAATTACACTGGAGATGTAGGCTAGAGATTTTTGGTTTTTTGGGGCAGCATATTGTTTCAGTAAACAGAGAAGTGGGTGAGAAAAGGAGATTTCCTTTATTGCTTGCTCCACCTTAGTTGCCTTTTTCTGAACCAACAACTCATTTCAGGAATTTGTTATTGTTTTCAATTGCCTCAGCCCTGTCATTGATAGTCAGGATGGGTTGCTTAAAAACTGGACAATCTAAAGCTAAAAACCAGTATTTCTCTCATTGAATGCATAGCCTTTTGCTTGTACTATTTTTCAATTCCTCCCATCAAGTTCTAGATCCTGTTTTTCCACTTGGCTGGTCTTGTGACTGGCTTTGACAAACAATATTATAATCAGGCTCACTTTCTATTGGGGAGCCACCTTATGCCAGCCAGGCCCAGCCAGGCCCAGCTGGGCCCACAGCCAACCAGCTACACAAATGAACCCAGTAGAAAGACCAGTAGGCTCCAGAGTAGTCCACTTACAGTATTAGCTTGCCTTGTTGTAGGCTAAGCAAACAATTATTATTTTAGGCTACTGTATTTTGATATTTGTTACACAGCAAAGGCTGACTGATAAGTCCTTCCTTACTCAAAACTTTTACTCTCAGGAGAAAGGAGAAAGGAAAAATTTAGATTGTTTTCAGATGTGGCCGATTAGAATTCTAGCAATCTGGGAGTGGGGGATGAGGGATGGGTGTGTAGGAATGCAGTGACAAGTGTGGAGAATGTCACCTACATGCTAAAGTTGCCCTGTGTTAGTGGGCATTTTTTTTTTCTCAACCAGTAACAACTCTTGGAACAAAGTGCTACAGCATTTTAAATCATCAGTGAGTCACCATGGTGGTTTCATTTTGTGAGATATTGCTGGTCATTGTCTTGTTTTACTTAATGTCAAGTTCTTGTTTGGCGATGAAGTAGCCAATTTTAACACTAAAATTGCAGAAAAGTATGATTTATTTACAGCTCTCAGGGAGCTCTGTAAAAAAAAAAAAAAGCAGAAGCTTTATGTATTAGTAACCTGTAGAGTAGAAATCTGGACTGTGTGCTGGGAGGATCTAGGTTGTTATAATTATCAAGAGGGAGGAAAAGGCTCCAGGCAGCCGTGTTTAACAACTTCGGGGGTGGAAAGGACAGGAGGAGTGGGGGGATGAGGATTGTAACAATGAAAACTGATACCTTAAGTATAAAACTGAGATTCTAGAAAGAGGAATGAAAGAGAGATGAAAAAAAAAGTCATATGTGTGATGTTTTGGTTATGCTGAAGACAGGAAGTTTCAGAGCTTGTTAGTCATCCTTAGTTTTGCCTGGATAGAATAAAATCAGAAGGAAGGGACCCTTTGAAGGCACACTAAGTCAGGACTGAGGTCTGCCTGCATTCAAAATCAGCATAACTTGGTCTCATCACATTCATCTACAAAATCATAAAATACATTCCATTAGCATTATCCAGTACAGTAATGATAATTCTACCCATATTTTAATGGTATTGCTGATATTTCCAAAGGTGTAATTTAAATCAACATTTACATTAAAAACACTTATGATTTAGCTAAAGGAAGACGCACTTAGCTAAAATAATGATCAACATGTCAGTTTTCCCCAGAGACCGTATCTAGGTATATAAAGTACCACTAAGTCTGCATAAATATTAGCAATAAAGTTTGATATAATTTTACATGTGACTCTGTCCTCAGCCTTGACCTATTTTTTCTTTTGAATGGCAGGTCTATTATTAAAGAATGCCAAGTTAAAATGTTGTCATTTCACATTAAAATGTAGATCACTGACCTTCCTTATTTCTCCCCTCACTACTATTGTCCCACAGCCTAAGAAAAGAAAGGAGTCTATTACCAGGCAGAAGAAAAAGGCCAGACAAAGACCACATTTGCCAATTCTATGGTGAGGGAAAAAAAAATGGCTTAACTAACACATAATTGGGCAAAGGCAAATTCTTAGACTGGATAACCTAGACATAGGCAAACTATTACACAAAGCAAATTTACCCCTACCCCTTTTAAAATTCATACAGATAGTTTCCCCATCCACATTGTATGTGTGTCTGCTGGCAGGCAGGTACAGGTAATTGCCTCCAGGTGTTTGCCTGCAGGAAGTCATTGAAATTCAGTGCCAGCAACAGCAGCTTTCTCAGCAGCAAAATCTAACCTGCAGGAACCTCCCAGGCACAGGTACACTTCAGAATAGCAATGGCAACTGGCTGGAAGGCCCTAGACCCACAATGCCAGACTCAAGAGAGAGCAGACAAAGAGGAGGAAGTACTCATTAACCAAAATTTAAGGTTAAAAACAGATGTTCCCTGGCCTTTAGAGAAGTTTTGAAAATGTTACTCCTCTCCCAGAGAAGATATAAATTATGAATGTAATTACACTTCTCTTGAAGTTCTGCTTTCACATAAATCGCACTTTAAAATAATTTCTTGCTGAACAATGAACCACATCCTTTGGGCACTGTGACTAGATACTGCCGGAAGTTCAATTAAAGGTGGCAGACCAAGTAGCTTTTAGCTTAATTCTCCCACTCAGATGACAATACACATTTTGAAAGGCACAAAGCTACAAATGCAAACTAAACATGAGTATATAATGTGATAAAGATTTAGTAGTAAGAACCAGATCTGAGACAGAATCTTCAACTGACTGTAGGGAAAGCCAAGCCGCTTCCTTCTCTGGTCTTTTAAAAAAGAATTTCAAAATGGAGATTCAGGAATGGGCATCAGGTATCAGGGTTACCTCTGGAAGTTGCATTGCAGGTGAGATTAAAAGCCAACTGGACCTCAGGATTCTCTACACCCATACACACACCCATACACACACACACACACACACACACACACACACACACACTCACACACCAAGCTGAAGTCTGAAATACTGACCATAAAGACTTCAAAAGAAGTGTAAACCAGGCCAGCTGGCAGGGAATTTCCAGTGCAGACCAGCTACACATTGTAAAGGCTCTGACTTAGCTTTTGGGGTGCCATTCCTAGTGAGATGGAGTTTACCAGGATCTCTCTCAGATAAGAGGAAAAAGAATTGGAGAAACAGCAACAGAAGAAAGCAGATATCATGAGGAAGAATAAAAAGAAAAAAACCACCATTAACATTCCAGAGTAATATGTTTATGGGTAGAATAAAAAGGTTTTTAGAAAAATATAAGCGGGGTGTCCTTAGGTATTAAAACTTGAATTGTGAAAATGAGAAAAATCAAGGAAAATGTTAGAACATAATGTAGGGAGATTTTTCAAATGAGAAGTGAAAGTAGAAAAGTAGGCGATAAAAGATAAGAGAAACAGTGGAGATGCCCGGGCAGTATAATGTCTGAATTGTTTCCTGAAAGGACTCAGAAAAGGTTGATAAGAAAATGATGGAGGTATAACTCGAAAATATTTTCCCCAAATGAAATGACACCATATTTTAAGCCAAAATTTGACCAAGAGAGCCCAAAACATAATAATAAAAATTAGATATGTCATTATGAAATTTAGAATATAAGGATGAAGGGAACTAACTCTGAGCACTGAGAAAAAAGACATCTCACACAAAGAATGGCAATACAGAGTGTCAGAACATCAGGAAACTTCTCAACAACCTGGAAGCTGGAGACCATGGGTTTAGTGCCTTCAAAATTCTGGGCAAAAAGTATTTCTATTCTAGAATTCTCTCTCCAACTGAAGTTTAAGTTAAACCTGAGTGTCAGGTGACCTTAAGTGTAAAGTCTCTAAGAGTTTTGCTTTCCATGAACCCTTTTCCCGGGAAGCCACTGGAAGGTGGACACACCCAAAATGCAGGGGAAAACTCAGAAAGAGGAAGGCACAGGATCCAGGAAATGGCTGTCCGGCAGGGGAAAAGAGAAGGCGTCTGTCAGGATGGCTGTGAAAAACTAGCAAGTCAAACCTCAAAAGCTTGGACAGAAAACTAGGCATGTTGGCTCACACATGTAACCCTAGCACCCTGGAGAGATGAGGTATGAGGAGGCAACCTAAAGACCAGCTTGGACCACATAGTGCAATCTCATCACAAACAAAACCAGAGATGTTCCATGAGGCAAGTTTAATATTATATGCAGTGAGTGTAAATGTATTGACATACTTAGCTAACAGAATGAATTAATAAATGCATACATATCCAAGGAAATATATAAATCAAGGATTTTCTTTAGAGAGCTGAAATAAGAGGAAAAATAATCACAGTATGGTGTGCAGACTGGCTTTGAACCGTATCCACAGTGACATTCATGGTCATGGGGATAACACTAAATACTGATTGATGACTCAATCAGATGATGCTCCACAGGGGCACATGGGATGTGCGCTGGGGATTGAGAGTGTGGATGAAAGCAAGATCAAAGCTATCTGTTTGGGAGTGAGACATCACTGACAATATCTAATATTCCAAAGTCAAAATTCAGAAGGATACTTGTGTTATTCAGACACATGCAAATATATGGCTTTAAAGAACTGAAGCCCTTTGCTCCTCAGAATGAGTGAGCAGATGCCAGGAGACAGCATCTCATATCACACCGTACTACCATCTAAGCCTCTGGCCCAGTCTCCCTGATGCTGCGACCCTTTAATACAGTTCCTCATGGTGTGGTGACCCCAACCATAAAATGACCTTGTTGCTACTTCCTAATTGTAATTTTGTTACTGTTATGAATCATAATGTAAATATCAGATATGCAGGGTATTTGATATGTGACCCCTGTGAAAGGGTCATTTGACCCCCAATGCGACCAATAGGTTGAGAACCACTGCTCTAAAGCTTCAATCATATGAGGACAGGGACATGGAAGGCGCAGGTGTAAAATCTCTGACACATCTGATTTAAACTTGAATAAAGGAATATATATTTACTGCAAAATGCTTAAGGATAGAAAGAGTTACAACAGAACAAAAAACTCTCTGGGATAGCAGGAAGCCTTTCTGGGATAAAAAGTACAAAAAAAAAAAAACTGAGCTAGGCGGTGGTGACCCACGCCTTTAATCCCAGCACTCGGGAGGCAGAGCCAGGCGGATCTCTGTGAGTTCAAGGCCAGCCTGGTCTACAGAGTGAGATCCGGGACAGGCACCAAAACTACACAGAGAAACCCTGTCTCAAAAAAAAAAAACAACAAAAAAACATTGAACAAGATAGAGAAAAGTCTTGTATTTGAAGACTTTACTGGGTCAAACTGTACTGAGAGGCAACGGTTTTATAAATATCTTTTAAATGGGGATGGGGTTGGCAGTGGCTCATTCAGTAATATACTTGGGTGTAAAAAGCTTGAAGACCTGAGTTCAAATTCCCAGTACCCATGTAAAAATCCAAGCACAGTGGCACACATCTATAACCCCAGTGATGGGTGAGCAGAGACTGGCAGAATCCAGCAGCTCATTGGCCAGGCAGCCAAGCCACAAAAATGGACTTCAAGTTCAGTGAGAGTCTGTCTGAGCACAGAGGGTAGAGAGCAATTGAGGAACATACTCTATGTGACCCCAACACACATGCACATGGGTATATGTGCATTTGAACACACACACACACACACACACATACACACACACACGAGAAGAAAATAAATGAGGCTTCATTGTCTCGAGCAGTTGAGGTATAAAAACCCGAGAATCCATGCGTACTCCTTCCTTCTAGCTCTCATTTCACCCCGTTGCTAACAGTTTTGAACTGATATAATTGATGGAGCAGTATTATTCAATCATTACTGCTAGTCTCTGGTTTAGTTTAGAGTTGACCTCTTGCGTTACACAGCTCTACCCAGTGCAGCCAATGTATCATGCCCCTGCTTCATCTAGAAAATGGTTGTGATTCATTGGTTGGGTGGTTGAGCAGCACATTAGGAAGATTAAACCAACAGGTGGGTTTCTGGATTTGTGATACTGTTTCTATCCAAGATTCAAAGCAATCATTGAAAGGACAGAGCGTGCGTGCGTGCGTGCGTGCGTGCGTGTGTACATGCGTACGTGCTTGTGCACATGCACATGTGTATACTACTTTTTGAAAAGTTTCCAATCTGTAGGTGCTAATCATGTCTCAATGTTTTCTCAAAAAAGCAATTCAAAATTTTTTTTTTCCTAATTTTTACTAAGATGTAATGCTCTGGAAATCATCAGACAATTCTTGAACAGATAAAGTAGAAAGGGACCAAAGGCACATATTGATTTTGTTTTCAAACTGATGGCTTACAGTGAGAGCCAGTACATCCGGCCTGTGCTCTAGGATGGAGGGGGTCTAGAAGAGAAAATCTAAATGCTGTGACTGAAGACTATTAAAGCTTTCTCTAGATCGGGAATGCTATGTGGTTTTCACCATACCACCTTAAGTGGGCAAACTGTGAAATGATGAAGGAGTCCATAAGAAAATGATTGAAGACTGCCTAAAAGGTTGAGTTCTAGAATTAACTTTTTATTTTCACAAAGTGCGTGATTAGAAAACTTGTCTACAAACCATATATTCTTGAGCCTGGATTGTACTCTACTGATCTGGTGCCAAATCGTCTCTTTGGTAGGAGGTACTAAAGAGCAAAAGGATTACAGGGTCAGGGTAGGAGGTGTAACTTACACATATCTCTCACTTGAACAGACAAAAGTAGATAGTCAATAGAATATGACCCATTTCCTTGGATGGAGAGTTCATAGTTGATATATAGAGTTGGCTGTTAATTAGGAAGGAAGACATAATGGGAGGGTATCTATCTACAATAGAGGCATGGATTTTCTATACCAGAACGTAGAAGCAGAAAATGCCGGTCATAGCAACGCTGAAGTGACAGGTACGGCTAGTTACTGCTACAGTCTGGACCAGCAATGTCTACTAAAGACCCCTGTGCTAAAGTGTGGTTTCCAGGGCGGCACTCCTGGAAATGGGGAGAATCATTATAGAGTGGGGCTTACTGTAACAAAGTTAGGTCACCGGGGGTGCTGCCTTGAAGGAAAGGTATTATGGGATCCAGCTCTCTCTCTCCTCACCTTTTTCTTGGTCACTATGAGTGAGCAGCTTTGATCTGCCACACACAGTCCACCATGATGCCCTGTCTCACCACAGGCCCTGAAGCAACAGGCCAACCTACCAGAGAACACAGCCTCCAAAGCTTTGAGCTAGATTGAACCGTCTCTCTTTTTAAGTTAGTAGTTGAATGTCATGTTAATCATGAACCATTCTTCCGGGGGGGGGGGGGGGGGGACAGATTCATGATCTGTTGGTTGTTTTCTTGAGGTGTGTGTGTGTGTGTGTGTGTGTAAAGTAGCAATAAGTACTACTTTATACCATTAACATCTATATGTCACATGCCTTAGCTGCTTTGCATAAAGTGACTGCAGGCCACTGCAGTCCATTTGAAGTGAAAGAATATGTGGTTTGGTGGTCTGCTTCAAAGATCAGCAACAAGAATCACAAAGTGGATGAATGCAACTTCCTATCTGAGAGAAGGCCAGCTTTCTGCATTGCCATATAGAGCATGGAGGAAAAGCAAAAGGTGAAGGCAGGCATGGGCACTGGGGGGGGGGGGGAGGTGTTGAGGGGGAGGGGAGAAGGGTTGGGGGAGGGGGAGTAGAGGTGCAGTGAGTGGATGAGAAGTAAGGGAAACACAACTGTAGGCAAGATGGCTGGAGCGAGCCCTGCAGGGGAACAAGGGCCTCATTAGGGAAGCAGCTGAAGAGAAGGCTCGCCATGATCTGTGGATCACTCTGAGGTTTGAAATCCAGCTACAGAGTATAGGCTTTGCAGGGAGAGGGAAGCCACTGGCTTTCTTTGGGAAGGGAGTTACAGGATCAAAGCATTATTGTAGGCGATAATTAGGGTGGTGTGCCTGGTTAAAAGAAGCTAGGCATGTTTGGACTCTGGCCTTCTTTGCCAAGTTGATGTCATGGTGGACAACGGCGTTCTTCCCCCCCAGACACCCTTAGATGTTAATACTGGCAGCACCAGAGGGCCTTGAGAGCAACCTGCTACTGAGTTTTTTATGAAACGTAATAGAGATAGATGTGTTTGCTTTTCATCTTTAGCTATCTTTTGAAGAAGATTGAGAAAAAAAAATTTACAATGTGTCACATTAGGTCTGTACAAATTTTCTAAATGCCAGAACAAAGCCTGGCGAGAAGAGAGGGAGAGGAGGGCTGGTTCTGAGAAAACACAGGCTGGGGAGGCACTGTTGGAGCTGAGGTCAGAACTGCAGGATGTAGGCGGCTGTAAAGAGATAATTCTGATTGCAATTAGTCAAGAAATCTAAATTCAAGAAGCCAGGTGTTGGGGCAATAAGGTAAAAGAAAGTAGTATTTCTCATCCAAAGATGAGAGCACTCGTAAATATTAATAGAAATAATTAAAAGTGTTGAGGGCAGATGTCTCATCACGTTCATATAATCTAATGTATGTCATCATTCTTGGGGGTAGGAATAAGCCACTTACTTCAGATGAAGAATCCGAAAGAAAAAGGAAAGGGCTCAGAGGAATGGCAAGTAGTTACATGTGAGGAAATAAAGGCTTGCTTAGAAGGGGATCTGGGGGCGGAGAGATGATGTCGCAGCCAAGCAGTTCATGCTTACAGAGAACGTGAGTTCAGTGCCCAGTTCCTATGTCAGGGGGATTGTGATTACAGCTCTAAGGGATCCAACACACACACACACACACACACACACACACACACACACACACACACATCACAAAGGCTAAAAAGAAAGGTCTTTAATTAGATACTTATGGAAGTAGATACTTCCAGATCACTTAATGAGCACACATTGCTCTCCTGTAGAATGTCTCTGGGAAGCAGGTCATTATTACAACCTATTTTACCCACGAGGATGGTGTAAAATGTTTCTTAACATATTTAAACTTAGGTTGCAATCAGCAATGTATTGGGGTTGAAATTTGGCCATGGAAGTGACATTAAGGTATCTTTCTCTTTTCTATAACCTCTAGATTAACGTAGCAGAATGCCCTTTTTTACTCAATAGCTGTAGTCAGGATTCTCTTCGGTCCCACCTGGCCCAAAGGTAGGGACAGATCTCTCCTACTCTCGGGTCCCACAGCTGCTTATAAAATAATCACTCAGAGGCTTAATATTATTTATAACTGCTCGGTCACAATTCTTATTTATATTTAGCCACATGGCTTGGTACCTTTTCTCAGTTCTGCCTTGTCATCTTGCTTCCTCTGTGTCTCTGGCTGGTGACTCCTGACTAATTGCTACCCAACTGGTCAATAGTGCATGCCAGAGTCTCAACATTGCCATATAGGCTGTCCCCCGAAAAAGCAGGGAAGCTTCAAGAAGCTGTCAATATCAAAAAGTCTAGCATTCAATTCTATCCAGTATTTCTACAGCACCTCAGAATTGCTCAATCATTTTATAATTTTATTTTTAGTATTTATTCATATGTATGTATTTGTAGTACTGTGGGTCAAACCCCTGGGTGTGTACACATTAGGCAAGTACTCTACCCACTGAGCTACATCCCCAGCCTACAATCTCTCAGTTAAACACTTCCCATTCTCACTCAGGCTCACCAAGAGTTAGAGGAGATGCAATTAAACTCTGAGTCAATGTACTGCAGATTGGCCTTTGAGAATCATGAATCATGAACCACTATCATAACATTTATTATGGATAATTTTCCACATACGTGTTTGGTTGAGAAATGTTGTGTTTTAAAAATTAAGACAATCAGATTTCTTAAGAAGAAATCTTAGAGGTTTTAATGAAAAAAAATGTGTGAATTTTTTTCTTTGTATCCAAGTGGATATAGGATTATCAGTTGCTCAGACTAGATATCCTTAAAGAATGCATGGTTATTGAGATAGTAGAAGAAATATTTTTGGAAGAACCATTCTCCTCCTGTACATAAAGCCTTGCTAAAAGAGAAGTATGCTTTTAGAAGTGTAAAAAATCAGGTGAGATACTGGTAGACAACTTTTGCCTTACTTTTCTGGAAGTCACTTTATTTTGTTCTGTGTGGTAGACTATGGGACTTTCTGAGAGAACACTGTTACGAAACTGCTGTACTATCCCAGCCCAGGAAGGGAGGGGGACTGTTGTGATTCTCCTGTTACTATGTGAGGGATGGAATTTTACAACCAGAAGGTTCCACAGCAGTTGGGAACCACAGTTGTATGAGTAGCAAGTAGAACACAAATGTGTGTGTCTTGTTACTCCGGCTCTGAGCATTCCATCCTGAGACTGTGCCAAGACTGGCTGCTTGCATCAATATTTTTTATAATTACCAACCCTCGTGTGTGCAATCCATTAATAGCCAAAAAAAAAACAAAAACAAAAACAAAACCACCTCTTTCAAATAAGATCTATACTGTCTTTAGGTTAGACAGCCATCTGGCTAGCTGACCCCACCCCCTGCCCCAATCTTATTTAGATGTCTTATTTTAACTCTTGTTCCATTTATTTTTGTCATCTCCCAAGAATAAAGTTCCACCTCCTCTTACAGAAATTAAAATAGCTGAACAATTTGAAAAGCATTAGAAACAGATAAAAACTGTCTACAAGCTATAACTGTCTTGTCCTGAGTGGTTAGCCTATGTCTTTCTTCTCCAGCTCATCTTTCCAATGGTGAGTTACTTTCATTTTGTTAGTTTTTTCCATAAAACTCCAGCTTTTCCCCAAGTTGGACTTTGATTTTCTTGGCTTTCTTTATACCAATATCCAAAGACATTTCAGCATAACAGGAATTACCACGGTGGAGGGATGGGGGAAGCAACACCAACTCAAAGATGCCAATGAACTCAAATTCACAAATTCATGACCGTGGGCCTCTATAAACAGAACACTGACAAACTAGTAAAGAATAATACAGTGGAGAATTAGGCAAAGGGAAAAACTGATGGCTGAATGGTTAGTTTGCCAGAAGCAATTCAGTTGCAAAAATCTGATTCAATGAGCAGGCATGTGGGGAAGGTTGTAGAAGCCAGGATTGAGAGTTGAAAGCTGCTGGCCTGGGAGGTTTGGGAAAGAGCAATCTCAAAGAGGTCCAAAGACACCGGGAGTCTCACCTATGGATGTACACTCCAGTGGCAGTGCCAACTTTTCAGTGACCTGAGCAGATCTTGTCTGCTGGACCTGGGATCTGAGGATCTGAAAGAATAGGCAGACTACAGTCTGATGCTATAGACAACCCTACTTCAGTTTTAGAGAAAGCATGATCTAAGGAAGGTTGTTTGAGTTCAGAAAGACATGATGAGAGATACATGATCAGAAAAACATGTAAAACATGAAAAAACACTGACCAGATTGGGTTCTACAGCTATGTTCTGACATCCAGCAAGAATAAACACGTCTTATAAATTAAATGAAAATGTAAATGTCTGTCACAGGAGGCGTGAAATCACATCCAAGAACAATCCAGGGATGAAAATGCACCTGAGGTGAAAGGCCCTCTGCCTTTTTTCCTGGAGCCTCTGACACAGTTCCTCAAGGCGGTGTTCACCATGGCTCATTCTTTTGACCCTGTTCCAACACGGCAGTACAAGCATTACTAAGTACTTGTGTTCTTTCCACTCCTCACTAAGAATGTGTTTGCTTTTTAAACCTCTTTAGTTCAACAATTACAGCAACCCAGAGAGAAAAGGGGAGGCATGTGGGTTGAATTAGGTGGGATTACTTGAACACATTTTTTTTTTTAATAAATCACCTTTAAACTTTTACTCCACAGTATTTTTTCTTACTTTTGAATGGACAAATACTTCCTTCACTCCCTCTTTTGTCTTTCCTCCATTTCTCTTCCATTCATACAAAATGCCAAGCTACTAAAACTCCATCAAATCACAGGGGATGAGAACTTTGGTTTCTAACATGATGAACGAAGATTAGGAGCAAGCAACAGGCCATGGAGTGGCAGGTGGGAACAGGGAAAGAGTATGAAGGAAGGCATTTGGGACTAGGAGGGCAGTCCGAGAGCTCTCCAATCATGCTCTTTCAGTGGTTTGCTCGTGACACTGAACAATCTTTGAGACCATTCTGAATTCCAGTGGCCTCCTCTGTAACCCGAGCAGATCTCTTTAAGCTCTGTTATAGAACTTGGAATCCAGAGAGGGAAGTTTAGAAAGATGTTTATAAAAAATGATGACGTAAGAAAAGCTCATTTGTATTGACTGGAAGATGAGCAGGATCCAGATTTCATTCCGCAAACATTTGTTCCCACATTGTTCTAGGTGGGAACAACAACAGTGGGAAACAAACCAGTCCACTCATTCCAAGACAGGTATTCTATTTTTGTTTGTTTGTTTGAGGCAGGTTCTCTGTGTAGCTCCACCTTACCTGGAACTAGCTCTGTAGGCCAGGCTGGCTTCCAACTCACAAGGATATGTCTGCTTCTGCCTCCTGAGTGATGGGATTAAAGTCGTACACTACCACACCCCACTTAGACCCCTGTATTCAAGGATTGAGAAATAATATACATGGAAACCAATTAGATAATTCTAGTATGTTAGATGTTATAAAAGAAATTAATAGAGTGACAAGACAGAGTTTGCATATGGGAGGAGATAGCCAGACATTCGATAGGATGTTTAATTTACATGTGTTCAGGAAAACGAGACCCTCTGATCATTCAACAACCCATAGAACAGATTTATTTACCACTGTACCTGTGAACACAGATGGAGTTCCATGGGAAGTTTGGTAACTCTTCCTAAAAATGTTAAGGTGTAGAGTACATAGCACTGTTTTAAGAGGAAACGGAGTGGTGTCATATGTCTTTAATCCCAGCACTCAGGAGGCAGAAACAGGAGGATCTCTGTGAGTTTGAGACCACCCTGGTCTACCTGTGGAGTTCCAGGGCAGCCAAAACTACACAGGGAGACCCTATCTCAAAACAAATAACAAACAAACAAAAAGAGTTATTTAGTAGTAATTTTTCCTAGTAGTAAAAGTAGAAAAAGACTCCTGATCCCTTCTAGAGCAGGCAACACCCCCCTCCTAGGTTGGCACAAACTCCACTGTTCAGGATCTTTAAAAAAAAAAAAAAACTCACTGTGGGCTGGGGCTGAAACTATCTTTAATCACAGCCCTGGGACAGAGGCAAGTGGATCTCTGTGAGTTCTAGGCCAGCCTGGGCTACATAGTGAGACATTGTCTCAAACAAAACAAAAGAACCCCCAAACAAAACTCTTGCAAGCCACAAGGCTGATTGTGTGTCCCCCCCCCCCCCACCTCAGTCATGAAGGCTGCTGCCCCGGGTGACTATATATGGAATTAGGGACTTTAATAGCAATTGGAGTTAAAATAATGTCATAAATTTGAGCACTGATCCCCATGGGATTGGTGTTATTTTAGCTCATAGTTTGAGGGTATGGTGGCCCATCTCAGAGGGAAAGACACTGAGGCTGTGGTAGTGGTGATGTGTAGCTCTGACACCTTGCCATCTTACTGCTCCCAGAGAAGAAGCTAAGAGAAGTCAGGTAGCAGAGCCTGCTATGAAACCTTCAGGCCTGTCTTTAGTCACTTCTGCCAGTAAGGCTTTACCTTCTAAAGGCTCCACAAGCTCCTCAAACAGCGCCACCAGCTGGAGACCAAGTATTTAAACTCCTGAGCCTACGGGGGACATTTCATCTGCCATCCACAGCAGTGTCGTCATACGGAGAGTAACCAGAGCATCACTTCTCTTCTCTTCTCTTCTATGCATACAAACCACACCCAGAGAGGCCACGTGAAGACTCACCAAGCAGGCAGCCATCTGCAGACCAGGAAGACAGACCTCAGGAGAAAGGAATCTGCTACAAACTTCATTTTGAACTTCCACCCTCCAGAACTTCGAGGGGATAAATGCATACTGCCTAAGCTCTCTGGTCTATGGTAGTTTGCTACATCAGCTGCAGCAGACTGATAACTATGTCTTAGATTGTGGTGCTTATTTCTACATAATTAGATCACGGGTCAGTAGGGATTGGTTTTGTAGAATGTTGTTCAGCCTTTCCTCGTGTTTCTCAGTGTGCCACCTAGGACATGGTTTACAAGGAATTCTGAGAACTGTATGTTAATCACCACTGTTAATCACCACTACCCTCTTCTAGACTGTTTAACAGGTTGTATATCAAATAATATTCATGAACCAGTCATACTTAACGTTGAACTAGACACTTTCCAAAAGAGCTAGCAGTGTCAATTAAACAAACGCAGGGGACATTATCCTTCTCAAAATTAGATATGTTCAAACCCAAACACATTTTCCCTTCACTCTTCCAGCCTCAAATATCCCAACAAATACACTTTTATGACATCATGCACCAATTTCTCAAAACTTGAATAGATGTAGATTTCTAAACAATGACTTCTTTCCTTTTCTGCTCCACAGATGCAGAATATTATAAAGGTATTATAGTCTATTTTCCATAAAATACAGCCTTTATGCTTTAACCATTCGAATGTTCTCTGGATCCCAGTCATGAATGTATTGTGCACTAACTCCATGGCTCCTGGCAGATTATTTAACAGTTTAGAAATGGGATGAAGGAGAAACGGGAGACGGAAGCTGGCTACCATCACTCCCATCGCCATTCTACAGCTAGTGTGGCTTGCTGTAGTCTTTGTACCCAGCTCCCGTATCTATCCTAAATCCATCAGCCACAACAACTTTACTTAAAAAGACCATTCTCTGTCCAGATGTCTCCAAACGACTACCAACTGCTTGCAGTATCATGTCTTAATTCCTTCCAATCGATGAATGAGTTGGCTCTTCTGTAACTGCCTGGTGCCAGTTCGTTCTGACTGCCTCTCAGCCTCTATTAGAAAAACCTATCAGGACGGCCCAGGTGCATGGCTCCTGTCTGGGTCTGAATAGGAAGAGCTTCCCTCCCACTCTCCAAAGTGTCCTAATTTGGGTGTCAGTCATTTCTCACTTGCCCCAACTTTCTACTCCAGGCAGGAAATAACCCTCACTTAGCAGCTGCTTCTCTCTCTGGGCTTGAGAACTGGGCTTATCTTACTGGCAAATCCTGAGCTTTCCCTCAGACTCTACTGAGGACTCACCCTCTTTTGGAACTTTCTTTTGGATAGACCTTTCCCTCCACCCAAAGATCGCTCAGCAGTAATATAAATAACTCGTGCACTTTAATTGGCTCTGTTTATAAGCTGTGGCTTGTATCTTTTCTCCCTCCAGGTATTTTTCCATGTGTTTGTGCTGCCTCCATTAATTTGTAAACTCCCAGAGGGCAAGGCCTAAACACAGCCTGGTGTTGTCATAAAGGGCATGTGCCAGGGAGGATGAATGAGAGACGGTGCCTTTCCTTTATTACTAACCTGTTCTGTTTCTGATTTCCAAAGCATCTCTCCTTAGTGATGAGTCTGAGACGGGAAACAATGCAAAATATATATCCAGGTTGAGCTAGTGTGCAGATAAATAAAATGAAATCAAGACTTACAAGCTTTTCATAACAGATGCAGGAGGGTGTGCAGGTATTTTGACCCTTAGGGGAATCTGTAGTGTATTATTATAGTTTATCATCTTGGGAGTTGTATTCTTGCCTCTTCAAGGCTGCAGGAATATCTCAGAGAGAAAATAATATCTGCTTCCAAAGCTGAGGTCTAAAAACTGCACAGAGCCTGGAGAAACACCCAAACGATCTCATTACAAGTTTGTACTGTGAGGGGAAGGAAAAAGAATGTCATCTGGGAGACCTCCTTCTCTGATTCCAGCAGAGAAAGCAGTGCGGCTCCAAGACCAAGATCACTACTAGCTGGGAGAGCTCAGGTGAAGAAGGGAGTCCACAAAGGTCCTTTTCCAGCTTGGGTTAGAGCTGGGGCTTCCGTCCTCTGGCCACCTGCTGCGCTGGCTGCTAGTAGTACCCACAGAGGAGAGTATCCGACTGTCACCAGGCGCTAAGCTCAAGGTAGAACCCACGTAGGCGTTCACCAGATAACATCAAAGCTACGAGCAGGGGCCAGAAAGGGGTGGGGTGGGGGGGAGCAGCGCAGCGAGGGAACCAAGCACCTCCCCTAGCGTTTCCTCTCACGCCCACTTCCAACCTAGGAGGCTTTTGGTTTCTGCTTTTGTTGTTTTTAAAATGAAAAGTTGAACCCAGGAAGCTTGGGAGCAGACTTTTTGCCTTGCAGTTCGGTAAGTTTTCTTCACTCGGCTCTTTTGTCTGCTTGGCTTGGGAAGAGCCTGGTCTTAGGGGGACAGTGGCTGCTGCGGAGCTAAGCCGGGAAGGGTTTGTGGTCCGGTCGCCCCGAGTGGGAGGTGGGGGGGGCGGGGAGGGGACTCGCTGGTGGACGGGAAAGCCCAGCGTGCAGGGTGGAGGGGAGGGACTGGCGGCGTGACCCAGGGCCAGCGGGAGGAACCTCCGGGATCTCCGCGTGGCGGTGGCGCTGCTGGCCGCACGGGGCGGAGGGCTGGAGCCGCGGGGCCGCGCCAAGGGGGAGCCCGAGCCAGGCAGAGCCCGGCGGCCGCGTGGGAACCCGGGTTGGGGAAGGAGCCAGCGCGGTCCCGGGTTGGACCCGTGCTCTCCCCAAACTGCTCAGCTGGAGAAATGCGGTCAGTCCCCACAGGACCCCACTTCTCCCAAGGGGCGCAGCATAGAAGTTTACATGGCCCGCTGGATAGGCAGAGAGGGGCCCCTTGGAACCCCTCTGCTTCTCCTAATCTAGAACCCGGATCCCAGTTGTTCCAGGATTTTTGACAGTTCAAGCTGAAGTTTACCACTCACAGGCTAGTCCAGTTCAGTCATCCAATTCCGTTTATTTGCTATATTCTGAGGACTTATTATTTACTGTGTCACAAAACAAGCCGAAACAAGCTATTTATATATAACATAGCTGCATTTTTCCCTGCATTCTGGCACGAAATAAATCATATTTAGAAAATTCAGAAAACTTAACCAGGAAAGTGTTCTGTATTATGTGTCTCAGTACGGTTTAATACCTGTTTGCTGCTCAAGAAAATGACAATTCAAAATCAGATAGGCAGTTGGTTCAAACGTTCATAGCATTGCTATATCCTAAAGACACACTGGGTTAGTGGAGATATTTCTGTTGTGTTCAGCAACTATTGAATCAAAGAATGCACCCGGGCACTTAGCTTTTTTTCTTGCGTTCCAAGTAACACAAACTCGACATACGAAGAATGTGTCTTTATCCTAACACATTAGCTGTATGTTCACGTGTGTCTGCATGTTTAGCTTTGGAGTCAAATAGCCCAACTGGGGGAGGGGCGCTACATTATGTGTTTTGTCAGTGCGACCCACTGGGTGTTTCATTTAATAAAGTGGATGCTATCCCGCTGAA
The DNA here is from genome assembly GCF_949786415.1 of Peromyscus eremicus. Lineage (NCBI taxonomy): Eukaryota > Metazoa > Chordata > Mammalia > Rodentia > Cricetidae > Peromyscus > Peromyscus eremicus. Next base: position 21,649,615 of record NC_081420.1, on the reverse strand, counting down.
AAAATTAAAATGGCACTATTTCATTTCAGGGCTAACATAGCTTGTTTGTTGCCCACCATCTGAACTTTCTAGTTGCATGATCTTTCCCCCTATGACCAAATTTACTTTTTAGTAGGCATATTTCTCCCTTTGCAAAACATTATTTTTGGCTCTAAGCTTGCCATTACTGAGTATTCCATTTTTAATCATTTCCATTCTGGGGCTTTGAGCTTTTCTTAGCTCGAATGAGCTAGAGGTAGGACTTCCTCAGGGGATTTTAGGGGTCAACCGTTAGCAGGAACGGCCCGGACATCTTTATGAAAGCCTTAGGGAACAAAACAAGTTTGCACAGATGGTCAGCTGTTGGTAGGCGTATGGTCGTTTAGCAAAGAATATTTTTGTTTTGCGTCTTTTTTTTTTTACACGTTTTTCTTTCCAACTTTGAGGTGGCCCGTTAAATCAGTCACTTCTGCCGGCTTTATAGTGGATGTGTGGAACTTTTAAAATTCAAACTGCTAGCATTCTTTATGTCTAACCTTGAAAACCTGCTTCCTTCCCCAGATGCAGCTCTCCTGATAGTTCTAGAAGTTTCCAGGCCCCCTTTCTCTAACGCTTTCTAGCAGCCGGGGTCAAATTCTGGTTTGTAATAAATTAGTCTGCCTTCCCATTTCACTCCCCTAGAGTCCCAGAAGCCCGCCGGGTGGCTCCGCCCTGCACCCCCTCCTCGGCTCCCAAAGTTCCCTGGCGGGTTAGTCCCCAGCTGTCAGGCGGGCAAGGAGGGGTTAACTGCGCTCGCTGCTTGGGCTCTGGGAAGCACCGGCTCTCTCCGGAATAACCTTGGCTTTCCTCGGTCTTTTAATAGAACATCCGCCACCAAAAAAGTGGTTTCAGTTCAGAGCTTAATAACGCGTCCCCTCCGACCCTCTGAACCAACACCCCGCCCCCTTTCTTTCTCTTTTTTTAAAAGTTATTTTTCAAAGTTAATGAGTTTCAAGTTTCACAATGATTTCCCCTTCCCTCTCCGTGGAGCCGAGGAAACCCCCTTGGGGTCCCCCCCTCCCTCCCGTGTCCTCCTCCTCCCCACTAGGGCCAGGGCGAGGGGCGGGGCTGGGAGACACCATGACGTCACCGGCCCGGCCCACATCCTGCTCTAGAAAGTCAAAAGACGGTAAAGAGAATCGGGCGCCGCCCGGCCCCGCCCCTCCTCCCGGGCCAACCGCCCCCGACTGCGGCCCGGCCGGGCTTCCCCGGGCCGCGGAGCCCCGCCTCCTCCCCCGCCCCGCCCCGCCCCTCAGGCCGCGCCTCCTCCCGCGTCCTGGGTCCCCGCGGCGGGGCCTGCGGCGGCGGGCGGGCGGGCGGGCGGGGCGGCAGGGGGCCTCCGGGCCGGCTTCACGCGAGCCCGCCCTCCCGCCGCAAGCCCCCGCCCCGCCGCCCCCGGGGATCCCCTGCCGCCCCGCCCACGCGCGGGGGAAGCCGCCGACCTTCGCCCTGGTCGCCCTCGCGCTGCCAGCCGTCCTCACGGACACCCGGGAGAGGTAAAGGCCCCTCTCCCGCCGGGTCTCACCCGGTCCCTCCCGCGCCCCGCTCGCGCCTCGGTGCCCGTCGGCAGCTGGACCGGGCGCGGCGGGGACGGGGCCGCGGGAGGAGGTTTTTGCTTGTGTCCCGGTTGTCAAGTGCAGCGCGGCTCCCGACGGGTGCGGGCGGGGGTGCGGGCCGAGCGCGGCGGTAGGGGCGCTGCACCCGGGAGAGCGCAGCGCGGGGGGCGGGGGCCGGGACCACCTCCCCCTGGCGGGCGGGCGCGCGGGTGTGCGTGTGAGTGTGTGCGCGTGTGCCGGCGCCGACCTTGCGGAGGGGATGCTGCGTGCGGGAGCCGCTTGCCACTTCGGCGGGTCCTGGCCGCACGGGCGGCGGGAGCTGCGGTCCTGCGAGTCCAGCAGGTACGGAGGGCCGGCCTCCCGGTCGCCACCGCCGCTTCTCGCAGGAGGGCTCGGCGGGGCTGCGGGAGACCAGGCCGCGGCTTCCGCACCTCCCGGCTTTGTGGCTCGCTTTCCCTTTCGTTCTTTGCCCGGAGTGCCTGTTTACTCCGGGCCACCTGGGTAGTTTCTCTCCGGGTAGGGCGCGCGCCCGCCGCCGGTGGATCGGGGGAGGTGGGCAGGAGCGCGGGGCGGCTCGGGCTCGCCGCGGGGTCGGGCTCCAGCAGGAGTTGCGGCTAGAGAGGGGAGGGGGCGGTGGCGAGGCTGGCGCGAGGAGGAGTCTCAAGGCTGCCGCGCTTGCCTGCTCTGTCCTCCTCCTCTGGCTCTCCGCATCCACTCCAGGCTCCTTCCGGAGCTGGCACTTCCATTCCCCCCTCCTTCTGGCATGCGAAGCGCTTTGTTCAGTGCAGCGTTGCAGAGGGGTTTTCCCAGGCTCCGCCCTCCACATTCATTCATGTTTTTTCTCCTTGCGACTGTCTTTACGCTTTTTGATCGTGTCCTGTTTTTGCACCTTGTAGCATGTATTTCTTTCCTGAGAAAGAATGGTTGATCACTCCTCCTAGTCGCTACGGTGCTGTCGTCTTTGGAAATAACCCACTTCTCCACCTTGGATTTAAACGTGGGCTGGACAGCTAGGGACAGGGGGTGGAGGCTGCAAAACCGGGTCGCCCAAAGCTGTTACAGGTTGGGAATTTGCATATTCTACATTTATGCTTGGGAGCTGATGGGGGTCACGTGATCGGCTTACAATCAGAGTTTACGCTTTAAAAACTTCGTAATATTGTGACCGCTTAGAAGCTTTAGTTTTAATAAGGAACGGAGCATTGATACGCTTTATCTTTAAATTCTCTGTGCAGTCGGAACCTTCTTGAATTTGATAGATGATGCCTCTGTGGTAAAGGGAGGTGAAGAGCACTATCTTTTGTAGGTCATTAGCTGGTGCTGCAAGAGACATCATCCATCGTTGACCATCGTGTTTCATATTCTTCCTCCTGCATTAGGTTGTGAACAGTTTGCGCTATGCTTGTGCCGACTAACAGCCGTGTTAGAAATAGAGCCGCAAGCACATTAATTGTAGCTGCCTTTTCCTTATGCGTTTTAGCTAAAGTGAAAGCATACATTTCTAAAACCTTATTCTGGGATCTTAGACACATTCTTTCCCTTAGAGGCGATCTTCCCGGGAATTAATATTTAAGCATTTTCGTGTGGCAGGCAAAGCTTCTACGTTGTTTAGCTTGGTCCGTATAACAACCCTTCTGAGGTGGATAATGTTTCCTGGTTTTACAGCTTGGGAAATCTGATCTTTTCAGAAAGGTTAAGTACCTTTAACAAGGCCACACAGTATGGGGTAAAGCCTGGCCTTGAACCTAGTCTGGTTTGATTCCAAAGTATGTCCTCACAATTTGCTGTGTCATTCATCATTGGGAGGGGGTGTCTAGGGTAGGTAAGTGTTATCTTCTCTGAGGAAATGCCCATGGAGTCATGTGGGGCCACATTCCATAGTTACTGATCTGAGGCAGGTTTCATAACCTCTCCCCAAACTTGTTTTTTTTTTCCTCCCCTCTGTAAAATGAATGAATTAGAGCTGTTCTCTCAGTTGTTAGGATTAAGTTAGGTGATAAGTAGAAACTCTACAGTAAAACAGACACCCACTAAGTGTTCTCTCATGCTGTGTGCAGTAGTAGATATGAGAGGTTTTAAACAAAGCATTCTTATTCTATTCTTTATGTTTGCTGAGTGATTAACCCTTGCTTCACCTTTCGTGCCAACGTAATGGGCTCTGCTTATCAGCATTGTTGGAGGAAGGTACGGCTAAAATTTTAACTGATTATTGAGAAAGAATCTAATGGAAGAGAGGAGACTAGGGTTGCTGATTTGGGCATTTGGGTGGTTAGGTTTCAGGCATATAACCTTTTTGTGCCTGACATTGCAACATAATGTCATGGCTCAAAAACCTTGCAACAGAGTTACCCCCCCCCAAAAAAAAAAAAAGGTAAAAGAAAACTTGTAACATTTTAAATAAGTTTACCTTTTTGTGTTGCGTGGCATTCATAGAGATACCTAGTTAAACTTGGCTACTGCCCATGGGCTGTGGGGTGGACCTGCCTGTTGGATAATTACATATTGGCATGATGCATTTCAGATTGCTTTTGAAAAGGCACAGTCAGGACAGACTAGGTTATGCTGCAGTAACAAGTGATTTCCAGGCCTCGGAGACAAAAAACCAAAAGGCTGCTTTTTGTTTAGGCAGCATAATCATATTGTGTTACTGGCATTGCAACCCTTTAGTAACATACACAGACTAGAACAGTGCCGGGCCTGTGCCAGAGAGGACAGAATGATCTGGAAGATCTTTCTTTGATAACTAAGTGAGCCAGCATGGTTGTGAGGCTTGTCTGTGTCTACTCAAAGGTCAACATGCAGCTGCTGATCACAGGCATGTGCAGTCCTGCTTTGAGCCTGGAATGGAGGTGTGCCCTCACTGGGGAACAGCCACCATAGCAACTGTGCATGTTAACTGGGCCAACTGAAATGACATGACCAGGACATTGGGCTTCCCTTAGGAATGGGCACATGGACTGTATACAGTGTGTGTCTTTTTACCTCACACTAACTTTAACTGTAATTCCAGTAATGCTACTCTAAAGCGAATATTTTCACTCTTGTCTAATCTATGGCTAATGACTTTTTTCTCTTGTTTTCTCAACAAGAGGGCCTAGGGAGTGATGAGATGACCTGTCCTAGGCTTAGTTCAAAGCGAATGATGTTTGCAAAGGTTACTTTGTCTTGTGGTTAGGTCAGCACTGCTCTAAGCTCTAACATTTGAAGTATCCTTTTCTTTTGAAGGAGTGAGATTTACTGCTTTTATCTTCCTTTCCAGCATGTGGATTAACTGATGTCGGACAAATACATGGAGCCAGCCTTTTGTAACCTGCTCTTCCAGCAATTTCTAAGAAGAAAAAGGAGCTCTTAAATCTGAGAAAATGCCTCGAACGAAGCAGATTCATCCCAGAAATCTCCGAGGTAAGGCTCTGTTCAGTGAAGAAAGGCTTCCGGGGACCTCGTCATCAAGTGTGTCGCTGGGGGTGGGTCCCTTAGACACAGCCTGCTTCATGGCCAGCTCCATTTTGTGTCACTCCTTGTCTTATGTAGTAGCTGTCCCTTACGTGTTGAATGAATTAATTCCACAGAATTAGTTTTCCAGTGACCTGTTCAAGGCTGAGATTTGTCATTTCTTAGCAGGAACTATGGAATCTGAAATGGATGGTTGATATTTTCTGATTATTGAATCACTGTGATTTTATCTTCATTTAAAAAAAGAAAATACCTCCTCTATCCTTTTTGTGTCTATGGGAGATTGAACCCTGCACTTGAAGCATGCTAGGCAGGTGCTATCCAGTGAGCTTTCCCACTGCATTCCCATACCTGTCGGAGATTGACTTCTGTAAGTTGTGTGAAGATGAAGAAGTGAAGAAGGTTGGCATTGACATTTACACAATACGTTATTTGCAGAAATCAGAGCAAACTGACTCATTTTCAACAAAGAAGTATCTCATCAGTATTTGTGTATAAGGCTGGAGGTCTAGCCTGGGGTAGGATGTGGGCTTAACATGCTTGAGGCCCTAGGTTCTATTCCCAGCACCAAAAGAAAATTTGTGCACTAAAGTGATTTGCTTGTTTATTTCTACACAAAAGAATTAGGTCTCAGATGACCATTCAGTGCTGTGGGACGTGGAGCATCTGTCCGGTTTTCAGTTGATCCGTGCTTTGAGGTGATGCTGAGAACATTCTTCAACATAGTACATGGTACCAAATCGCAGAAGTATGGTTAAGGGCATTTCAGAAATTGTTGAAAATTCTGCCCTAACCCCAAGCCTTTTATTTATTTATTTTACCAAAACTCAAGTCAGAAACTGTAACAGTAATTTTTAAAATCAAATATTTTAACACTAGCAATGCAACACAAAGACCAAGACTGATTTGATACATTCATGCAATGGTTGGAGACTTTTAAGTTGTTACATGTTTCTAGAGGAGCAGAACACTTTGGACGGTTTAACAGGGCACTTTACAACATGTAATTGTTTGGAATCTGAGCCGAGGTATTTCAGGCAGGGTTCCTTGAGTGTGTGATGGCCGGTTTGGTACAAGTACACTTGTTCTGTGTCCAGAGCTAAGACCGTAGTACAGTCTATGCTGTAACATCAGTGAGCACTGCGCCGTTCCCCCCCCCCCCCGCCGTCCCCCCCATTTTGCATTCATCATGCATTTGGTTTTCAATTAATTTTTGGTCTGTGCTTGTTTAGAAATCTTTTACTGTTGCCAAAGTTTTCTTTTTCAAGCCCCACATTCAGTTTTTTTTTTTTTTTTTTTTTTTTTTTTTTTGGTTTTTCGAGACAGGGTTTCTCTGTGTAGCTTTGCGCCTTTCCTGGAACTCACTTGGTAGTCCAGGCTGGCCTCGAACTCACAGAGATCCGCCTGACTCTGCCCCCCAAGTGCTGGGATTAAAGGCTTGCGCCACCACTGCCCGGCCACATTCAGTTTTTAAGAACTAAGCAAGTGACCCACAGTGTAAGAATCTGAGCTGAGGGAGTTGTAACACAGGGGTATTTGTAAAGAGTAGTACAGTGTAAGAGGTAAAAGTGCTACCTTGTCTGAGCTCCTCGCTGTATGTGGAGGCTGCAGCCCTTGAAGCTGCCTTGCGTGATAAGAGTGTGATGAGTGACCCTGGTGTCCTGGAGCATGGGCACCATGGTAGACTTCATGAATACTGGGTTGTCAGGCTGTGCTTATAAAAGTTGTGTTTCATTCAATAGTAAATGAACATTAGCATACCAAGGTTATCATTTAATCTTACAAATGAAAAGAAAACTTGACTTTTTGGCTCTTGTAATAACAATTAGCATGAAATAGAAATACATTTTACAACTGTCAAAATATTTTGTCTTTATACTCTATCAGTTTTTTATGTTTCTTTGCTCTTTATTTTATTTTATTTATTTATTTTTGTTTGTTAAAAACTGAAAGCACAACAAGCCTGATGGTGGCGCACGCCTTTAATCCCAGCTCTCGGGAGGCAGAGGCAGGCAGATCTCTGTGAGTTCGAGGCCAGCCTGGTTTACAAAGTGAGTTCCAGGACAGCCAGAGCTGTTCCACAGAGAAACCCTGTATCGGAAACAACAACAACGATAACAACAACAACAACAAAAATAAATAAAAAAAACCCCAAACAAACAGAGAAAACAAACTGAAAGCACACCTTAGTGACTAGGGTTAGGAGCATCAGCGGTCCAGTTTTCTACCTTGTCCCCTTGGAAGGTCTTCAGGGATCTTTGCACAGCTGACTTTCTTGGAACTGTCACCTCCTGTGATGACAGCATTTTCTTCAGGATCCCTTCTTAGGTCCTGCCTGAGGCCACTCTACAGCACTCTCTCCCTTTCTGTCTCTCTCTTTGTGTGTGTGTGTGTGTGTGTGTGTGTGTGTGTGTGTGTGTGTGTGTGTGTAAGTGGAAGTTGTAAACACAGCAGCAATGCTAAGGATAGTGTAGTAAACACATAGGCCAGTAGCATTGTTTGTATCAGCATTATTCCACACTGTACTACCCACTTTGGCATGCCTGCTGTGCGGCAGCTTCTCTGTACCAGTGTCCTCACAGGGAACAATGCTTTTTGCTGTGCGGTCGTTGGCTGATGGAGTTTTCAGCTCTGTTGTACTAGGAAAACGTACCTTAGGCACACACACTCAAAGTAGAGAGATCTTAACAATTAGACAGTTCGTTGTAAGTGTTCTCAGCAGAAACATATGTGGCCAGTCATAAGGTGAAATTTGGACATATGATCAATTTTCTGAGCTACTTGAATCATGAAACAGTGCTTGTTTCCTGCTTTAAAATGCACTAGAACTCTGTGCTGGCAGAGGTGACTTCCCTGGGCTCCTGTTGTAACGGATGAGTATAGTGCAGAGTTTAATGAGGTGAGGATTTTTTTTTTTTTTTTTTTGGTTTTTCAAGGCAGGGTTTCTCTGTGTAGCTTTGCACCTTTTCCTGGAACTCACTCTGTAGCCCAGGCTGGCCTCGAATTCACAGAGATCCACCTGCCTCTGCCTCCCGAGTGATGAGGTGAGGATTTAGCTGGAGCATGTTAAATGTAACATTTGGAAGTCACAGAGAAACCATGGAACTTGAATATGTATGCTTCTCTCTCTCAGAGTCTGAGCTTTTTGAAGAGTGGACTTTATCTTGTTTACAGCTGCAGGCAAGGCACTTGGGGTAGGGATACTTGTCCAGCTGGGCATTTGGAGGCCTGCCTTTATGATTTATCTGCCTAGAGGGAACCATATTCCAGTTTGTATGAGGGCAGCAGGTGGCCTTCTAGCGGCCTTAGCTAGTTAATAGAGCCCAGAAATTTGTTAATGAATCCTAGACTTAGGGATTAATTTGTGATTTCTTAGCTTTACAGTTGTGTAAAGTGATACACAATCAGTAGACACCCTCTGTAGCTGGGATTGGTGGCTGTGGCCTGAACCTGTACTTGCAGCTAACTCAGGAAGCTGAGGCCCAAGGATTCCTGAGGCCAAGAATTCAAAGTTAGCTTGGGCCACTTAGTGAGACACTGTCTCAACCGATGAACAAGAAAACATTTATTGTCCGTAGAGACTGTTGTCGGTGGTTGGCCATTTTCTTAGGATGTGCTCCTGTGATCTCTGGCTGCTGGGCAGTGGCGGTGAGTCTCAGCAGCTAGTCAGTTTGCCATTAGGAAGGAACAGTGGACCCTGGAGTGCACTGTGGTGTGCTAGGCGAGAGTGGTCATTAGTCAAGAGTAGTCGATGCACTTTCTCAGTCTTTTCTTTATTTTTTGTAAGGATTGAATGTAGAGCCTTGTACATGTTAGGTAGTGCTCTATATCACCGAGCTGTTTCCCTACCCTTTAAACTCATTTCTAAGTTAAATTTGTTCCTTGGTGGTTTCACATTTCTATAATGTAATCTAATCACACACCTCCTGCCCATTTTACCCCCCTTCCACCATGTCGACCCTCCCTCCTCCTAATAAAATCCCTCCACTCTTACATCTTTTGTTTTTTGTGTTTGTCAAACACATTTTCAGCTTAGGCTGTTTTCAGTCAAGGTATATCAGTATATGATCGATCTGAAGTATTCCTTGGCTCATAAATATTAAAAGCGTGCCCTCTGTACTATTCAAATATAGAATAAATAAGAATAAGAAACTTGCATCTTTTCTGAAATTAGGATATTTTTCACCTTTTGAAGAGGACTTGAAGTGTTAAATTCTGGCCCATCACAGTAGACGATTGCTTAATTAGGGCTGTTTAGTAAAGGACAGACTGGAATTAGAGTCACATAGAAGTTCAGGGATGAGGGCCTTCTGCAGGGCCTGCTTCCTCTTGGACAGAGTGTGAGCCCCTCTGCTCACCGGGCAGGGCCTGCAGGAGCATGAAGCTTGCAGTTCTGCTGGAAAAGCTGAGTACAGAGAGGCAGGTAGTAGAGAGTGTGGAGTTCTCACAGCTCTCTGCTGTAGGGGTGTGTGTGTGTGTGTGTGTGTGTGTGTGTGTGTGTGTGTGTGTGTGTGTGTATGTTTTCTGCCCCTGGGAAGTTTGAGATTGGAAATAAGCTACCAAAATTAATTTTTAGGCACGCATATGAATCTTATAAGTACCATATTGTCCTGAAACAATATGTATGCATTGTGCGGATCTTACTATTAGGCCTGTGGGCTCTGTTTCCCAAAGGGGCAGGTTTTTGTTTTCAGAAATGCTTTCATAGACAGATCTGAGAAGACTTGATCTGGGCAAAGGCAGAAAATAGGTTTGAAACACATGAGGCTGAGTTATACAGGTCTGGTGCTCTGTCCGCTTTGTAGGAATTAGGTTTCCACATCCTTGTCTTATAATCCAGGCAGACTCTGTCTGGGCCCTTTCCCGCTCGCACAGTCCAGGCGGTTGTAGAGTTCCAGCACTGTGCTCTGTGGAGTGGATGGAGACCTGTGAAGAGCAGAGGAAAAGTACCGCTGAGAGGAACCCTTCAGAGTGACGCCCTCACCTCCCTGGAGAGGGTCTCTTCCAGCCCTGTGCTCTACCGACCTTGCTAGGCAGACCGTGGTGTGGCAGATGTCAAGGCCCAAGATCCCACATGTGATCCTAGTGAGATGACGGGGAAGCAGGGCCCTTTGGCCCACAGTCCATACTCTGAGGATGGAGGGCCATCCTCATCACCTTCCTGGGGTTTTCCTTGACCTCTGAGGCGTCGAGGCTTGAGGAACTGATAACTCACACGATGATGATGCCAGCCATTTCAGATGCAGGGCTGTCTTGTGCTGTACTAGTTATTCTGTGTTTCAAAGCTGTGGAAAAGCGAAGCGCTGCTACCTGTTTTTGTTGTATTTGAATGTAAGATTTCAGAGCCTCACCTTCTTTAAGATTAAAAGTCAATGTGGAAAATACAAGGTATTAGTCTTTTTTGTTTTAGAAATCTTATTTTGAGAATTTGGTAGGACTGGTTTTCACGTTTATTGGTTGCGTGCATTTGACTGTGAACACCTCAGAGAATGACCCCTTTTCACCCTCTGCAAGTTAACTTCATTAAAATATGCCAGGCAGCATTTGGGGCTCATGCGACCATGGCCATCCTTGACTCATATTGGCCATCTACTGCTGGGCATATGGGGCCTGCCCTTAAGTGGGTTGTATGCCCAGTGAGACTCCATTGGAAGAAACTTGTGAGTTAGGGATGAGGGCTTGTGTCTGCTTCCCCTCTCAAGATCCCATCTGGCTTAGACCTGTACAGGCCCTGTGCATGCTACCAAAGTCTCTGAGTTCATATGTGCACCAATCCTGTTGAATCTGGAAGACACTGTTTCTTGGTGTCCTCTAGCCCCACTATCTCTTAAAATCTCTCTGTCTCCTCTTCTGAATACTTCCCTGAGCCCTGAGGGGAGGGGTTTTGATTACGTCCCATTAGGACTGGGTGTTCAAGGTCTTTCACCCTTTCCATGTTGTCCAGTTGTGGGTCTCTGTGTGTGGGAAGTTTCTGTGATGATTTTTGTGCTCTGTGCTTTTGATCAGTGCTGAAGGCCAAGAGTTGGACTTCTTGATATGACCCCGAGCTGTGTGGTCTTGTGCAAGTTGTTTTCCTTGTTTGTAAAGTGCAGATAGTGGGTAAAGGCTAGACCTCAGGGCTACAGCAGTGTTTGTCACATGCCTGGTACAGGGTAAGCACTTGAAACACAAGTCACATCCCAGAACTGGCTTACGTCAAACCTCTGGGTTGCATGTGTTTCACAAGCAGAGGACAGGAGTGTCCACAGAGAACCCTTTCTTTATTGATTGCACTTGGTGCTACACAGGCCGCTTGTCTGCACTCACGGAAGGTCATTCTTGTCTTGACTACTGGAGACTGGGGATCCCGGAGAGGGCAGCCAGGGCAGAAAGCCACCAGGGAAAGCAGGTCCATGCTCTCCACCACCCCTTCCGTTATTCCCCCTGAACTCATTTAGTCCTTGCCTGTTTGTTTGTTTGTTTTGTTTTTAACATGTTAAAAGAGGTTAAACAATGTTAGTCTCTCTCCAGTATTAGGAAACTGAAAACTTATAAAATATTTCAGTGTGATTCATCACATGGGATTGGAGTTTTGTATTTAGGTTGGGAGATAATTGCCATTTCAGTCCCCTGTTCCACTCTAGTGTAGGAAGAGAAACTCAAGCTGCTTTTCAGGGTTCTCTCACTAGTGAGAATATTTTCACTTGCTATCAGTTCATGGGCCTGCTCTAGTGGTGGTTTTCATCAAAGCTTCTACCATGAATGCAAGCTTGCCTTGTTAATGTAAGCATTATCTTATTGAGTTCATGAGTAGACTCTGTCTAATTCTAATGATTGCCATGGGGGAATTCTGTTTACACATTGCTTTTACACATTGTTTTACACATTTGAATGTTAGGTCAGCCATTCCATGCTGACAGCGAATGATTTGAGAGGTCAGGAATCCTGTAGGGAAAACAACCCCTTGGCTTATTTGAAATACTTTTCTGTATGTGACTGAAGCTAGAAAGGAAGTAAGTAATAATTTAAAAACTAGTTTTAGATGATATATATGAAAAAAAACCACTGGTGTTTCTAGGAGCTGTCACATAAATGGCTGGTGTTATTTAATTTGACTGGAATAGTATGGGAATAGACTTAATATAGAAAACCTCCCATTTCGTTTTGAAGGTAATTATTTTTCAGTTCATGTTGAGAATACATTTGATGCTTTCTGAATGCTTTTCAACATTAGCCAATTTTTTTTCTTTTTGAAAGAAAATATAAAATGTAATAATATAATTAACCACAATAAAGATTTTATTTTAAAGCATCTTTGCACAGTGTGTTCTGGTGAAGTATAATTTTTTTCTTACTGTAGAATAGAAGAGTAAGTAATGGGAATAAAAACTCCTCTTGTACACCTCTTCCTAAGTCCCACAACTAGAACGCAATGATTTGAGCGAGGCTGGGTAACGTTTGTTCTTGTGTTCAATATTTCATGAATAGATGAAGTGCTTTACTTTTCAATTTGTATTTAGAACATTTGACAGTGTTTTTCTGCATATTAATTACAGATGCTCTTCTGAAATGTTTTACTATGCCAATTGCAGTACATCACCTCGTTAGAGCGAGTACTAGAGATTCCTCACTGAGCATGAGAACGTATATCCACACAGGGTCATTTCACAAGACTGTTCAGTTCTTGAAGAAGGCCCTTTTGACTGTTGGGTTTTTAGACTCATATACAGTTGTAGAGGATTATGTTATTATTATTATTGAGACTTAGTCTTAGTACGTAGCCCTGGCTGGCCTGGAATTCAATATGAAGACCAGGTGGATTTTGACTCATGAAGATCCCTCTGCTTCTTCCTCCCAAGTGTTGGGATTAAAGGCAAGAGCCACCATGCCTAGCATATTACATTAGTTTTTGCTCTTTCCATTGTAAAAATTTAACCAAGTTTTGAGTTGGGTCTATGGTATTTTCCGTTCTAGAGAGTACTGTAAGACTGCTGCTGTGCAGAGTATTTAAACATAGAAAGCACTCACAGTATGATTGGTTACAATTAGAGTTACAGTGTAATTAATGTAGGAGTTTCTAAGTATGAATGGAACCGTGGTGGTCTTGACATGTGCATACCTATTGGATCGATATAAAGCCTATTTGTTGAACTGGGTGGTGGTGGCACACACCTTTAATCCCAGCACTTGGGAGGCAGAGGCAGGTGGATCTCTGTGAGTTCGAGGCCAGCCTGGGCTACAGTGAATTCCAGGAAAGGCACCAAAGCTACATAGAGAAACCCTGTCTAGAAAAAAAAAAAAAAAGCCTGATTTGTCTGATACTAAATGATGAGTATGAATTTAATGGCTGTGCTGTTTGGAAGTGTACTTCCACCTTCTTGTCTTATAACTTTGAGATTCGTCACTGAAGAAAACTGTAAGACCAGCACATAGCTGTCTAATACCTACAATATTCAAATAAAAGTGGTCTAGACATGCAGTTAGGGGAGTATGTTATATTGCAGAAGTAAGTGAAAAAGCATCCACGCCTTGGAGCCTGGGTGGTTTCCCAGGCTCAGTGTTCCTCTGCTAGCACAAGTTGGAGTGGGGAAGACCTGGCTCATATTTGGTTCATTCAGCCTTCTGTACAGATGAACAGATTGATAAATGAGTCCACTTTGTGCCGCCTACTGCTTTCCTGTAGATGATATTTGTGGAGTGTTCTTTCCAATATTTTGGTTTATTTTTGTTTGTGTTGAGATGGGATGCTTCCATGCTGCCCAGGATAGCCTCAAGCCGTAGACTCAAGTGATGACTCTTGAACAGATAAGATAAACCAGGCACCTTGTGTCCAATTGTTTTAAAATTATATGGCTTCCCATAGTTAGGCTGTCCTGGGCTGGTGGCAAGGAAGAGGCTGTGCAGATGGTTTTCTGGTGTTCAACGTAGCTACCCTTTCCACAGGTCTATCACAGGGCTGTATGCGAAGTGCTTTTTTCATGTGTACTTGTTTCAACTACATGAAGTAGGTGAGTTATAACCATGTTTTATAGCTGAGGAAGGGAGGGATGGAGAAACTGTCACTTGCCCAGAGTGTCCCAGCTGGGATCTACATAGCCACCCCGTTGGCTTCCAACCTGCACAGTCACGCTCACACTGGCTGATGTTGACAGCAGGCAGCTCTTTCCTGATGGGCGAGTTTGTCAGTGTTCTCCATCTATGGAGTGAAGCGTCAAGAATAGCGTACAGAACCAATGGGAGGGAAGCCAGGGTTAGGAGGATTACAAACTTTTTTCCTTTTAAGTCTTTGCTTTTTGAGAGTCCATTTCAGAGCTGTTTGTATATATGACTTCAAGTTGCATTTGCCATCACAGACAATCCTGGCAATTTCCAAACTCTGCCTAAGAATACTTAGTCCTTAAAGATGTTTGTGTATGTGGTTTGCTTAGTTGTGCATGGTTGGAAGTAGAGATGTCTTGCCTAAAAGTAAGCAGGGCAATATTTATATGAAGGTTTCAGAAGAATATCTTAAATTTCAGAGGTGAACCTATTAAATATTTAAGCAAAATGTAACTGACATTCTAAGCTATTCCTTGTATGCTATGCATCGCAGAAATTAGAACAAGCAGATTTTTTTCATTGTTGGAGGTCTCCCATGTTTCAGGTGTAGGTAAGGTGCCATGAAGCACTGGTTATGGGGATCAGAGTTTGCGGGGGGGGGGGGGGGGGCGTATTTCTTTTCTGTTTTACTTCTTGTTTTAGTGAAATAAAACCTAGTTCCTGCCTTAGTGTCCAGTATAGATGTCTCCCAAGTCCAGGAAAAGGTTAGGAGTACTACCACACACAGCTGCTCTAGTGGACTATGTACATGCTGTAGGGACTGCAGAGGAAAAAGTCAGAAATGACATCAGTGCTGGAGCATGGGCATCCTGCTCAGAGGCATCCACTTCAGGTTTTTCTGGTGAGAACTTGACTGAGGAAACAATGTTGACATAGTTTTTTTTTTTTTTTTTTTTTTTTTTTTTTTTTTGGTTTTTTGAGACAGGTTTTCTCTGTGTAGCTTTGCGCCTTTCCTGGAACTCGCTTTGTAGACCAGGCTGGCCTTGAACTCACAGAGATCCGCCTGCCTCTGCCTCCCGAGTGCTGGGATTAAAGGCATGCACCACCACCTCCCGGCTTTGACATAGATTTTTAAAGAAAGGAAACACAGACTAGCAGAGAAAATAATTCCATCAAGCTTTGGTAGAAGAAAGAACAGGGTGGCGGGACCGGTCTGGGATCCTGGGATTGTTGGTTTTTTAGTTAGAGTATATTTCTTAGTGAAGTTGAGTTTTAAGGACCAAAGGGTAAAGACTTCTTAGATTTGATATGTGTAGTTTCTACTTTTTGGTAATGATAAAATTATTAAGTTAATATTTTTATGCTACTAGGGAAGGTATATTCGACTTTCTATAAGAAGTTCTCTAACTTCTTATAAGTCTTTACCAGGTGTTGTTATTCTACATTATGACATTAAAACAAAAACAAAGAGACTCGAACTTCTGTGTAGGGCCAACTGTTTGTTGATATCTAGGGAAGAAGATGGAAGGTTAAAAGAATGGGCAGTCTTTTAAAAACCGTTCAATACCCTCAAATGAACCTGACAGCAGAAGTCTTTTTCTTTGGTCTCCTGTTGATGAGCAAGGAAAGAAATGGCCACAGTTGAGTGCATAGATAGCAGATCTCTGGTTCATTCCTGAGTAGCTGTCATTTTGGAGCAGGGTTCAGAAAACTACTGGCCAAATCCAGACTCTGTGTGTTTCTGAAATTGTTTCTTTAAAACGTACTGCGTCTGTTGCCTCGTGTTCCATCTAGGGCCGTTTTCATGGGGGACGGCAGCGATGAGTAGCTCCATGTGGCTGACTAAGCTGAAGTATCTGCTTCTACATAGAGCCAGGGTCAACACACAACTCAAAACCTGTGTGCGAATCAGTAACTGCTCGAGTGGCATTTTCTTCTCTGACAGCAGGAGCCTTTGGTGGTCCTCAAGTACGGTGACAGCAAATGGCCACATTGACTTCCATCACACAGAAGGCTCTGTGTGGGCTTCTGTTGCCCTGCTCTGCCCTATGTTAGTCAGGACATACAGACTGTGGTGTTCAAACACGAAAATCCAAACATCGGTGCAACTATGTGACCAGCGGACATAGCAGACATTCAGCTGACAGCGAGGCAGTGTGCGCCTGCATAGCAAGGGGTTTGGGTGCCTTGCCTAACCTTCTAGATGCTGCTGGCTTGAGCTGATCTTCTGTGCTTCCATAGGATAGTGTCCAGTGTGTGATGATCCACATTCCAGTCATACAGAGTCTTGGAGGAGCTTGATTTTTCCACTAAGGATGGATTTTATGAGAAGTTATTGCACAGGAATGTTGCTCTTTCAATCTCCAGGCAGTAGAGTTATTGCCTCAGCCACACTACGATGCAGTGTGTATTTGAGCTTTGTAAAGTGTGATATCTAGTCAGTAAAATCTAGTGTAAGTGCTCAGTTCAGAAATGTGTAGTAAGTTTAAAGAGTGAGCAGCCTTTGGCACAATCTAGTTATACATCACGTGTATGCCCACCCCCCAGGTGACCTTCAGCCACTGGGGGTCTGACCTCATCCCCAGCTCCAGCCGCCCTGCTTTCCTGTTCTACATGGCCCTCTCTAGAAATCAGGTAAAGGGGATCATAAGAGAAATTGTCTTCTCAATACATTTAAATCGTATTTGGCATAATG
Source organism: Peromyscus eremicus (assembly GCF_949786415.1). Taxonomy (NCBI): domain Eukaryota; kingdom Metazoa; phylum Chordata; class Mammalia; order Rodentia; family Cricetidae; genus Peromyscus; species Peromyscus eremicus. The sequence goes on along the minus strand of NC_081420.1, from coordinate 21,632,875 downwards.
TGTTTGAGATTCTTCCACACAGTAGCGCACACCAGAATTTTATTACCTTTTGTTGTGAAGTGGTATTTTTTTATACACAGCCTGCTTTTTTATTCATGAGCTGATGGACATGTGGGCTTGCTCAGTGTGGTTAATGTTACTATCAACAGTCTGGAATCCACAAGTCCAGTGGGATTTAACCTCCACTCTCCCTGATATTATTGTAGCTCATTCTTTGGGCTACTGTTTGGTGTATGTTTTCTTATTCTTTAGCCTTTTGCTTATGAGAGTCTAAATTAAAGCCTTAGTAGACAGCCCATTTCTGCAGCTGCTTCGTCATACATCCTAATGGTGGCTCTTCAGCTTCCCATTCATGAATTGTTGCGTTTGTGCCTGCCACTTTTGCTGTTTCATTTCTCTTTACTTCATACATTTATTCCTTTGTACTTTATTGGTGTCTGTTGGTGCTTGTCTTGATTTCCGTTTTTATGATCTTAGTGGTTATTCTAGAGCGCGTCTTCCTGCATCAATCTCTGGGAACAGTACAAACCAAACTCGAGTAAAACACATACATTTTGCCCAAATCTCCTTTCTTCCTTTCTGTTCTGCCATTGTCATCAGTGTTTGACCATGTGTTACAAAGCCAGCTAGACAGGGTGAGGTGACAGCTTTCTGCAACCTGGTTTTTTTTTTTTTTTTTTTTGGTTTTTCGAGACAGGGTTTCTCTGTGTAGCTTTGCGCCTTTTTCTGGAACTCACTTGGTAGCCCAGGCTGGCCTCGAACTCACAGAGATCCGCCTGGCTCTGCCTCCCAAGTGCTGGGATTAAAGGCGTGCGCCACCACCGCCCGGCTACAACCTGATTTTTAAAAACATCGGAAAAGAAGAAATGAAAAGAAATATGGAACAGCCTGTGTCTGTCTTCATAGTGGCCATTCTAGGCACTGTTCTGTGAACTCAGCCTGTTGTCTTGTGTCCCTTCAACTTAGAGAAGCAGGGTTCCCAAAGCCAAGGCTCTTCCTGCACAGTCTCTGAATCTTTTTATTCCCCTTCATCGCAGAAGAACTGGGTTCATGGGTTTTAGTGTTTCTTTCTGTGCTCCAGGCCTCCCATTGTCTGTGATGAGAAGGCAGCTGTTTTTGTTGTCATTTTTATTTTCCTTAATCTCTGTGAGCTGAGTTGGGCTTTCCACAAGATAGTTAGTTAGTTAGTTAGTTCCCATTGCCTTTCAGCAGTTGAGTGGGATGTGTTCAGATGCAGATCTCAGGATGCTGTCTTTAGATGTCTGGATTATTACTGCTATTTTAGTAAAGTCTGATCATTCTATTTATTTATTGTTTGTTCGTTTATTTATTTATTTATTTATTTATTGTGTGTGCGTGCATGCGTGTGTGTGTGTGTGTGTGTGTGTGTGTGTGTGTGTGTGTGTATGTGCATGAGCATGTGCATGCACATGCCAGTCATACACAGATAGAGGTTGACTTTTGGGAATCAGTTTTCATCTTCTATCATGTGGGTCCTAGGGATTGAACTCAGGCAGTCAGGCTTGGTGGCAGGTGCTTTTACGAGTCATCTAACGACCCCCACCTCTTTTATTTTGAAATAACTTTAAAATTAGCATATGAGATATTATATATTGTTGCAGTATTTTCTTTTTCTTTTCTTTCTGGTTTATAGAGACAGGTTTCTCTGCGTCACCCTGGTTGTCCTAGAACTCACTCTGTAGACCAGGTTGGTCTTGAACTCACAGAGATCCGCCTGCCTCTACTTCCTGAGTGCTGGGATTAAAGGCTTGCACACTCCCCCCCCCCCCAGCATGTTGTTGCGGTATTTTCAAAGTGCTTTAGTAGATCTGCCCCCCAATCTGACTCACCTCCCACCCCAATCCCTTCACCACTGTCTTTTCTTCATTTGTGTCCTTTGTGACCTTCTGTCCGTCTCCATCCTTCCTCACCCATCCCACCTCAGGCCTCATTTTCTCTCATCACTCATACAGTTGTCCCTTGGTATATGAAGGTGACTGTTTTCAGGACTCTCTGCAGATGGTCCAGCCCATTGGTGGGAGTGGCATTCCTGCACACGTCCTCCTGTTTCCTTAATTATCTCCAGATTGCTTGCAGTTCCTAACACAATCGAAGTACTCTGGAAATCATTGTTATACTGTACTGTTCAGGGAGTAACGATAAGAAAAGAGTTCGTGTGTTCCCATATGGTATAGCTGCTGATCTCTTGTGTGTGTACTTGCACACACGCATGCCATGGTACCCGTGTGGGGGTCAGAGGACAACATTGGTGTTGGCCCTTGCCTTCCACCTTGCTTGAGGCAGGGTCTCTTTGCTGTTCACTCTGCACTGTTTTCAGCAGGCTAGCTTGTCTGAGGGATTCCAGGGCTCCTGTCTCTGCCTCCATGTTGCCTTAGGACCACTGGGATTATGTATCGGCCTGTGCGATTGCTGTTGGCTTTAGGGTGTTTGGGGATTGAAAGGCAGATCTTTTTTGGGATTGAGAGGCAGACTTGGGGGGCAAGTGCTGTAGCCTGTTGAGCCATCTCCCTAGCCCTGTGTTCAGTGTTTGTTCTTGTTTTGTTTTCTAATTTATTTTCCCTTTAAAGCTGAGGTTTTGAGGGGTCACACTGTGTATTTTTGTGTTGGCCAGAGATTGGTTCAGAAAGCTTTCCCTCTCCTCAGATGAATCCACGTGAAGGCCAGGCACACTTTTGAATTGCACGCAGTTCAGATACTTACTTCCTTGGCTTTTACTTTTAACCTGACCCTCTGGCGTCTTTGCATATGATCACGGCAGCACCATTATCCTGTCTGCTGTTGGTGCAGAGCTTCTGGGGGGCCTGGAGTTGGGGCGAGTTTATCCAGCGCACAGTGGTTGCCTCTCCTCCCAGAGCTTCCTGTGAATTCCTTGGAATCTTGTTCATGCTGGTCAGGAGCTCACCATCAGACACAGAGAGCCGCTGGCTTTCCAAGATCACTTGTTTACGGGATTGCCAGGAGCTCACCATCAGACACAGAGAGCCGCTGGCCTTCCAAGTTCACTTGTTTACGGGATTGCCGTTCACCTGCTCCTGTGCCCTGTCTAGTGAGCTTGGCAGTGGCAGTGGACTTGCTGGTTTTGCAGCCTGCCCTGGGTTGAACTATGGCACTGCCTGAGCTGATGTTAGGGGGCCTGGGAACAGCTTCAGGGAAGAAAGCTCCAGGCCCCTGCTATGCTGATCTTACCCAAGAGGTCGGTACTTGCCATGAGGACACGAGTCTGAGTTTACAGATGACTGTGGTAGATTTCCAAAGTGCAGGGAATGGTTGACTGTGACCACTTTGCCCCTCTGGTTGTGCTTCAGGGAGAGGATCTGTGACCTTCCTTTATCTGTACTGGGTTAGCTATGTGTCTGGTCCAAACAGCCCTCTGCCAGACAGCATCCTGCATCTTAAGGGCATCGAGTTGTGTGCGGTGTGTGCTAATAAGCTTTGGTAAAGGCTCCTTGCAGAATCCCATTAAGTCAGCAGCGAATCTACATGCTGTTTGAAAGATGTAAATTATGAGGTGAATTGCTATAAGATACTTGTAGGCATTACTGATACTTAAAATCCGAAATCACGATACCAGTATTAGCCCACCAAGAACTTTAAATGCCAGTTGTTGTTACTGAAAGAATCGTTGAATTGGAGTAAGAGAAAAAAAGGAAGGACTTGGAGTTTGGGTTGTGGGTTTAGAAGCAAATGCTAGCTCTTTAATTTGTAAGCTTTGTGGGCAGCACAATGCTACTTTCTCTCACTGAGCCTTAAGCTGGGTAATTTGGAGATCACCACTCAGCATGCAGTCCACACAGTTTTTGGACTCCTCAGGGGATTGATTCTAGGACCACACAGATCAAAGTCTGAGTGCTCCAGTTCCTCACGTGAACGTGATATTTATATGACCCACATCTAACCTCTGATAAACTTGAAGTCATCTGCAGTTGGACTGATGTTACACACAATATAGCTGTAACTAGCTGTTATGCTATGTTGTTCAGGGGGTAGTGAGGGACAAAAAGGACCATGAATGTCCAGTAGTTTCTGTTTTTTTTTCCCCAAGTATTTTCTGTCCGCTTATGTTTGCATCTGTGGATGCAGGAGCTATGGACATGAGGGCCGACCATATATAGTGAAGGCTAGCATAACCATGTGACCAGCTTATGGTAGGGTGGATAGTTTTGGTGAAGTTTCACTACCAGATTTACCTCCTTGTTTTTACCTGCCCTTGCTTCTGTCTCTTTATTTTTATTTTTAAACTTTTAAGTTTTTATTTAATTATTTTATCATTGTGTGTGTCTGTTGTGTGTGTGTGTGTGTCTGTTGGTCAGGAGTCATCACTTCCCTTCTACCCCAGGGATCAGGTGATCAGGACTGGCGGCAAGGGTCTTAACTTTCTGAGCCATCTTACTGCCCCACCCCTTCTCCCCTCAATGCAGTAATTCTCTCTTTCATACAGTACACAAGGCACACAATTTTTGTTAGAGTATGTTTTTAGTGCCTTTTCTGCACATTGAGGTATTCCTAGGGAATTCTCCTGACATCTCTATGTCATGGTCATATAAGTGCCAACAAATTTTTATGTGAATGAAATCTTGGTGATGATGAGTCCCCTCATGGAACATGATTGTCCTGGGGAAGTGGAATTTGTAGTTGGACATTCTCAGGCCATCTGGGGAAGGAAGAAAACAAAGGCTCTGCAAGGCTTGTGAGGAGTTCACCACAGGCTCTGTCCTGTGATACAGTGGTTACTGTGGAGGAACTATAACTCGCTGATGTTGGCTGTTACGTCGTCTTTGCTGTTAGGAGGACAGGATGGGCCTTGGCACATTCTGATCCTTCTCTTCACTATTTGATTCTTAGAACTGAGCAGAAAGTAGTTCCACTTAGTGTTGGGCAAACTCTGGCAGGACATACTATGTTCCAGGCTATTGTATAGTGCTTTGGAATATATTTTTGCCATCAAGTTTCTAGGCACTACCTCTTCCTTGGAAGCCTTTAATTTACCCCAGAGAATGTGTTTGTTGTGTAGTGTGTCTATCAATGTTGTTCTTGGAAATCTAGTACTTGGGCAGGTACATGTTTTACAGTGTAGACATTGAGAGGATGTCTAACTCTGAGAATCAGGCTTCAGAGCTTTTTCATCTTCAAGTGAAACCAGGAAGCCCTGGCTGCATGAAGAGGATGGTACCGGCCACACTTGGACTTGTGTGCTGCCTAGATAGGGTCAGTTCAGCAGTACACATCTGCCCATCAGATTCAGGCTGTAGCGAGGTGCAGTAGTTAAGTATGAGTCTCATAGGTGCTTAACGGTCCTTTGGCACTGCATGTGGTGTAGCAGTGTAGACTTGTGTGTGTGTGTTGGTCTGGATCTCGTTAAACAGTGATGGCAGTGTGGCATTTGAGATGCTTTATAGCAATGATTAACTTTTTTTCCTAAGGCTTTAAAAAAACATTTTTCTGGTGATGTCATCTGTGAAGAAAATTAAGAGACTTTATTATATAAAGTGGAAGTTTCAACTTTGCATTCATAGTGATTGGATATTTTTTTTGTTTGTTCACAATGTTGGATAAATAGTCTCATAAGACTCTCCCTATGCTTGCCAAGAGCTATGGAGGGCACCAGAGTGTCTCTGACATGAGATGTGGCCTCCGTGACCTTGCAGTTCAGTAAGAGGGCTAAGACAAGCTCCCAGTTATACAACCTGAACTGATTGCTAATTGCTCTGGAAAGACAAGGCTGCTAGCAGAGCTGGTGACAGACCATGTGTTGGCATGAGGAAGCTACTCTCCCACTCCAAGCACTCTTTAGTTTCTATGTCCATAGTAAACCAGTTCTCCGAGTCTCACTTTCAGGAAGCCCCAATGCCTGTATGTGGAACTTCCCTTCCTTTGTGGATGTTCCCAAAGCAGGAAAGCAGAGTTCAGGGAGTGAGATATTTGGCTAAGGAGAGTAGTTTGGTTCAAGTGGATGACTTCTCAACTTGAGACCAAGCTAGACCAGGCTACAGGATGCTTCATGAGACATTCTGACCTGACATGCTGCTAGAACAGTCTGGAAGAACAGAGCATGAGTAAAAATACCATGGAAAAGCTAACTTGGGTAGGCTGGAGCTGAGAACATATTACATATGAGAGAAGTACAATTTGTGGGGATCCCACACTTAGTAAATATATGGAGAGCTACTGACAACAACGTCGTGGATGTGAATATCATTATTCTTATTGTAGAAAATATGTATGTATATATGCCAGGGCTTGTACATGGTTAAGGGTCATTTGAGCTTAATCTATGAACATGAATGCTGTGGGATGGTCTTTCTGTATGCTGTGAATATATGTTGCTACCATTGGTTAATAAAGAAGCTGCTTTGACCAATGGTAAGGCAAGATAAGAGCCAGGCAGGAAATCCAAGCAGAGAGACAGGGAGAAGAAGGGTGGAGTCAGGGCAGACGCCATCCAGCTACCCAAGGAACAAGATGCCAGCAGACCAATAATGCCATGACCACGTAACAAAGTGTAGATTAATAGAAATGGATTGATTTAAGATGTAATAGCTAGCTAGCAATAAGCCTGAGCCATAGATCAATTAGTTTGTAATTAATACAAGCCTCTGTGTATTTATTTGGGACCAAACGGCTGCGGGACACAGAAAAACTTCCGGCTACACATGAAAGTTGTTCATTATATTCTTTTTATTTTTATTTATTTATTTTTGGAGACAAGACCTCACTGTGTAGCCCTCGCTGATCTTGAACTCAACAGAAGTCTCCCTGCTTCTGTTCTGCCTCCTTGGTACTGGTGTTAAAGGTAATTGGAGTATATCTTTTCAGTGAAATAACAGGCTAATTGATAAAAAATAGCCTAGTTTAGTCTATAAAACCTTAACAGTAGCACTTCTGTGGGTAAAAACCAGGTAGCCTTTAATAGTGATTTGCTTTTCAGGTTTATCTGAAGTATCTGCCACCATACTTTTCTGTTTTAATGAGACACAGAGAAGAGTTCAGAGAGGCCAGGTCTCATTAGCAGGTAAATCCAGGTACATCTCATTTCAGCAAACCATTGTCCATGGGCTCTTTTGCTTGGCATATGTCCCTCGGCCTGCACAATACAGCTAGTTGGTAGTTTCCAGAATCTTCTAAAGTGACTCTTCCCTTCTAACATTTACAATTTCAGAATGAGTCTTTTTTTTTTTTCTTTTCTTTTTTGGTTTTTCTAGACAGGTTTCTCTGTGTAGCTTTGCACCTTTCCTGGAACTCACTTTGGAGACCAGGCTGGCCTCAAACTCACAGAGATCTGCCTGCCTCTGCCTCCCGAGTGCTGGGATTAAAGGCGTGCGCCACCACCGCCCAGCCAGAATGAGTCTTAATCCTATATAAACACTCACACACAATGCAGGAGCTTTTGCAAGTCATGCTGAGCTTGAACTGAGTGTTTGGAACAAGGAAGCTCAGCCCATCCTGTAAGTCGAGGACATACAGAAAAGCAACACATAGAAAGTTGGGAAGTGTAGACCATCTTGGACCTCTGCGGAGAGCACATCCTCAGGCTTGGTGACTCGGAACTTGGCAGTAGAAAGCTTGGCAGATACAAAAACAGAAGTTCTACATTTTCAATTGATAGATGAAGTTAATATTAAAATGTAGCTTATTTTATTACATCAGTTAATTGCAAACTAACCATAAAGTAACACAAATAATGAAAAATCATTCTCTGTAATAAAATGTAGAAATGAGAATAGTGTGAAGCTAATTTTTACTTTTCAAAATGTTTGCTATTTTCAAAGAGTATTTTTATTTTATGTGAGTGTTGTTTGCTTGAACGTGTGTGCACCATACAGTGGCCATGAAGGCAGAAGAGGGTGTGGAATCCCCTGGAACTGGAGTTTATGGATGGTTGAGAGACACCATATGAGTTCTGGAAACTGAATCTGGGTCCTCTGCTAGAACATCAAGTACTCTTAACCACTGAGCCACCTTTCCAGCCCTGGCTTTTGGTATTTTTAAAGAATTAGAGTCTGGGCTGCTGAGGTTGTGTGGAGCAGGTGTGCTCCTTTGTGGAGGTGTGAGTTAAAGGGTCTATATACAGGTTCTATCTCTTGAAATTTATCCTAAACTGAAGCTAAAACATGACTGCCCTGCCTGAGATTTCCATTTCAGTGTTATCTGTAATGGCAAGTACTTATGATGCTTTAGGCGCCCATTAATGTAGAAAAGCACATGCTCCTGTGTGCTAGCCGACATATACATGAGAACTTTTAAAAAACTACGGAGTCAGGAAAAATGTCTTCCAGGCTCCTGCTAGGATGGCCCATTAAGCTCTGCTTACCACATTCAGCTGCTTTTCTAGTACCCAGAATCCCAAAGTCTTCCACAGTCCACCTAAAAACAACACGCTCAGGTCTGTCACAGCAACAGTCCACTCCTTGCTACCAACTTGTGCCTTAGTTACTTTTCTGTCCCTGCCATAAAACACCACGATCAAGGGAACTTCAAGATGGGAAGTTTGTTGTGAGCTTCTGGTTCCAGAGGGCTAAGAGTCTGTCACAGTCATGGCGGGGAAGCATGGCAGCCAGTACCAAGCATGGCAACAGGAAGAGCTGAGAGCTCACATCTTGAAATGCAGACAGGAAATGGAGAGAGTAAATGTGAAAATGATGCCAGTCGTTAAGCTTTAAAAACCTCCCCCCAGTGACGTACTTCCCCCAACAAGGCCACACCTCCTAAGGTTCCCTAAATAGGGTCACCAACTGGGGACCAGAGACTGTGGGATACATTCCATTCAAACCGCCACATTTGCCATAGGTAAAAACAACTAGGTAATATAAATGACACACTTGTATGATCTTCATGGACAGCCTCCTGTTAGTGTGGCAAGAGTATGAAGCTTTTAGCTTATTTCAGAAACAAGTTGAACATTGGCCATCAACAAATGTGGGTTGGTCAGGCTGGGTCTCTACCCTGCCTCAGGCCACATTCAGAGCTCCGTAGGCAACCTCATGAGGGCACGTGGGTCAACATAGGCACGAAGCTGTACAGCTTGACATAACATCTTTCTCCAGCAGACTGCCTGGGACCTGGGACTTGAAGGATGACTCTGAGCATCTGGGTAGATGCAGCAGTGCAGACAGGTGGTGACGTGTGAGTCACGGGATGGGGAATTACAGGGGTGGTGAGGTACAAGTTGTGGGCAGGGGGATTGCAGAGAACTGGGGTGCAGTCAGCAGTGAGAAGCAGTAGGGGGCACACAGTGGGTAACCAGGGCTGATTGGATTATGCAGTATGATGGCAGGAAGCAACCTCTTTCATATGAAGCTCTTTCATCTTTCAGAGTGCTGCCTGTGCCATGTATCTTGTCAGAAATGCCCTGTTCTCCTGATTGTTGAGCATCCTCTGCTGCCTGGCCAGTTAACAACCAAGAGGTGCAGAGTCAGCCAGTATTTGTTTACATCTGTTTCTTTGTGTTCTCACTATTGTCGCCCATATTGATCAATGAATGTTTTGCAAAGTGAATTAATGTCAAAAATTAAACTTTTCTAACTCTCAATCCATGAAACCATACTCCTTTGTACAGTTTATTGCTATGTGAAAGGTTATGCTCAATATAAACACATTTGAACCAAATACTGGTTGGTCGTATTGGTTAGTAAACAAATTTGACTGTTAGAGAAAGTTAGGAGTCTGAAATAGCTGCAAGAACTGTTGTTGCTCTTTTGTTTTTAAATATTCTTGATGTGAAGAATGTAATATACATGATAAATTCTGTTTATTACTTTTCTTCTGAAAAGCATGCTGGGTAGGTGCTTAGGGAACATGACGGTGTTAGGGAACGTGATGGTGTCTGGTAGATAATGCCTGCCGTGAACATGCAGTCATATTCCTCACTGTGACTGTAACATGCTGGTCTGTTGATAGCTTTCCTGGTGACGGCGGTAGTGCTGGCAGCTCGGTTAGGTCTTATTTAAGCTTTCATAAGGAAACACATGTAGGCCCATTTCTCAAATGTGCTTTTTAATATCTGAGAACTATATTTTGGCATAATTGCTCTCCTTTTTTATCCTGTATGCTTTATGCATTTACAAACAGTCTGGAAAGGGCCCGTGGATTTTACTAGATTGCAAAGACATACAGCATGCAGAAATGGTGTAGCTTCTCCCTCATGGATTTTCAGTGCCAGCAAGGACAGAGATGAGCTGAGGGTGCTGACAAGTAACTTGACTGTCCCCTCTGCCTCTCTTGGGTTCTGTGGAAGTGACATTTCTGCTCTGAGAGTGATTGTCGATATTTCAAATAGTTGTTGATGCATTCACCTCAGACCCACGATGAAGAATGAACTAGACATCCTGTGAAGTACCCCCAACAGAGTATCCGTCAAGAGAAATCGCTACTGCCCCTCAGTCCTAACATACATCAGAAGCTGGCTAGAAGCTCTGGGAGAATTACTGACCATTTCTCATGCATTTATCTACACTAACAGTGTTTACATTCCTCTGTTTTGATTTCAGCTGAAAAAAAAAATCAGCTATAATTTCACAGTGCAGGACTGCCCTTCTCTGGCTTGGCCAGCTAGGCTGCAGGAAGGAGCCTTAGGCTTTTGTCCATATTCATCTGGCACCCCTAGATGGTAGGAGGCACAGACCCCCATTGGTTAAAGGCATATATGCACAGGTGGAGTAGCCTCATCCCAAATGCTTGGGACTAGCAGTGTTTCAGTTTTTTCCCTGGACTCTGGAACATGTGCCTAACGTTTACCAATTATGCATCCCAGTGCCAGTCTGTAACTACACATTGCCTTTTGTTCTGGACCACCTGTCTTTTCTTTACCAGTTTCTTTCATTAAATATTTGCCAGTCACCTTTGGTAGAAACTGTACCTTTTATAAACCAAAGGTCATGACCTAAAGTGAAAAAACAATGTATTTAATTGTCTTGGATTCCTGCCAGAGCCATGTGGAAACTGTCTTTGTACATAAGCCTCCCTTTGGGGTTGGGTTGTAGGAATCCTGCTTTAGTTTTGATAAAAGTGAAATTCTTTCATTTTGCCAGTCATCCTCCTCTGACAGTCTTCATGTCCTATGGCTTCTTAGACGTCATGCCAAGTTGGCTGAACCACATAGGATGGGCTGGTTTGTAGTGTGGACAGGGCTATGCTGGCAGAGGTTTATAATAAAGAAGCTGGGTGACTTGCGGTTCTTTTAAAATGTGTATGGGTATCTTGCTTGCATGTGTTTGTGTGCCTGGTACCCACTTTCATAACTTCCCTAGGACTGGAGTTAGAGATGGTTATGAGCTGCTGTGGGTCTGGGAATTGAACCCAGGTCCTCTGGAAGAATAGCCTGCATTCTTAACCAGTGCTATTATCTACTGAGCTATATCTTCAATTCCTGACTCAGTGTTCTTGATTGCAAAATCTCTTATACTTCAAACTCAGGGAAAGAATTTGTGGAAAAATACCCATTTCTACCATAATGACCTGCAGGTGCCTGCAGGGGAAGAGGGGCACAAAAGCCAGGCAAGGGGACTGGGATTAGCTCAAGGGCACAGCACATGCCTAGAATGTGTGAGGCCCAGGGTGATCCCCAGCACGCAAAGAAGCCATGCACAGGCCAGGGCTCGGGGCCCATCCCTCACTGATGGACTCTTTGGTACTGAAGAGATTCAGGGACAAAGGGAGTCACCATTTACAGTCACACCCACTAGTGACCGCCTCAGGTTCCAGTGGATATTTCTCAATCCAATGTCACGCATACGGCCCTAGTTAAACTAAATGGGTCACAACTCACACCAGCCATAAGTCCCTGAGTAAGACCAGGGTCAAGCCAGCCAAACTTCCTGCAGAGATGGAGAAGTTGTTCTCCAGGCCCCATTTCTTACTGCAGAGCTGCTGGCAGCTAGTAGCTGCTGAGGAAGGGGAAACCATCATTTTCTGTGTCACTACTGGTAGATTTCTCAAGGTCCTGCTCCCCCCCCACCCCCACTCCCACCCCCGCCCCCACCCCACACACACGGAAAGCACTAATAGCCCTTAGTGGATTGTCACAAAAGAAAAAGAGGAGATCAAGTTAGGAGGGGGCAGTGTTGGGAGGTATCAAATTCTCAAGAACAAGAAAAACTAATACAAAAACTGAAAAAAAAATTTAAATTAAGCATGAGTCATGAATCTGGGAAAGGGAGGTGTGGTAGAGACTAAGGCATTATTAGGATAACAGTGATAACAGCAATCAGAGTATCATGTATAAATCTGTGAAACTTTTTAAAAGTGTTTGAAAAAGCAATAACCTAAGAACCTTAGCCTTCAAAGCAAGGATGTAGTTCCTTCCACCCCTACAAACGACTCCCGCTGAAGGGTCCAAGGCTCATTTGCAGACTTGACTGCCAGTCTCCCAGCTGATTTTTGTTTATAAAGACTTCATATTTTTTGGCAAGGGAAAATAACTACACTACAGCCTTCTGCTGTGCAGCACTGCACATAGGCATGTACATGGGAAAACACTGAGCTCTTTACATTTTAGCCAAGCCACCCGTGCAGCCCTGCCTCGACGGACACAGGTTTGCCTGGACGCCCCCAAGCCCATCTTGTGCCTGCTGTAGTTGCTGACACCCGCACTCCCAGCTGACCACTTTCCTGCTTTTACAGAAATCACATCCTGGCTTCTTAGGCAGTTTTGCTACTCAAGCATTCATTCCTAATCATCATCATTGTTCTAGATTCTTTCTGATCTATCTATGCATGGAATCAAAGTGCACAGTCCTCTGTATCAGTTCCGTTGGTGAAGCTGATCCATTTGGTTGACTACAGCTATCGCTTACTCATTTTGTGTCCCAGTAGTCTGTATGGATAGACTGTATTATTATACCAAATGTATTTTTATTTTCCTACTGGTATAGGATTGAGTTGTACTCAACTTGGGGCAACAATCAAACCTCCTTAGCTATGTCTTCGTCGAGTGTGACCTGGGCCTGGCAGTGCTCAGTCATACTCTCCTGTGAGAAGACTTAGCTTTAGCAGGTTCTGACAAACCAATCTCGGCAATGCTTAGTTTTGCCTGTTCTCAGCATCATGAACAAGTTTGATTCAGCACATCCTGCTGTTCATCCAGTTTCCTGTGGACACCAGAATTCCCTCACAATGCCTCCAAGCTGTTCTGTACAGCAGAGCTTGGCCTCTTTTTCACCCTAAACTGTACCCTCTGTATGATCATACAATATATAAATCATAAATCAATGTATTGACCCATTCTCCTGCTGATGGATGCTGGGGGTTGCTTTCAGAGTCTATACATTATGAGTCAAGTTGCTATGCCATGTAGGAAAGCAGCAGCCTTAACCTGTCCACTACATTTTCCTCAGCTTATTCCTACAAAGAAAGCAGACAATCTCAAGAGCCCCCAAACCAATGAACGACTTAGGTATATTTAGGTAAATATATTTTAATATACATATAATCCCCATTTCTTTATTAAAGTCAGAACAAAACCAAGAATCAGATCAACAATTCTTCACAGTTTTGTGGCCAAATTGTCTTAAACAGAGAATACAAATTAATTTTTTCTTATCCTTCAAGAAAGTTTTGCTTCAGTGAACACTGACTGGTCTGTACTTCCTGACAGAAATTCAACACCCCAAATACAGGAAGGTTTCTTTGTACATAGCGATGCCTAGTTCCTTTTGATCAAAGGTCCTTTAGGACTCTGATGAAAGGACCTCTTCCCCTCCTAGGACTCTGATGAAAGGACCTCTTCCCCTCCAAAGGCAGGCACACATGCACACACACAGCATAGCCTCAAGATCCCCAAGGCTCAGCAACAGAAAGCATTCATCTGACCTGAGGCTGGATCCCCGTGGCTGCCCAGCAGTAGGATTCTCTCCTCACAGCCAGGGAATCCACTGCTGGATGAGTCTCACAGACAGCCAAGTCACGCTCTCTCCCCTCATCTCTACCCAGTGGCGCCAGGCCAGGCATGTGCCAGGCTCAGTGCTCTGGTGCTCCATATGTATGTACCACCCAGAATCCCAGCTACTCCTTAGCAATGATCTTGCATGTGTGGGCTGCAAAGCTTCTTGTGGTTATTCACTGTTATGACTTCATGATTTCAACCCTTGTGCTTACCCAGAATGCATTTCACAGCCCTTCTCCTTGTCTTCCAGCTCTTACATTTCTTCAGCCCCTCTTCCATGTGTTCTTTGAATCTTAGAGGAGATGGTATAAATGTCTTCTTAGGGATGAGTGAGCATTCATTTGTCATTTATTTTCAGGATTGTATTCAGCCATGAGTCTCTGCATTCACGTCTCTTCACAGGAAACAAGTCCAAATCCTTTTCCTTTTTAATAATGTTTTAAATCTGTATTTTATTTTCTATGTGGGTCTTTTGCCTTACATGCATGTCTGTTTGTGTACCATGTGCATGCCTGATGCCCAAGGATATCGGAAGAGAGTGTCAGATCCGCTGGAACTAGAGTTACAGATGATTGTGACCTGCCATGTGGGTGCTGGGAATTGAACCCGGGTGCTATGGAAGAGCAATTGGTATTCTAAACCATTGTCCTGCCTCTCTTTCCTGAGTGCTGGAATTATAGGCACGAGTGACTAGTTCAGAGCGTGTTGTGCTCTTACTGGAGCTAAAAACACCCAGTTTTACAACTTTTAATGCAGAAAACATAAGTGGTTTTAAACTTTGGAAAAGTCATGTCATAACATTTTTACTGTCTTAGGATATGACTTCTGGAACAGGAGGATTGCTCTGATTAGCTAACAGGAGCGAATGCTGCTGAAGGAACAGGTTCCTGGCAGTGTTTTCAGTCCCCGTTGTATCCTAACCACGTAGTGTCAGGTCCTTGGGAGTGAAGTACATTTCATGGCCAAGATAAAGAATATTGAGTTCAGGCATCCTCAAGGATAGTCTTGGTAACTTGGACTTTTTTTTTTCAGTTTGGAAGTGCTTTGTAAGTATTGGAATGCAGTTAACTATTAACCACTACCAGCAGGGTCACTTGGGGGATCTGTTACTTAATTCGTATTTTGCCTGCATACTACACATGCCTGTGGAGACCACATGAGACCTTCAATCAGACCCCACCCCCACCCCCGCTGGAGTTATGGAGTTACTAGATGTTTGTGACGCTTTATGTGAGTGCTAGGAATCGAACCCGGGTCTTCTAGAAGAGGAGCTGGTGCCTTAACCATTGAGTTATCTCTCTATTCTCCGGTCTAGGGTTTTGAGGATGTACTGAGTAAGGTCTTTTGGGACTGTAGCTCTGTTCTTTAGTGGGTTCTAGGCCAATACTTTTCACCCTTTTTGTCATAATTGTGCTTTGTGGTGTAGCTTGAGTTTTCCTGCCTGGCCCACAGTCAGGACAAATCTCTATCACCTGCCAGTCCCACAGCCTCAGACCCGACCAAGTAAACACAGAGACTTATATTGCTTACAAACTGTATGGCCATGGCAGGCTTCTTGTTAACTGTTCTTACAGCTTAAATCAATCCATTTCCATTAATCTATACCTTGCCACATGGCTCGTGGCTTACCGGCATCTTCACATATGGCTTGTCATGGTGGCAGCTGGCAGTGTCTCTCTGACTCAGCCTTCCACTTCCCAGCTTTATTCTCCTCCTTATCCTGCCTACACTTCCTGCCTAGCCAATGGCCAATCAGTGTTTTATTTATTGACTAATTAGCAACACATTTGACATACAGAACATCCCACAACACTTCCCCCCCTTTTTTTTTTTCAAAAAGGAAGGTTTTAACCTTAACAAAATAAAATTACATATAATTTGGGAATTTGGGCGTAGCTTCTCTTACTACTTCCTGCTGGAGGGGGGCACTGTATCTTATGGGGACACAAAGAAAATTTTAGGATTATGGAATAGTCCATGAGGGTGTATCGTCTGAGCCAGTTGCCTTGAAATCATTCTGGATGTTGGATCATCTGGGCCATGGTGTCATCGGAGACCTTTCAGGGGGTCTTGGCTGGTCAAACCTGATGTATCTTAATCTTGAACAAATCCATAGCCTCTGGCTTTTTGTGGAAACAAAAGAGACTCTTTTCCAAAGCAACATATCCTTATATCCAAATTTTGAAGTCAAGATATCTTTAAAATATACATTTTGGCATAACTCAACAGCCTTTATAATCAAATGTTTTTCTGCAGTTAAAAGTCCCAAAGACAACACAATCCAGATTCTCTGTGTAATATTCATCTTTACGTGGCTTATTTTCTATATTAATTTTATTGTCTCATTAAAGACTTTATTTTTTAAAACTATGTATTTGTTTATATAACTGTATATATCACCTTTTTTGTCTCTTTCAAGCCTATGTATATTTTACACACATTTTAAACTATTACATCTGAGTCTGTCTTATTGTGAATCTAGTTCTTTAAGCTGCAGCAGCTGTGGCTGCTGGCTCCACCCACCTCAGCTTCCCAACATGGCGGTGGTTCTTTACCGCCAGTTCTGGGAGCTATCGTGGGTCTATGCTTTTATCCAAGCAGCGTATAGCACAGAAACCTCTTTTTTTTTTTTTTGTTTTTGTTTTTGTTTTTGTTTTGTACTAGCAAAGTCTAAATCCACCACACAGCTTAATGTGCCACTTGCAGAGGCCTCATTCCTGCCATACTGCAGATCGAGCACGCACGCTAGGAACCTGCCAGTAGCTCAAACTGGCAGCTGCTGCTCATTTGAGAGAGACAATTAGGAAGCTGTTTTTAGCTCCGATTTAGAATCTTTTTTCTCAGTTTTTGGGTGGAAACTCTTGCCACCACGTTGGACGCCATTTGTAGATGTAACCAACCTTCTTATTAAATAAGAAACACAGAACCAATGCAAAGAAGAAAGCCAACAGGTCAGAGCTAAGAGCTAAAACCTTACCCTTCCTCCTGCAGTGGTCCTACCTCTCCGAACTCACTACCCCTGTGTTAAAGTCTTTATATAGAGTTCCTGTTCTGCCTTCTCATTGGTTGTAAACCCAACCACATGACCGCCTCATCACGGCCTGTCTGTATAGGCCTCCAGGTTTTCCTTGCTTGGTATTGAGATTAAAGGCATGTGTGTCCAATAATGGCTGTATCCCTGAACACACAGAGACTTACCCAGCTCTGCCTACCAAGTGCTGGGATTACAAGTGTAAGCCACCACTGCCCTGCTTTCCTATGGCTTGCTAATAGCTCTGACCCCCGGGCAACTTTATTTATTAACATACAAATAACATTTTAATACAAATAAAATATCACCATATTGTGGAGAAAAAGTAATTGTTTAAATTAAATTTCTGCTTTAATGAGAAAAATTAAATACTAAAGAAACCCCTTTTGTTGGGCAGGATTATCTTTGGAAGGGCACAGACCACAGAAATAGGTAAAATGTGTTTCACCCTTGAAGAGGTCGTTTTTTGTAGGATACCATTTTCCCTGTGGGAGAATCATGATGGAAACTCTCTTGGGTTTGGACCATTTCTCCACGTGCTGCTGGCCTGTAATAAAGTGAATGGCTGTGCCCTACTTCCAGAGCATGGCAATCAGGCTGTCTAGGGAGATGCTGGCAGGAGTGGATTTCCTGCCTTCCAGGCCCATGTGCTGCCCCAAACAATTTCTTTTGGAGAGAAGTTTTCTTAGTTACCATTAGACAGGGTGAGTGACTTCTTGTATTTTCTTGTTTCAGTTGTACATTCTGTGGACTTGTCTGGAAGAAGAAAATACAGCAGAATTATGGTGGCATATATGTTGTCAATAAAGCTTGAATTGTGTTCAACAAAAGCATGCAAACAATAGCAAGACTGCTTTTTCCTGCAGTTTTATGAAAACAGTGTAGAGGAGAATGTGATTAAAAGTAGTTTTTTAGTCAGTTTCTTCATTTTATATTTAAGCAACTTGAACTCAGACCTTGGTGCTCTGATGGGGCAGGCTGAGGGGTAACCCCTTGAAGAGGCAGAAAAGTGATTCCCATTTCATTTACCTTGAAGAGGCATCCAATTGAGGGGTCATGGATCTGAGGTCAATTAGTCCCCCGTGTGACAATTAGTCCCCCAAATGGCATCTCCATCTTCTATGTCTTCGCTTTTAGAAAGCTAAGTATCTAGAGAGAATGCAGATTGCTAATTATTATTTTGTATTATTTGTATATAATGTGTATGGCCTACCATGTACATTACCCTTTTCCTTGTCTCAGGCTAGACATTGGTATGGACTTGCTACAAACCTATACATACGTACATGTATAGATGTAGGTATGGGAATTTGTATTGCAAATATACCTAGTTTGTTCATCTATTTCCTTAGTAGAACAAAGTATTTTTTTTGTTTTCTTTAAAAATTGCCTGTGTAGTAATCATTTTGGTATATTATTCTATTTATTTTTTTATGTGTGCATGCATATCATGCGTGCATGCGTGAGAATACCAGAGGGCAACCTTGGGTTCTTGGTGTCATTCCTCAGCATTGTCTGTTGAATTTTGTTTGTCTGTTTTATTTGTTTTATGAGGGAGATTCCCTTGCTGGTCTAGAACTCGGCAGATAGACTAGTTGGCTGGCCATTGAGCCCAGTGGTTTGACCGCCCTTTCTCGGTGCTGGGGTTGCAAACATGCGCTTCCGTGTCTGGCTTTTTTGTTATGCGGATTCTGGGAATAGAACTCAGGTCCTCATGCTTGCAAGCACTTCACTTGAGTTGTCTCTCCAACTCTTATGTATTAATATTTTTATGCCTTTTTTTAAAGAATCAACAGAATACATTTTATTCAAGCTACCGTTGTACAGTTGCCAAGATTATATCTTGAGCCATAAAATAAAGCACAGCAAATTTAATAGTATTTGAAATAAATGTCTGGAGCATTTAATTTGACCAGAAAACTGTTTCTCAAACTAAAATTCAATGAAAGAAAGGCAAGATAAAAGTTTCCAAAATACGTATATTAGCTACATTCTACTATGTAATTCATTAAACATAGAATATTTCAAGTAAAATTTAAAAAGAAACACAGTAAAAGTACAGCGTGTTTTAACATGATATGTGACACAGCAGAGCTGATGGGAAATACTTACCTTTGACAGGAAGGAAAGCCCTTCCTCCGTGATGCAAGAGAGTGTGCAAAATTATTATTGCTTTTTCATATTTGATAGACTTCTCGAAAGAAACTTTCAGGACTTGGAAATTACTCTCAAGAGCACTTAACTTATGAGTTTAATTTCTTTAATGGTAATAAGAGCATATAAATTAGTTGATTTTAAAAATCAACATATGTGGATTATACATAATGCCATACTTTATAAAGACAAATGCAAGCCCATCATATACATGAACCATAGTCACACTGCATGCTTTCTTCTTAGTCCTCCCACAGTCTCCCTAGTCGCAGGCCTTCCCCCTCATCTTCCTACCTGCCTTCCTATGTGGGTAACACTTATGCCTTTATTTTTTTACAGGACAGGGTCTTCACATTTTACTCTGAGGAGAACTTGCCCACACTGTTAGTTTTAGGAAACATAACTCCTTTCCTCCCTCCTTCCTTCCTTCCCATTTTCCTGTATGTGTATTTATGTATGTGAGTGCAGGCATGCCATGACATGCATGTGGAGGTCATAGGACCTTGGGTGTCACCCCTCACCTACCTTGCTTGGCAGAGAGCCTTTTGGATACTCAATGCTGCATATGCCAGGCCAGCTTGGCCTGCACACTTCAGGGATTCTTCTGTGTCTACCTCCCATCTCAGTATAGGACCACTGGGATTAAAGTGCACATTAACACATCGGCTTTTACATCAGCCCTGGGGATTTACACTCAGGTCTTCGTACATGCCTGGCAAGTAACTTTACTGAGCCATCTCCCTAGTCCACAACTAGCTTTCTTTCTTTTTTTTCTTCCCCATGTTTTATATTCTTTGAGAACTTTGTACAATGTATTGATCATATTTCCACCCCCATCTCCTCCCAGGTCTACCACTTTCCTCTACCCACCCAAATTTGTGTCCTTTAGTCCATGAGATGAGCCATTGCTAGTGGCACCTCTGTCTCCTTACCTGAGCCTCACAGTTTCATACTGGGTTAGGTAAAAGATGATGTCTTGCTTGTATTTGCCTTTAGCAGGAATGGTCTGCTCACCCTTGACTCTGAGTGTTGCCTGTGCATGGCTTGTCTTACTGGAGACTCTCACCAGTTTAGAGGGTTGCCTTCCCTTGGTGGTGCTTCAGTACCTTCTCAGTCATATTTGCCCAGTGGCTCTCCCAGTCTGCATTCTGGTTTTGTTTATGGTACTTTTTTTTTTTTGGTTTTTTGAGACAGGGTTTCTCTGTGTAGCTTTGAGCCTTCCCTGGATCTCACTCTGTAGACCAGGCTGGCCTTGAACTCACAAAGATCCACCTGCCTCTGCTGCCTGAGTGCTGGGATTAAAGGTGTGTGCTACCACCGCCCGGCTATGGTACATTTTTATCACACAGAATATACATACATACATACATACATACATACAGTCTGTCAGTTTCTTATCCTGACAATGCAATTACCTACATATTCTTTTAAAGCTTGTAATTTGTTTGTTTCTTCTAGTACTTCTCTTATCATAGTTCTGAGCAACTTCTTGTCTCTGAAGTAGTTTCCTATAATACTGTATCATATCTTACCTCTTAGTATTTTCTCCTTCCTTTCAGGGCTACCTCAAATTGTAGTTTGTATAGATGCCTTGAATTTAATGGTGAATTTTGTATTTCAAATTTCAAATATTTTATACTTAATTTGTCTATTGTCAAGTGGATAGATAACAATCTATTTGCCAGGAACAGTCAGTAAACAGGAGCCAGTCACTGACAGAGTTGCCATGTAGAAACCTCTAGTGTATTCTTTCATTCCTAATTGATCTATTAATGTATTGCAGTACCAATATTACTAACAGTAGTTTCTTAGTGAGCATTAAATTCTAAAAGGGATAGATTTGGCTTCATTATCTACTTAAAAATTTCTTAATCTTTTTTTTCCCTGCTTTTTGATTCTGAAGTTTCTAGTTTTATCAACTGTCTTTACCAGCTGATCAGCTGGGCAGATGTGTGTAGCATGTTTGTATGCATAGGAGTGTCATGTGACAGTACTTCCCATTTCCTGGTAGATCTCAGCTCCACAGATGGCTTCTCGCCCAGCCATGCCCTTTGCTGGGTTGTGAATTGCACTTTGAATGTGTGTTGATTGTTTTAGGCTTCCTGGAATATCTGGTGACTCTGGTGCTTGTTCCCGAATGCCAGTGTCACTGCGGTGTTTATTTTAACCAGAAATTCCCAGAGCACTGCTTGTCACAGTAACCTGTGGTGCAGGTCTCAGAGCTGCAGAGAGTATGCTTAACTTAGAAGGGGAGTGAGGATATAAATGCAGGATAGGGCAGGTGTATTGATGGACATTTGGAGTATCCAATAGTTGTTTTCAGTGTTCCACACATGTCAATCAGCACTGTCTATGGGCCTGCCTCCTAGGCACCATGCTAAAGTGAATGGTGGCCATGGCTTTATGAATTAAAATACTTTATAATGAGTATTATCTTGAGCAAATCTATAGGACTAGTGAGCTGACCAGTTGTGTATTTTTTCTAAGAAAATATTTCCAATTTGTAAATAATCAAAAAAATTAGTTGACTTTTACAGCAGTAGTGCTGTGCTTAGGGATGTGGTCCAGCCTAGGAGGGTCCCCTGGGAAGCTTTGCCATTATCCCCCATCCCATTGTTCTGTTGGCTTCCCTGAAAGTCTGTAGTCAGGTACCCGAGGAAGTCCTTCCTCTGCCCGCCACTAAGTCCTCTACCATGGCTGGGTTGGCACCTCCACTGCCTTCCTTGCCTCTGATCATCTGCAAAGCCGTGTTTACTTTACCATCTCATAGGTTTTGTGTGTATGTCCTGTTTCACAGGCTTCTGTGGCTACTTAGAGAAGCTGCTGAGAGCAGATGTTGAGATCAGCAGCCTGGTGAGGCTCTGGGTGCATCTCGGCTCTGCCCTGAACTCCAGTCTTAGGCAGTTTTATTCTCATACACTACTTGATCATAAACATGCTTCCCCAGTGAATATGTGGCTCCACATAGATCATGTTCACTGAAGCTCAGGTGGCACCTGGGTCTTAGAAGGACCAAGAGTTTGCTGTGAGAATGGAGAGAGAGGAATGCCATGTTCCACTCTAAGCGGTGGCTTTTGAAATGTCAGATTAAGCTAAGAGAAAATGGAGATTTGAGTTTTATGTTGACATATCAGAGCAAATGTTTGTGTTTGTATGTTTCCTTTAATAATTCATGGACTGAGTTACAGCGCTCAAGAAAGCAGGCCCCTTTCCTCTCCTGGGCAACACAATAGAGCTGACCCTGTTGGCAGAGGCGTGGGTGAGATAGCCCTGAGGGTGTGAGAATGGAATAGCTGGCCACCCCCCCACACACACTCCCATCTGCCATGTGGTGGTGAGGGTGAGGGAAAGATGCCCTCCTCCCCTTACCCCTGCTACCTGTGATAAGTGAAGGAGCTACAGCACTCAGGAAAGTGGGCCCTGCACCTTGCCTGGGCAGCACAGTAGAGCTGACCCTATTGGGGGATGGGGTGGGTGAACCACCCCGAGAACGACAACTTGGGAGACGTGGTCACACCCCTTATCTGCCATATGGCAGCATGGGTTGGGGAGAGATGCCCCCCTCCTCAACTTCCACCCATCAATGCCTGAGGCAGGTGGGAGAGCTGGCCCCGAGGTCATAAGAGTGGGAGAGCTGCCCCTGGTTCCCCCCCATCTTCCACCCCCCCCCACTAGCTGCAGCACTCTGGAGAGAGGCCCCTACACCACACCTGGGCAACCACAGTGGAGATGGCCCTGAAGATGGATGTCCGTGTGGGAGAACTGACCCAGAAGGCATGAGAGTGGAAGACCTAGCAGTGGTGAACTGGCCTGGTCAACGCAGCAGAGCTTACCCTGGTGGTGAGGACAAGGGAGAGATGACAGCTAACCCAACTCTGCAACTACCCAGACCCAGAATCAGAGTAGTCATTGAACCAGACCAGTGACTCTTTGCAATGAACACTTGCAAGTAAAGATACATGGATAAAAGGGTTTATCGTGTGACTCACTGTGTCACACAACTTCCATGATGAAATCGATTTTTCCATCTTTCTTTTCTCTTAGATTTTATTTTATTTGGGTGGGGGAAGTTTCAAGGGCAGAAGGTAGATATGAAGGGATGGGGAAGTGAATGGGATGGAGATGCATGATATGAAAGTCACAAAGAATAAATAAAAAAGAAAGTTTAAAAATCCCCTCAAAACAAAACAGAAAACCAAATAAACCCATGTAGCCTTCAAAAAAAAGTTCCTGGACTGGATGTAGTCACACAGGTACTGTGTGCTGTCAGGATGGAACTCTGGCCCAGAACTACTGAGACACCAGTGGAGCACAGTGAGGATTGCGGTACCTGAAACTGAGCAGCGGGCTCCACCTGGAGCGGGTCCATTCATTTCTAGAGTAAATTTATGCCGTGTAAACTTCTGGTAATGAAGGGTACCCATCTGTGTTAAGGGAATCTTTGCTAGTAGTGATGATCCAGGAGGGATTGTTAGCGTGGTTTGTAGCATGTAAATACTTTTTTTATAACACATCTCAAACCTAATTTATTAACAATTAAAACGTTATAATTTCAACAGTGAATGCCTGTTAAAATGCTCTTTTACCACAACTGTGGTGGTGTCAACATGCCTAATAAAAGTGTGGCCATATTTCCAAATACTGGGAGGCCTGACTTATAATTGCCTTCTATATTTACCTCTTTGAAATCAAG
Source organism: Peromyscus eremicus (assembly GCF_949786415.1). NCBI lineage: Eukaryota > Metazoa > Chordata > Mammalia > Rodentia > Cricetidae > Peromyscus > Peromyscus eremicus. The sequence goes on along the minus strand of NC_081420.1, from coordinate 21,609,100 downwards.
CAAGTAATTTGTGTTTTTAGTCCTTGAAATTTCTTTTTATGAAGGAATGTGACTTTTGGATGAATGTTGAGTATCTTTTGTGAAGCATCCCTCCCCAGTGGTTAGCAGAGGGAACCTCTCACAGGGAGTCAGTTCTCATTTTGGAGGCTTATTTTTTCCCCCTCTCTTTTAATCCTTCAAAAAACATCCTGTGGCATGTCAGTCTGTCAGAACAGGGACAGAGTTAGCACCCTTGCTGTCTGGTCTCCATAGACTACACTTCTTGCTGCTGCTGCACTAAGTAAGCGGCGGACATACCATGCAAAGACTTTTAGCCATAACTTATAAATCAGTAAGAATGACACAATTCGGAATGCCTACAAAGCATTTACAAGGGTAAAATTTAATTTTAGGTATTGAAGTGAGACCTGTGCAGCTACAGACTAGCGTACAGAAGGGCTGCATGGTTTAAACAATGGCAGGCACTTTGCCAGGCCCTGGTTAGAGGACTCAGGGTTGCACACTTTACCAGCAGGTACAATAGTGTTTCTTGAAAGGCATCCTTGGGGACATGGAAGAAACTGATGTAACTGAATGCTTTATGACAAGCTCCATGATGGGTGCTGTCACAGGTGCTGATCTGGCAGTCCTTAGTGTGCTGGGAGATAGATTTAGAAGGGTCCTAGGTAGTCTGTTAACTTGTTCCAGCGCCCGCAGCCACGAGGGCGGAACTGTTACTCAGCAAACAACATCAGTTTCCCTATCAGTCTGGAGTGGGGCTCATGGCATGTGTCCACTTCCAGCAGTGGCCTCTTCCTTTCACAGGTGAGCACTGAGCAGCATCTAGTTCTGGACCAACCCAGAGATCTTAAATAACCCTGTGCTTGATTCCGATCTCCCAGTGTTTAGCAGTTAGGCTGCATTTACACAGTTTGGAACAATTTCTCTAACATTGTTTTGCCCATAGACATTTCTAGACTTCCCCTTAGCTAGGCGTCTCCACTTTATCCAATTCTTCAGCCTTCTTTGAAGATCCTGAGTTTTAGGAACCAGGGGATTCCAGGATAGAGCAAATGGGCCATAGCAGAGTATGAGGCTGATGATGGGAGGGCCCCTCAGTGGTGTTCATGAACACAGCATATTCTGGAAGTCTCCCGAGCTGACGTTTTAGATAAAGAGAGGAAACTGTGCTTAAATAAAGGATCTTGTCTCTTAGGGGTCACAGGATCATTTAGGATTGAGAAGAGATGAATTTTGAGTGTTATGTAGTGAGCATGGTGACTGCTGAGTACATTTTATTTAATGAATTTATCATGGGAGTCCTTGCTTCTCCTTAAGGTGAAAGGTCATGCTGGTCCATACCCTCATGTTGGCATCCAGCCTTCTTCTCATTCTCTGAAATGGATCATCGTGTGCACCCCCACATCAGCTCTTTCTCTGTTTCAGCTTTGGCTGCTGGGTGTTTCAGAGCTCGGGGTAAGAGTGTGGGGTTTTGAGCTTTCTGCCATAGCTCATCCTGATAGTAATTCTGCCACAATCCTTCGCTTGTTTGAATGAATGATTTCATTTTTGGAATCTAATGTCCTGAATGTTTCTGTCTCCCATTATTTATAACAGGCATCACAAGTAGCAAAGAAGGTGTTTCTCAGTCTGCTGCCCCTGATGATGCATGCTTTTTATGGGTGGGTAGAAAAGGAAAGGTAAATGGATGACTTACAAGGAAGTTGAAGTTATTTACAGATATTCAATTAGTGGATTCCTAACCGAGAAATTTATTTTTCTCTGGCCAAGTTGAGTTGTTTTAGTAAATAAGCTTTATTTTTCTAGAGTGCATTATTTGGGACTTCAGTAATTTTTACTTTGCCGAGGGATTGTTTCTTTTGTGACACTTTGCTTCTTTTAGATGTCTCTTATAGAGGTGGAATTTGATGAATTGGTTTGTAACATTAAATGAGGGAGGAAAGGCAGAAGGTTTGTTTTCGCCACAAGAGTGCTTGAACCTGAGTTTGCTGGGCTTAGTAGATGCTATGTTGTAGGCTGGGTCAGTAGGCTCAGCCTGGGACTCAGCCTGTCCTTCCTTCCATGGACCACACTACCTGCTGAATGCTAAGGTGTTCTTCATCTACCACCCTAGAAAGAGCAAACCATGGTGAGGCTTCAGATTTCCCCTTTGCATCCACTGTCTGCATGCTACATGCTAAGCACTGATGCTCTCGCTTGTGAATGAGGAGGGCTTTGAAGTCTGCCCCTTGTGGGCATCAGAAAGATTAAAGCTGACTGTGGAGCTGGCAGCCAGGCTGCTGGGTGCATTGCTCCTGGTTGCCGTTGTTTCTAAGCTTGTTTGGGTCCTGTCTACCTCTGCCACCCTCTCCTCTCCCAACTTCTGATCTTATAGCTGGATCTTTTTCTCCAAAGAACAGTTTGTTCCTAATGAGGCCTGGAATGATGCGTTTGACTCACTTACTAATGTATTTTAATATTCTCCTGTTACCTGCCCCTCCTTCTGTTTATGTTACAATTTAACACATAATGATGTTTTTCTTTTCAATACATTTTAAATTCGTATTTTAGCCGGGCGGTGGTGGCGCACGCCTTTAATCCCATCACTTGGGAGGCAGAGCCAGGCGGATCTCTGTGAGATCGAGGCCAGCCTGGGCTACCAAGTGAGTCCCAGGAAAGGCGCAAAGCTACACAGAGAAACCCTGTCTCGAAGAACAAAAAAAAAAAAAAAAAAAAAAAAAATTTGTATTTTATAATTCTTTAAGATACTTATGTGGTTCCAAAGTATAATCTAGAAAACAAAATACTGCTAGAGAAGCCAGCTTCTGTCTTTGGTTTCTCTCCTCCAGTAAGTGTCCACTTCAAATTTATGGCTTCTTTTCTTTTTTTTTTTTAGAAGTAAATAATAAATACATTTTGAGAAAGGTTGCACTCCGTAGCCTAGCCTACCCTGGAACTGACTCACATTTGTGATCTACCTGCCTCACTTTTAAAAGTGTTGGGATTACCCATGTTGTAAATGCACATCTGACTTAATTTTTTTTTTATTTTTGTCTTTACTTTGTGTATGTATGTGTCTGTATATACAAACAGATATGCTATGTTTATAGGTAAAATATAACTGGAGTGCCTGTATGTCCTTCTCCATGAATGTGTCCTCCTATTTCTCTAGCTATACACTTGTGTACCAGTGTGCACACTCAAGCCGCTCTTTCTCTCTAGGCAGAGAGGAATTGTGGGAAAGGGTGGTACGTGACTGGATATTGCTAAAGTCATGAAGAGGGATGGAAGCCTTTGTTGTTACTTTTTAACTTTTGTAAACACTTGGTTAGCTGCTCCCCAGCCCCCTCCACCCACCCGTACTTACACTTGCCTGCAACGATACTGCAGCTGTCCTAGGAGAGAGCCCTGTGGCTTTCTGAAAAACTCCTCTTTCGTATATGCTGGCCCAGATGAGTGATAGGAGGAAGTGCTGTCTCTGGTTTCAAAATGAGTTCAAGCCCCGTGTGGGGACTTTCCAGGCGAGAAGGTGCTTTGCTGGGCGGTCACCTTGTAGAGCGAGAGCTCAGCAGCTGGGGTGCAGCCAGCCCAAGCAGGCCTCTAGGCTGAGAGCAGGGTTTGGAAATTGCTGACTCTGGTTTGTGCATAGCTTGGGATGAGTAAAGAAATGTCTTTCAGGTGGAACCAGAACTGGGCTTTATCCATGGAGATAAAGAATGTGTTCTCTTAGTTCATGTTACTCCCTGCAGACACATACTTAAGACATGACATGCAGCTTCTGCAAAGCCTGAGAAGTGTGTGAAGAAAGGACCTCAGGTGGCTTTGTGCAGTACATTGTCACCACTGAGGGTTTTAATCTTTACAACATGAACATCTTTTTATAAGATGCCCATTGTAGATGAAGTAAGTACAGTTATCTGATATCTGTGTGTGTGATATTATTTGATCAGTTTTTAAAAGTTAACATTTCTGAAGCTACTGGCAGGTGCTAATAGTCATTGTGTGTCTCCTGTGACACATCAGTTATCTCAGGAATCAAAACCACCTTTTGAAACATAGCTAAGATATCTTTGTTTGTCAAGAACCGGAAATGATCCCCAGGTTATCCTGGTACACACCCTTGTCATGCCCACTGAACTGTGTCGCCTCAGCTTGCTCACTCCTCTCGTTCTGAAGCTCAGCACAAGGGATTCCTCCCAGTAGAGTCACTCGGTGACCATTTCTGCCCTAGTAGCAGCCAGTGCTGTGGTGTAGCCTTTGGTGCTCAAATGGCTGGGAACATTGCCCCGAGAAGACCTGGGCTCAGAAAACTTGACCTTGTAGGGTGAGGTAAAGATCTCATCACCAAATTTTTGAAAAAAAAAAAAAAGTATGGTTTTCCTTATTAGAAAAGTTGTTCACTTCCTGTAGCTGGACTAAATGCCTTTGTATTTCACAGCTTTAGAGATTTATTTCATTTTTAACTCGTGTGTGTGTGTGTGTGTGTGTGTGTGTGTGTGTGTGTGTGTGTGATGAGGATGACTGTCCACCCATGCACCCAGGGAGACCAGAGGTATCAGATGTCCCTGGAGCTGGAGTGACAGGTGTTTGTGAGCCACTTGACATGGGCACTAGGAACCAACCTTGGTCTTCTGTAAGAACAGTCCATGCTCCTAACGGCTGAGCCGTCCCTCCGTCACCCACTCTGCGGTTACTTTCCCCGGATGAGAGACTTTCCGTGCAGCTGCTTGAACCCGTTCTCCTTTGAGGTGGAGAAGGCAGGCCGTGTCGACAGTGACCTAGTTCTCTAGTACCTGGTGTTTCAGAGCAAAGTGTGTGAGAGGCAAGGTAGATAGTTACTGCTCTCCTAATGTGCTGTATGTCGAGAGAGGTGTGTTTGTGCTCTGTCTTGCCAAACTGTACTCATTCTTTAAAAATTGAATTCTAAGTGCCAGTTTCTAGTTGGCTTTCCTGTCATCGGGTTTGTGAAAGGTCAGAGCAGCAGCAGCAGCAGCAGACAGATGCAAACAGTGAGGAAAAGAGGATCATGGGAAGGGAATTCCAGCGAGTCCACCAAGTGCTGAGTGCTGACCCAGCATAAAAAGCGCCACCTGTCTCCCGAGGCAGGAGACCGACAGAAGAGCAACAAGCCCGGAGCATGGGTTCATGGAGTGATGAGGTCCCATGGAGCTTAGAAAGGGCAGAACCAGGTTGTGACTGAAGCCAGGTGGCAGTAAGGTGCTGTGGCTGAAGGTAATACTTCCTGCAGCTGGTGTATGTCTGGAGAGAAAAGGACAACGAGTTTCCTTTTCCGGCCCCATGAGCTCTCCTGCAGTGAGGAAGGCCATGGGAATGTAGGAGGGAAACCGTGCTGGTGGCTGTGGCTTTCAGCTTCAACACAGATGTGATTCAGATGAAAATCTTGATATCATAGTGAGCGGGTTGTCCGTCTTCGTGTCGTAGCGATCGTGGTGTTGGTCACCTGGGAGCGAAATAAAAATGGGTGATGTTGAGAAAGGCAAGAAGATTTTTGTTCAGAAGTGTGCCCAGTGCCACACTGTGGAAAAGGGAGGCGAGCATAAGACTGGACCAAATCTCCATGGAAGACTGGTCAGGCCGCTGGATTCTCGTACACAGATGCCAGCAAGAACAAAGGCATCACCTGGGGAGAGGACAACCTGATGGAGTATCTGGAGAATCCCAAAAAGTACATCCCTGGAACAAAAATGATCTTTGCTGGAATTAAGAAGGGAGAAAGGGCAGACCTAATAGCTTATCTTAAAAAGGCTACTAATGAGTAATTCCACTGCCTTATTTATTACAAAACAAATCTCATGGCTTTTAATGTGTACCATAATTTAATTCATATATCAAAATTCAGATCATGAATAGCTAACAATGTTTTTGTTGGGACGGTCCTGATTTAAGTAAAAATGACTTATAGTAAAGTGGATATGATCTTTTTTAAAAATAACAATTCCAGTCACTATCACAGCTCTCCCTTCCTCAAGATCGGATTGGACTTACTAAAGTTATACTTTCCACAAAGATGGGGTGTCACCTCAAACCTGTTGAATGGTTTTATATTTAAATTTATATAACTGGGAATATGGATATGTTTAAACACTGGGAAAATTCTGTCACTCTCTCAGAAACAAGAAGATTCACCTGTGTTTCAGTTTATATTCACTGGCCTGTTACAGGCAATGGAACGCCAGGAAGCAACTGTCTATTCTTGACTTAATGATGTCATTTTAATTAGAATTCCCTGTCAAAGGATGCTGCCTTTCACCATTGAAAGGCACTTATTGTGATCTATGTATAATATCAAATAAAGAGTATTTAGCACTTCTTTAAAAAAAAAAAAGAAAATCTTGATATTAACACAATGCTTATTGCTTGTTTAAAAGCAATATTATTTTTTCCCCTGATCAAGAATCTCACTAGAACAATAAGGCAGTGTACATTTTCATTGACTTCCATGCTGAAATGTGAGCTCCCAATGGTTAGTACCAGAAAAATGGGTCATCTTGCCTTTCCCCGTTTCAAGTAGAGATAACTACACTTGAAAGTTAATGGCTTTCATGTTCTCACAGCTCATAGCTCTCAGCAGTGTATAAAAAGTGCCTACTCTGAATTCACTTACTTTAATCTGTCAGTTTTGGTGATGATTTGAAGTATTGTCTGTAGTGTTACTCTTGGTTCAGTCATTTGCCTGAGGACCCTGTAAATAACTAGCTTGATATGAGGGTCCATGCTTTAGGAAGAACAGTATGCTGTCCTTCCTTCCCCCATGGGTGGACGTAGAAATTCATCAGTCTGTGCTCATTGAAGAAGAATTGGAAGATCATATACTGAGGGAATTATAGTCATTCATAACTGTATCATACGGAAGTAACTGCTAGTGCTTGTAGTTCATGTATGTGTGTTCATGTGGCTACATGTACACTAAACAAACATTTACACATACGTGTATGAGCGTAAATGTGTAAAATGTACAGCACAGCTGACACGGGGCAGCAAGTATCTTTCCAGTGCTCCCCCGCCACATGACTGGTGACTAGTATTGTCAGTGCCACAACAATGACTGCACTGTGCTGTCCCCTGACTGTTGTAATTGGCTGTGTGACTAGATGGCTTCTGTTGTATCTACTTGGTACTGTGGAAGCATTGTCATTTTTTTTCCTCTTTTCTAGTTAACTAGTATGACTTACTGAAGTGCATTTTTCGATTAAGAAAAATACCACACTTTCCTTCTTTATTAGAAGTTTGAGCATTTTGGGCTGGGATATGATTCCATAGTAGAGCATGCACATTTCCTTTGAGGACCTAATTCAAGATTATTTTATTTTATTTTGATCTTGCAATAGTTACAAGAAAAATTTTTCATTTTAAATACCAAATTTAGGAACGTGTTTATTTTCCCTTTGCAGAGTTGGGGGTGGAACCCGGAGCCTTATATGTTCTAGGTGGGTGCTGTAGTGCTGGCTGCAGCTCCAGCTGAACACCATCCTTATCAGCCTCCATCTTCATGTTTCGTTCACTTTTTCATGGTCTTGTCTTCGTGTTAGGGCTGCTGTTAGGGGAGGATGGGAATTTCTTTAGTGCTTGCTGCCTCCCAGGATGGTATAATATTTGATAATTATATAAATGATGATAGAATCATATGAAGAACACTGATAACCAATGGTACAGTGTGCTATGGGATATCTATTTGATAAATCTAGAAAGAAAAGGGGAAAAAAACAATTAGAGTAATTGCTTTTGGGCTAGGGAGATGGCTCAGTTGGTAACGTTCCTGTCTGTCAAGTATAAAGACCTAGCACCCATGCAGAAGAGCTAGGTATGGTGAGTAGGCAATCAGGCTTCTCCTTGGAGCTCTTTGGCTAGTCAGTCTGCCAATTGGTGAGCACCTGGTTCAGTGAGAGAAACCCTATCTCAGAAGATAAAATGGAGAGCTATAGCGGAAGATACGTCATCTCTGGCCTCCATGTGCACAGACATATATACCTCCACACAAAAAATTAATTCTTTGATAGTAAAGTCTATCATTCCTTCATTTATGTATTTATAAATAGCACCATCTCTCTGTGTAGCCCCAGGAGGTCTAGAATTCACTGCCCTACTGTCTCAGCCTTGAAGTGCTAGGATTGTTGTTTCTAATTAAAATAGAAAATCTGAGTGTTGTATCCAAGGAGTTGCCTCAAATCAAAAGACATAGCATGGAACATATATAAAAAAACAGGTAGTGTGGAGGGCTGGAGAGATGGCTCAGAGGTTAAAAATACTGGCTGCTCATCCAGAGGACCTGAGTTCTATTCCCAGCACCCATATGGTGGCTCACAACCACCTGTAACTCTAGTCCTAGGAAATCTCACCCTCTTCTGGCCTCCACAGACACTGCATGCATATGGTACATAGTCATGCATATAGGCAAAGCACCCATACACAAAATAAAAATAAAATGAAGAATAAATTAAACATGTAGTATGGAGAACACTAATTCTTTTGTTTGAATATTTGATTTCTGGACTGGAATATTTTATTTTAAAGCTATTAAATTTCAGAATATAAATTGAGTTATTTCTGTCAGCATCCTAGATTTGAGGCAGGAGATTTTACTGTGATGATTATAAGGCCTTTCTGTGCTTACAGAACAAGTTATCCAAAATAAGCCGAATGACTGAAATCAGTGTGTCTAGTTTATAGCCCAGGACAAGACAAGCATCCTCTAAGTCACTCCTGTTTGTAAGTGGGCACAGTGAGATATTGATGGGAACCATACATCCTTGTACTGCACTGTGGAGCAGACGTGGGTAAATGAGCCCTTTCTTACACATCTGATTGCTGAAGCCATGTGTAAGGTTAAGAAGACTGGGGCCATCGTTCTGGGAGATTAGATTAAACCTTGGAGCAGTTTCAGGGATGTGTTGCTCATGCTACAGTAGAAAGCTCTACACCTATGTTCCTGTAGACAACATTTATTTGACTCCATATATTTTACATGCACACACACACAGGAGCATGCACGCATGCACACACATATGTGTTTTTAAAAGAGGAATGAAGGTAGGAGAGGAAGGATCCACGACTTGGAGGGTGGTAGTGAAGGGTGGATTTGATCAAAATAAAATGTATTCTTATTTGCAAGGGAAAAAATAAAGAAGAAATTTGAATGCATATTGCTGGGTGGAAGATGCCAACTTGAAATGGTTACATACTGTGTGAATCCAGCTATGTGGCATTTTGGAACGGATAACCTGTGGAGACAGTAAACACATCAGGTTGTGGAGAGGTGGAGATACATGGGTGGGCCTGAGGATGTTAGGTGGTGAAACTGTTCTGTATGATGGGTACCAGTGCTGCCTAAGTGCTGGTGTATAGAGCTTTTGTCATAATACGTGGAATGGACACCAGGAAATAATGGAGTGTTGATTCTGGCTTTGGTGATGTGACACTTCAGTTTAGGTTCTTTGGCAGGTGGTCCTCTGTGGTGTGGTGCTGGATGTCTTGATGCTGACAGTGGAGTAAGTTATGCTTGTAGGATGGGGGTATATAAGAACTCTACTTTCCAAATGTATTTTGCTGTCGATCTGAGACTCCATGAATGTACATCCATGCTCACGAATGTAGCTGTTTTTATAATGAATGCAATACAAATAGATTTAAAATATTAATTTTATGTAATTTTTATTATTGATATGTTTCCCACATCAGCAGAGCTACTGTCACTTGGAAGACAGGTCCTTTGCTAAAGAGAGAGCCTTATGCTTGAGCCAATTGGCAGTCCACTGCATGAAAATCAAGTCTCACCCTTGTCCTCCTCTGTAGTCTGGTCAGAAGATGGCCTTGCTGTTCATCTGCATGTCCCACAATCCAATTGCTCATCTGCATGTCCCACCATCCAATGTGAAAGGTTTTGAGGGTATCTCAAGTATCTTCTCCTTTCTGTGATCAAAGACTTGCAGGCGGGAGGTCCCCAGGACAGCAAGTGTGCTGCCTCACTGTAAGCAGCGGGCCTCCTGTCCTGGAGACTCTGTACCATGTGACTAGTAGTGTAGCTAGAGTTTTTCTCTCCAGGTTCTGCCAAGCCCTGGCAGTCCTGTAGCCCACTTATAAAATAGACATACAGACGATTATATTATTTAAACTGCTCGGCCATTAACTCAAGCCTACCATTGTCTAGCTCTTACTCTTATACTCAGCCCATTTCTGTTAATCTGTATGTTGCCACGTGTTCTGTGGCTTTACCTGCTGCCTTTACATGATATGCTCCCTGGCGTCTCCTCCTCTCCGTCTTCCTGTTCTCTCAATTCTTTCTGCTAGTCCCACTTATACTTCCTGCCTGGCTACTGGTCAATCAGTGTTTTATTTATCAATCAATCATCCACAGCATAGTAGCATTTCCTGATGTGCTCAAGGTTGTTTGGGATGCTTCTCTATTGAGTATTTGGTAATACAACTCTTTCTGAGTGGATTTAAATGATGGGTAGAAATGTTAGTTTGGGGGAAAGGAGGAACAGGAAGACGATCTCTATTTCTTTAGGACCCTTCATGACAATCAGTAGTAAGATGTAATAAGTGCTGAATTTAAAGTTTATAAGTCCCTAAAGCCAGCATGTTGAATTGTCCTGTCTCTGTCATGTGTGCGAGTAGGAAGACATCTAGGAAGTCAGGCAACTTATATTTGTTTGAAACTTTGCCTTCGTGCTTAGAAGACCATATGCAGAGATTCAAAATAGGTCATTGTCAATTAAAATGGCGCTGTAATGGCAGGGCTCTGACTTGAGAGCACAGGCCAGTGTCAGTACTGCTGGAGACTTGGAAAATGTGCACAATTTATCTGTATTAGCATTTGAATGCAATACTTAGTGGGAATACTAAAGATGTAGTTTTCTTAAAATAGCGTTCATCCAGCTAGTGAATTCACCCAGCTGGAGCTTAGAGAAATTGGTAAAGTTAAAAGCAGATGATGTGTTGCAGGGCCACTTCTAAGTTACCTGTCTCTTTTGAAGTTGACTCATAAATGAAATCCTAGAATTATTGACCTTATAATTAAAAGAAAGGCCACAAAACATTCATTTAGAAAGGATTTTTGTTGTTGTTGCATTTCTGATGGTAGAATTATGAAAATGAATAAAACCTAGCTTTTGTTTTTCAAATTTAGCCTGTAAGATCGTATATGAACAAATACCTTGTTTGGGGGTATTGAGTTCTGGAAATAGAGCCATTGGGTGGGAGCTGGATAGTCCATATACTCTAGGCCTGTGACTACAGGCTGGGCATGCAGGGCAGTTTCCTCCCGCTCCCTGAGGTGGCTGCTGCTGGGACTAGTGAGTAGCACAGGCCACATTGAGTGGCCTTGTTAGCTTGAAAAGGAAGAGCTTCCCAGTGTGCATGCAGGTGTGTGTGCATTTAATAGCTCACACTCACTGTGCAGCTAGCAGCTGTTTAAATTACACAAACATTCTGAGTTTCAGTCTTACTTCTGTGGGGGCGTGTGGTGGGAGTGGGGATATTAGAAACAAAGCAGGCAGTAATTTCCGTGGGTTTTGATCGGATTGTGTCCCTGTGTCATCTGAACTCATATACACTTGCTCTGAACTCAGGGTAAAGGTCTCGATCCTCTCATCATGCTGATCGATCCCTTTGCCACTTCCCTCGCGTGTCCTGCTTTGAACTTGAACTTTAGAAGCACTGGCCTCCTTCCCCTTGCTTTCCCTTGCATCCTGTTCCATTTCCAGCAGCCACACTGCTCTGGGTCTGACTCCTCTGTCTGTGTGGTCTGACTCCTCTGGTCACTCCAGGTATCCTCCGGAATGCTGGTAGGCCAGGCTGGGCTTAGCTGTTTGAGAGATAGCTTCCATGGCTCCAGGTGACCCTCATGTCTGTCCCCAAGCATCAGAGTGCCCAGCACATTGATAGGACTTATTAAATGCTTGTGGAATAATTAAATGAAAGTTTTGCTTCCTATTTCATTTTTGTAATTTTTTGTGCATACATACGTATGTAGGTGCATGTGTGCATGCTTGTGTGTGTGTGTATTTAAATTAACTATATTTATTCTGTTGTTTTTGAGACAACCCAGTATTTAATAACAGTGTACAGGAAATATATATTTTTGTTATAATATGTACTTTAAAACATTCTTTTTATTATATATTATTTGAAACAATTTTTAACTTAAATATATTTTGAACATATTCTTCTCCTCCCTCAAGTCCTCCCAGATCCTTCCCTAAGACCTTAATTTTTGCTGTATCTTTTGCTCTAAAGCAATTGTAAAACATATTCTGATGTGATCATTAATACCCGCCAGTTATTAATATGATGCTGTAGATGAGGACCCTGTCACTGTGATCTCTGTAGCCATACAAAGTGGGCACCAGTGTTGCCTCTTTAACTATAAATTCAGGAAATAAACTTGAAACAGTTTAAATATAAAATGTTAACAGCTAAAGGGGTTTCTGACCTGTCTGTGATTCCTGGGGGATTCTGACTAGATAATTGACTGGTTGTTTCAAAAAGCAATTAAAAATAACTTGATTTTTCTAAATAAACGTCAGTCTCCAAAGGAGGCAGTATGTATTGGATGTAGTTGGTTTGGGATCATCATAATGGATGGGCAAGGTCTCTTGTCTCCATCTCTGTAGCCAAATTGCAGGCTAGCTAAACTCTTAAAGGACTCTTATCTAGAAACCCAGATACAAAGGGTCTTGCTGAGACACTGGGTTGGGAATTGGGACTCAGCAAATTGCAGTTGTCTTTGGATCTTCTGTCAGGTTATGTAAGTGGTCAAACAAATGGATTTTTAACTCTGATTTTCCTAAGTTCAGAAGGATGTTCTGGAGCACAGGACGAGGAATGCACAGCTGTTACTTTAAGAAGGAAATTAAGTCTGGAGGGAAAGCAGGCTGTTAGGACTGCTGACATTTGTGGCCTCCTTTCATTTGCGTAAGAGGTGGACTGGCTTCTCTGTGGCTGCGGTTGCCATGGAGAGGTAGTGGGGGAGGACTCCCAGGACTGCAGCTTGCCAGCCAGTGAGCAACAGAGCTGCCTCTGAGTGTGACGTGAAGGGGCTGGGAGCTCAGGTGTGCCAGCACACAGATAATGAGGATGGCTGACCTGCCATGGCTGGTAATGTGACTGTGCACATACTCCTGGGTGTGATGTGTGTGTGTATGTGTGTGCGCGCGTGAGTGTGTGACTGCCTGAGGTTTGCTATGTGAATGGAGAAGAAGCTTGTGTTGTTGTGTGTTTCCACCCTTTGATGTGATTTCCTCCACTTGATTCGAGTTGATGAAGAGTTTAAGCAGTTAAACCAAATGTGAACACTGTTTATACTAAGAAACTAGTTAACTTCACCTGGCTTGTTTGCATCTAGATATCATCTTTTAGCAAGGCATATAAATAATACATACACTCAGAAAAATCTAATATGGTAGGCTGAACGGTAACCAGAAAGGAGTGCGTTACTAGCTGCAAATATTAACACATGGCTGTCTAGAGCGGTGCAGCTCGCTAATGCAGGAGTGACAGTGAGGTGGAAGATGATCTGCAGAGCATGCAGAGGGAAAGAAGCAGGTGTTCTGAAGATGAATGTGCTGCATCTTGAGATGAATTTTGATCTTTGCTATTAATATTTTTTGAAGGAATCATTTAATGTCAAATAGAAAATCATTAATAGTATAAGTTTCTAGTAGGTACTCATTATGGCTTCTGTTGCTCTGATGTAAGATGCCTGTTGGACAGGAAGCTGCATGAATTTTAATTTTTGTTTTCTTGTGGATTGGTAATTTCTTAATGACTTTATTTTATTTTTAACTATGTGTATATGTATGTCCCTGTGGAGTTATGTACATGGGATTGCAGGTGTCCAATGAGGTTAGAAGTGTCAGATCTCCTGGAGCTGGAGTTCTGGGTAGTTGTCACACTTCCAGTCTGAATGCTAGGGACTACGGAGGGTCCTCTGGAAGAGTGGTCTGTGTTCTGAACTGTGGGACCAGCTTTCCAGTCCCATGATTGGAAATTATAACCCAAACTCTGAAGTACTATTTAAGAAAATATTTCTAAGTAAAAATGTGCTTCTTTTGAGGAAACACATCATGTATTAAGTTTATCAAAGACAGTGAAGTTCATTTGACTTTTAGTTATCTGAAGAAATCTAAATAAGGGCTGATATTAATTCTGTTTTATAATAAAGAATTGAAAATGCTATAGGTGGGAAAATAAACTGAGTAGTTAACACACACTACAGTTTAGTTTAAGAGCGATATCTTACTCTGCCAAAAATAGAAAGGTCGGGGGAGGGATAAAAGGAAAGGAGCGAGGGAAAGGTGTGTGCATCTCTGTAGCCCTCAGTAGAAGCAGGACAGTCATGAGTTCAGGGATAGCCCGTGTTGTTTAGTCACAGTTGATAGCACACTCTGTCTTAATACCCAAAAGCTGGAGATGTGACTTGGTGATGGAGTATTTGCCAGGCATGTGAAAGGCTCCTTGATGCCCATTCTCACCCAAAGAAATAGATTATAACAGAAGATTTGCAGAATGTAAATGTGTATTGTATCATTTATTTGGAAGGTATCATTTCAACTTAAAGTATCTTAGACACTTTAGTAAATATTGAAGACTTTTATATGTAAAACCCTTCTTTAGATGACAGCCTTTCTTGGCATCTGGAAAGTTCTGTGGTTTTTATGTGCTGAGATATTGTATCTTAAAGCATTTCCTTATGTTTAAATTATACTATCTAAAGTTGTAAGCATTTGCAAATTATATGCAGATGTTGATGGAGTCAGTTTTAATTTTCTTAATTTTAATCCCATGATACACCTTTGTAATTAAAATGGAAATAAAATTAATTTTCTCAATTGAGAAGTATGAGAAATAACCTATTAGAATTTTTATGGAGGTCGTCATTGATGGCACCCAACTACTTGCTAAGTACTATTCTGAATGTACTGATGCTTTTGGAGCCTCTTGCAACGTTGTGAGGTAGATGCTGTCTTCTCTCCCGTTTTACCAAAGAGGAAACTGGAGTTTGTTCCAGTGTCGCAAAGACAAAGAAAGATGGATGAAAATTTGCAGCTTGAAGTCCTTACTGGCAGCGGGGAAAGCATTCTACTCAGGTGTCCCTTCTCCTTCGGTGCCTCCATTGTCTGTGCTGAGTGAGGGAAGGAGTTTCCTCCTCATGGTTTAGTTTTCTCAAACTTGGGTCAGTGAACACACATGAGCACGTTAGTGTTGACCGGGAAACCTCCACGGGATTAGCTGTTGTTAGCACATACTGTTTCACATGATAAAACTTAAGAGACTAATCCCCACAATTTTTATTGCCTTATTTGAAAGCAGTTAAAAGTAGGAATAAGGAGAGTATGGTAATGTCACACTGAACCTTTTCAGCTCATTCACTTACTGATTTTCAACAAGGTTTCTGTCCTTTGCAGTCAGCCATTGGAGCTGAGCCGTCTGGAGGCTGTTCTGTATCTGGTACGATACTGAGCAGACACACTGGCCTTTTCTCATCAGATACCAGTCACAGCCTCTGTCCCTCAGTTGTAACAAATACAAATGTCTCCAGATATTGCCAAATGCCTTTTAGGAGACAAACTCATTCCTGGCTACAACCACACGCTGAGTTATGTGGGCAGCATAGATCAGTAGCATCACAGGACAATGAGTTGGGACAAGGACGTTAACAAAGATGAGAAAGATGAAGCTTTCACAAGAATGACATGAGAGAGGAGGCTGGCTTGTACGGCTACTGTGGCCACATGCATTGTGGAAAGGAGGGTAGCTCAGGGCATGCCTGTGGCAGAGAGACCCAGAGAAGGTCTACTCAAGAGGTGGGGGCGGACTAGGGTACATAAGATGCCTGGCTTGAAGAGGTATTTTAGAGGTAGAACCAGAAGACTTGGAGTTTTCCATAGTGTTGCCCTCCTGACAAGGAATAGAGGACATTGAGCAGTCTGCAGAACTGACCTGCCACTGAGGGAAGATCTGGCAAAGTCTGCCTGGAACTCACGAGTATTTTGTTGGAATATTAGAAACTGCTGAATATCTCAGACCTTCATGAGTCTTGCGGCCTTGATCTTCAGTCACTGACTGCCATGTTTAAAATTAAGTATTGATTTGCCAGGTGGCAGATTAACTGTGATCTTGGGAAATGAAATAGACATGACCTCTTCATATATATCTACTTACAGTAAATAACTTGTTGGACACCAAATAAGTATATTGTTCTCAAGTCATCACTATGAGGTTTATAGATTCATTTAAAAAAGTCCTTTCCCCTGAGCTTCTGCGTTCCTTCTTTCTTAACATACAGAGGCGAGGGATAGGTGTTCAAGACACTACCTCAAAACAGAGAGAAAAACAACATTGAAAACATATCCAGATAAATTACATGAAAGATAGAAAGGATCCACCCCAAAATAGAGAACTTAAGGTTTGCCTAAGACCACAAGTCATAATGGACAAATGAGATAAAATTAAATATCACATCACATTATATGGAGTAGATGAAGTTCTGTGTGAGGTGTGGGAAGGGAAGGAATTGATACCTTTCTGGAATTATCAACAGGCATTTCTGCGAGTTGGGATGCAAAACCAGGATATATCCCCACCATGGAGTTGAAGACTTCATTGAGGGGTAAAACACCTAAGGCAGGAGGAGATGGGTACTGTTGGTGCATATTACAGTGGCCCCAGTGAGGGTCAGGACAGGGCTCCACAGGCGCAGAATATTGAACATCACATAGATAAGAAATTGCCCAGTTAGGCAGGGTGCTTTTCTGGTGTACATGAAGAATCCAGGCATTTGTGTGTATAGTACAGTGTCTGCAAGTTCACACTGAGAGTTACTGTGCCTGGATTCACCTGGCACTTCCCATGTTAGTGCTGCAGTTTGTGCCTTTAGAAAGACCAAGGGCACGTAGCTGTCCTCTGCCCTGTTGGCTCTCTCCTCCTCTACCCGCTACCCTCCCCATTTCCCCCATTGTACCCTCCCTTCCCTCTCCTCCACCACCTCCTTCTGCTCTTCCATCACCCCTATTCTCCTTTCTCATTCATTCCCTGGTGCTATGATAGACAAGTGTTACCACTGAGTCATGGCTCCAGCCCCTAAGAAGAAATGCTCTCAGTGGCAGGAAAACAGCATGTGCTATCTCCATTCCTATATCTATTTAAGAGCAGTGCATGTACATTGATTTTGTTTTGCTGGGTTATTTATAGCTCATGGACTTAGGAAATAGTGAACCTTATCAGCTATACTATTATCCAAGTAATAACATCTCATCTCTCCTGCCTGTGCTGCCCAACACTAAGTTCCATGATTTCCCATGTCTGGGCATTTGCTAATGCATTTTCCTCATGCTTTGCTTCATATGGCTTCTGTGATGCACTTAGACTCCCAGGCCAGTGAGAACGGCTGATAAATGGCTGGCAAGCCATCTTGGGTTTGGTTAGATAAGATAGGCCCATGCATAAGAAGTTCCAAGTCTAATTACTGTCACTTGTGGCTCTGAGGTGGCCAAGTGTGGCCTTTTGTGAGCCACATGAAAGCTCCTTTTCTTGACTGTGATGGCTCTTGAAGCACATGAATCCTCGGAGTTCCTTGGCTTAGGGAGATTAGATTGAAATTTTCATGCATTGCAGATTTGATCATAAATATTTGTGTAGAGGCATTTAAATGCACTAAGAACTTTCAACACTCTCATAATTTTCCATGAGCTGTTATGTCAAGGTAACTGTGAAGATATACAAAGATTGTACATATGACATCAATTGGGATGGCGGCTTCATTTCAAACAAGGGTGTATTCATATTATGTATAGCACATATCTGTATATAATATATACATATGCACATACAAAATATATGAACTGTTACTAATTATTTAGGCTAGTGGCTCGTAAAGATGATGTAAGTAGATGGAGAACAATTTTTTCCCTTAAAATGTGACTTCATGTATTTTAATAGGCAGATCTGGTGATAATGTTTCATAACTATTAGTTATTTGAAAACTAGTTTAGGGGTTTTGTCAGAGGCTGGCCAGTAATAAAGAGATGGCCCTTTATTTAATGATTGGTCGTTAGTATTAAGAACACATGGTTGAAGCCTCCAAGTTTCTGAAGCTTTAAAAATAATTTTCTGTTTTTAGTAAAGCATATCACTCAGTAGCTAATACTGTTTGCATTTGAAGTTACGGCAATTGTAGAAAATTGGTGATCCGAAATAAACATTTAATCTATTTATAGTCATCAAACAAAACAATGAAACCCTGTGACCTTTTCCCTGTACCTCCCATGGAAGTCCAGCTGTTTGCTCACTTATCATACTGAAAGGGTGGCAAGGACCAGTTAGACACTGTAGTTCAGTTGAAACTTTCTCAGTTTGGATTTGTTGTTGTTTAGTGTGTGGTTTTTTTTTTTTGTTATAAAATGTAAATTCTTCCCTGCTTTTGCAGAGCTATATACTGTGTAGAACAATAAGGGATCACTGCATTTGTCTGAATCCAGTGTCTGGATTATTGGGCGTGCCGAGGGCCATATGTCCAGTGGGGTGCTAGAGACAGTGGTGAGGAACACTGACCGCCCTCTTCCATTGGGAACTCCGGGTCTGGTGGGGGGCCTTGCAGTAAAATGAAATGACCACCGTGGAAAAGAGACACCAGATCTCAGGAGCTGTGGGACTGAGTACCTGAGCATGGCTGTCGGCTCTGTCTCAGAGAGCTCTGTAATGGTATTGTTTTGGCTGATTGTGATCGCAGGTCCCCACATAAAAGTAACATCAGTAATTGATGACTGCAGCTGTTAGACCCAGCCTGTTGTTTTTGTGTTTTCACCACTTGTACCACCTACGCACTGTTTCACATCCTCTTTTGGTTCTCATGGTTGGGGGTTATCATTTGGAAAATATGCCAATTGGGTTATGTTGAAGTCAATGAACATAGTTCTTAATTGACTTTGGAATGTTGACTGACATTTTGACTAAATTAAATGAATATCTTAGAATATTTATAATAGTATTATGGTGGTTAATCTTGTTAACTTGGTGGGGGTTAGAATCACCATAGAAACAAACATGTGGGTGTTTCTATGTGGGATTTGCTAGATGAGGCTAATTGAGGTGGGCCTACCCACCATAATGTAGGTGGCATCAGTCTGGGGTCTGGGGTCCGAGGCTGGATAAGAAGGAAAAAGAGAGCTGAGCATCCTCATTTGTCTCTCTGTTTCCTCACTTCAGCTGCAAGGTGACCAGCTACCCCCACTTCTGACAGCAGGCCTCCCACCGGGCTCCGCACCAGGCCCGCACCAGGCCCGCACCAAGCTCCCACCAGGCCTCTCACCAGGCTCCGCACCAGGCCCCCACCAGGCTCCCACCAGGCCTCTCACCAGGCTCCGCACCAGGCCCCCACCAGGCTCCCACCAGGCCTCTCACCAGGCTCCCACCAGGCTCTGCACCAGGCCCCCACCAGGCTCCCACCAGGCTCTGCACCAGGCCCCCACCAGGCCCCCACCAGGCCCCCACCAGGCTCCCACCAGGCTCCACCAGCTCTCACGAGGCTCCACACCAGGCTCCCTACCAGGCTCCCCACCATGGTACACTGTACCCTTGAGCTGTAAGCCAAAATAAAGCCTTCTTCCCATCAGTTGCTTTTCTTCATGTGTTTGTCTTAGTGACAAGGAAAGTGACTAATGTAGGTGTCTTTGCTGTTGGAAATTAAAATACCACTAACTGGGAGGAAGAAACAGACATCAAATACACAGTGAAAAAAACGTTGCTTCTTTGAGGTTAAAGTGAATGTAAAGGCCACACCCAGGAGTCACCCGACTACTTACGAAATTTGACTTTATGAAAATCTACTTGGTTTTAGATGATTGTTGAGTCCCACCATCTAGTCAGTACCTTTTGAGTTTCTTGATGATTTTTAAAATTTTCTTGTAACAATATTAAAACATTAATAAATAAATAATTAATAAATGCAAGCTTATACAATATATGTAATACTATTTCAAATAGAATACACGTTTGAGATAAAACTTTTAACTTCTGCAGTAACAAAATATGACAAAGTACAAACTAAAATTCATTAAAATAAAAGAGAAATCTAACTCTCAATTCCCAGTCAGAATCCAAATGCTCAGCTGTGCGCTGTGCTTGGCCTTCTCTGTCAGTTTTCATTCTGACATCTTTCTCTGGAAGAAGACCCATCCCTTTGGCCTATATTCCAGGTTCATTATCATGTGTGAGCTTGACTTTACATACATAACAGATCCTTTCTGATTTTAAATTCATTTTCCAGTTAGTCATTGATCTATTGATTCCAAATGCTTACAGTTGACCACCATCCTCTCTCCCCATTATCCATAGTGCATGGCATCCCCAGACCCTAATTGAGTGCCTAAAAGGTAGTTTCAAACCTTCTGTATCCTATGTTGGTTCCTTATACATACACTTACCTATAGAAAGTTTTAAATTGTAAATTAGGGACAGTGGGAAATTATAATTACTACTAAAGTAGAATAATCTTCACAATATAATGTAATAAAGTTATTTACAACTTAGGAATTAGTTCTAGAATATTCCGTCTAATATTGGGTAACTGGAACCAGACGAGAAAGCAGAACCACAGTTAAGGGAGGCTGCTGTTCTTTCTTGTGTGTAAATGGTGTGAGGTGCTGAGTGCAGTGCTGGCACAGGCCACCTGCCTGCAGAGCCTGTAGATGGGGCATCCCTGGACCTCGGCCTCTGGCATGAATCCTGCATGCTGTAGTTCCTGTCTTCTTAGTTCCCAAGACCCTCTCGTCCCTCGGCACCTGCTTGCAGCTTTATGCTTCTCAAATGCTGTTCCTGTCCCTGCTGCACACCTTCCCCATCTCTCTTAAAGGAGCCTCTGCACCACCAAACTCTCCATCAGCCCTCACACGCTGCTGTGTCCAACAGGAAGACAGAAGAAACCAAGAAGTGCTTATAGCAAAGAAGATGCTTTCGGGTTTTCTAGAGAGTTCCATGGCAGATAATTGACTTGCTCTTTGTAATGTGTAGTAGAAATCAGAGGCAGTTGTTTCATATCAGGGAGTATTGGTCAGTAAACAATTTTGAGACTTCTGTGAAGTAGCATGAAATAATTCAGAAGCACTAAGATTCAGGATCGTAAGGTTTGCTATTTATAGGTTGGCCTTGGGCTTGGGGGCACTTTAGAAGAATTAACGTTCTGTTTTGTATTTTATTTGTAAATGCATTGCTAAGTTTGCTTGAAGCTGTCAGTTAATCCTTCAATCGAAGAAAAGTATAAGGCTGGGGAGATAGTTGAGGCAACAGAGGACCTGAATTCGGTCCTCTGAATACAAACAAAATAAAGCTAGAGGGGATGACACGAGGCTGCAGTCCCAGTGCCAGGGAGGCAGAGATGTGTTCCTGGGAGTGCCAGGCCAGTGAAGGACCCTCTCAAAAAAGAGGGAAATAAAGGTGGACAGCACCTGAGGAATGACATTGCCCCATGGCCCTCCCTCCAGGCTGCCCTCCAGCCTACACACACATGCATGAATAACACACACACGCACACCCAAATAATTATACATGTTAGCAAGAAGCAGATGGTCAATACTTTAGTCTTTGTGAGGCTCATATAATTTATGATGTTCATGTTATTTTTTCCCTTTGCCTGTTTGTATTTAAAATGTAAGAAGCAAACTGCAGTGAACAGCCATAGGCTATGTTCTGTCTATGGACCACAGCTATTGTCCTCTGCCACAGGTCCACAAGTGTGCCTGTCTGCTGGCCTTTGTTTTCTCTTCACCGTGGACCCCCTTTCAGCAAAGCTTTTAACATTATAGGCAAATTTCTCAACTTGTGTTCATGTGAAGTTATCTTTCCTTTTCCTTTTTTTCTGCATGAAAAGGTGTAGAATTTGACTTTTTAAAAGTACTTAGGCAGGACGGTGGTGACGCATGCCTTTAATACCAGCACTTGGGAGGCAGAGCCAGGCGGATCTCTGTGAGTTCAAGGCCAACCTGGTCTGCAGAGTGAGATCCAGGACAGGCACCAAAACTACAAAGAGAAACCCTGTCTCAAAACAAAAAACAAAAAACAAACAAACAAAAAAACACCCTTTAGTCCATGGTTCTCAACCTGTGGGTTGCAACCCCTGGGGTGTTAAGTGACGTTTTCGTAGGGATTGCCTAAGACCATCTAGAACACAAATATTTACATTATGATTGATAACAGTAGCAAAATTACAGATATGAAGTAGCAATGAAAATAATTTTATGGCTGGGGGTCACCATAACACGAGGAACTCTATTAAAGAGTTGCAGCATTAGCAAGGTTAGTCATTAGACATTCCATGGGACCCCTCCCCATACACACCCATTTGTGTGTGCATGTGTATCTTTGTCTGTTGGCTGGCCAGTGACCCTCTGGGTCGGTCTGTCACTGACCCACAATGCAGAGGTTATAGGGAGCTGCAGCTAGTCAGTTTTATGTGGCGATCAGGACCCAAATTCCTGCTAGAATAGCAGACACTTTACCCAGCTGCCATCTTCCCACCCCCTCCCTTATAGTCTGTTTCATTTGATATGACTGTGTGTGGTGTTCTTTGCAGTCATTTTTGGGACTCACCAAAGATGTTTTCAATCAAAATTGGGGAGAATTTAGCCAGTATTTTCTTCTCCCCAGTTCTTCTTGGGCATTTTGATCATCCCCAGGTCTCTCCCTGTTTTCTCCCTTCCTATGTATGCCACACTGTCACGGTTCTCATGACACGTTGTTTCTAGGGGTTAGAGAGCCATGTGCACAGTATTTCAGTCTCTGGACTGTCACTCTGGCTTCAGATCACTCTAGAGCAGTGGTTCTCAAGCATCTGTGTTTTCTGGTGGTCTTAGGTGACCCCCAAAGGGTTCTCGACCCATAGGTTGAGAACCACTGCTCTAGAGTCACCCGCTGTGGACCTGGCGTGGGCTGCTCTGGGTGTTGTCTTGGAGTTGCCCTGGTTTGTGCTGTCAGCCCTGAGATGCACTGTTTACCTGGCTCCTTGGAGTTAACCTAACCCCGTGAAAGTAAGTCAGCTGACAGCCAAGGATCCAAGGTGTGTTTATGGATCCTGGGTCTCCTCTGCCTTCTCACCTGTGGTCTCTCTCACCATGGTGACCAGGCTCCAGCTCTTTCCGAGCACATAAAGACTTGCTCTTTGTTTCAACTGTGTTCTCTGCAGCTGGTAATCACCCTTAGGAAAGAGGACATTGGAAAGAGGACATTGCCATGTGATCTTTCTTGCTTTTCCTCTCATCAGTAAGTGTCAGCTCATCTGTTTCTTTATTTTTCCCCTGACCTTGGTCATTTCCACTTTAAAAAACTTTTGCCGCAAATTTTATCAATAATATAAGGGTTTGATCCATCCATTTGTGTCACTGTATCATTGTCCAAGTCCTAAACGAGTAGATACTGAGCTCTGCAGAGCCAGTGCCTGATTTTATGCCTGTGAGAACTAATGGTTGATACTGGCAAGGCCCCTGCACCAGCAGGTGGAGAACTCAGCCAGGGCTCTGGTCCTTTGGGTCATGGAGCTGATGGGGGATCTCTCCTGCACTGCTGCTGTGAACTGAAGGAGGGAGTTAGAAGTCAGCAGTGCACCCTGAGAGCTTCACTTTATCAACATTTTCCTTGCCATTCTAGAGACTGTCACTGAACATGGTATACTGCATGCTAGTTAACTCCAGGTCTCCAAACAAAACGACAAAAGCTATGTAAAGAGCACAGACTTATTTTCACTCTTGGTTTTGGCAGCTGCAGTTCACAGTCCTTAGCTCCTTTCCTTCAGGTTCTGTGGGGAGACAGAGTGTCCTCGCCAGGGGCATGGATGGAGCAAATCAGCTCTGCATGGTCCGTCTGCTTCTGTGGTGAGATAGAGCGTCCTGGCCAGGGGCATGGATAGAGCGAATCATCTCAGCATGGTCCTTCTGCTTCTGTGGTGAGCTAGAGCGTCCTGGCCAGGGGCATGGATGAAGTGAATCAGCTCTGCGTGGTGGAAAGGAGGCAGAGTTGCCTGGGCTGACACACTTCCTCCTTTTTCCATTTTTATTCCACATGTGACTCCAGCCTAGCGAATGGCGCCATCTCATTCAGGGATAGTCTTCCCTCAGTTGTCCCACATTCCAGTCAACTCTGGAAACACCCTTACAGAGAGACCCAGAATTATGAAGTATACCCAACTGACTGATCTGAGTGCCTCTTCCATGAAGATTACCCTCATGCTGTAGATTGTAAGTCTATTTTAGTTAGTGAATGTTGATTCTTTAGTATTGCAGTGTAGGTTCTGAAGGGAAGTCGCTGCCTTGCTCAAGCTTTGTGTACCATAAGCTCTGAGGGTGAAGTGAGACCTATGCTAAGGGTAGCTGTAGTGTCCTCAGATGAGTGATGCTTTTTGTTCTATCTGTTCTCTCCCACTCTGTATGGGGCTACAGTATGGGTGGGATGGTGCGCTACAAAGGAACAGGTTATGTATTTCACTTTCTGCTTCTTACATATAGCAAAAAAATAGTTTGTGTTAATAAGAGTTATACTCGGGGAGGAATTTTACAACCAAGAAAGGTGAAAACAAGCAAAAACCCTAATATTTTGAGAAACTGGGGAAAATGTATCTTTAAAACCTCACTGAAGCAGGGTATGGTGGTCCACACCTTTAATCCCAGCACTTGGGAGGCAGATGCAGGTGGATCTCTGAGTTCAAGGCTGACTTGGTCTACATATCAAGTTCTAAGATAGCCAGGGCTACATAGTGAGCCCTTGCCTTAAAAAAAAAAAAAAAAAAAAAAAAAAAAAAAAAAAAAAAAAAAACCCAACCCATAACTAAATAAAATCTCACTGAAAAGAATGATGAAGTGAAGCTTCGGTCTGTATTGGGAAATCTCAGCCTTGATTGGGTCTTCGTAGGTTTCTGCTGCAGTTGTTGAAGTTGCATATAGTAATGCATGTTTGTGTCTTTGTATGTGGTGCAACATGTGACTTCTTGGGAAAGGCTGATTAGGATTTTTTTATTAAGGGGTGTTCCTAATTCCGTCTTGTTTTTTAAATTCGCACTTACTTTAGTTGGAATGGTAATAAACAGAGGTGTTCTTTACAACTCAAAAGGAACAGTGTATCTGTGTGATTCCATTTTTTTTTTTTTTTTAGGTATTATACTGTAAATGTTTAAGTAAGAAAAATAAGTGGGAACGGATGACGGATGTGGTAACACTTGACAGTGGCTAACTTGGGTTGGCATATATTTTCATCTTGTAGCATATACTGTTCAAATTTAAGAAGCAAGTTAAATTTCATAGTTAAATAATTCAAACTCAGTGACAGAAAAAAAAGTACAATAAAGAATGCATCTTTTCTCTAGGTCCCTTTACCAGGCAAGATTGTAAATGCCACAGTAGTGGCCTGTATATCCTTTTGTGTACACACACAAACACACTCAGCACACACATCCATTTTGATATTCTTACACAAGGAGAAGTGTACTAACATACTGACCTACTCCTTGGATTTTTTTTCTTTAACTTGGTAGCTTGGAAAGTTTTCCAGTCTTCAGGTTCTTAAGTAGAGTCTGTGACCCTGTCACCATCCCTATTCATACCAGAGAAATTAAGAACATTGGCTGGTACATTTCTAGAAAATATTTTCTATTCTTTTTACTGCTATTCTTGCCTTGGTGTGTGCAAACCTGCCTCCTAGTGGCAGTTCAGAGGTTATTTCTATGCCTGTTGACCCAGAGTGTTTGAAGTGGGGGGTGGAGTGCAGGGGTCGTCTTAGATCCTGCCATATGCTGGCCTCTGGACACTGACTCCTCAATCTGTTTGTATGTCATTTCCTGCTTAATGTTTTTAACATAATGACTGTGAATAATACCTAGTTTCTGAAATCTCAGAACAGGTCCTTCTGGTTCTTTTTTAAGTTTGGCATTATGGAAGTTTCTAAGTGGCCACAAAATGGACAGTTATAGTTAATCTGCCCTGACCTGTCCAGCCATGGTGGCCCCTAGCCAGCCCGCTCCCACTCACTCACTCCCCTGGCTCCTTCTGCCTTCCATTGGCTTAAAGCTGACCTCAGCTGTGGCATTTCCTTCTTGTTCTTACATAAGCACCAAACATTAAGACTTCACCAAGAACTCCACCAAAGGAGTTCCTTCCTCTGCTCAGACTCCCTGGCACGCTTTAGTTTCCATTTGTCTCCAAGTAGTTTTTAAACCCTTTGTGGGGATAATCAGGTTGCATATATTTGGTCATCCTTTTGAGCCACAAGCTCGTCTTCCAGTTCCCTCGTTTCTTTGCAGATTACTTGTCAGGGAATTGGGCTGTCTGTCCTGTCACTTCCACTGTTGGGGGTTTGAAAAGTCAGATACAGCCCTGTGTGCCGTTAAAGCTGTTGCAGCCAGCCGCTTACAAGCTGAAGCCGTCTCTGGCTGTCTTCAGGCTGTGTTGGGCTCTGTGTCCAGGCTGTGGCTCAGCATAGCTCTGCTTATGACTATGACTTGCATGGGTCTCTGGTAAATGACCATAGGTTCAAAATAGAGAATGCCCTTTGAAGAAAACTTCACAAGAATAAAGTAACTCAGCACCAGGCAGTGTTAATCAGACACAGAGAGCATTGATTGTCATTTCTGCTCCTGTCATAGAGTACCAGGAAGTGCTTGAGTCATGAAGAAAAAGGGTGTGAGTTGGACAGCTCTGGAGTCTGGGGGGATGAGGACCAGGTGTTGGCACCTGTGGAGGCCATCTTACTGCACTGTAGCCCACAGGGGCCCTGTCTGCATGTCTCAGAAGAGTGGGAAAGAGCAAACCTGCCCTTGCAAGCCATTTTGTGGTGGCTTGCATGACATGACCATTAGCTCCCACCTCCCGCTGTTCTTCATTGAAGACTGTTTCAAATGTGAATTTCAAGAGGGGTAAAGATATTGGAGTCATAGCAGATAGCAGCCCTTAACCATGATCTAGATCATGTGTGCACTGGCTCAGTCATTTGTGGAAGCGGTTTTTAATGAGAATGTAATCAGCTGCTCTGTGCCCTGTGGAGACAGGCCTATTGAGAGTCTCTGATGTGCACATGGAAAACTGGAACTGTAAATTCTCCATAGATATGGTTCTTGCTGAAGGGATCAGTGAGGAGGCCAGAGCCTAGGAGGAGCCCAGCTGGCTCTCACTGACTGGCAGCTGCTTTTCTTCCCAGGTGAGTTGTCTGAAGCATTGGGAACCAGACTCACATGTTCTTGGCCCCACTACAAACACATCATGAGATAAAACAACTTTCCCATCACTGGTTTGCCTCTCTGATTACATTTCACCTTGATTGTAGTGCCTTCTGACAGATCAGGGGTCCAGGCTAGCCCACAGAGGTACCGTGGTTTACTGTAACTGGTAACATAGAGCCCATTCTGTTCATGTACTGGCAACAGGCCATGCATGAGATTGGAAGAGAAAGCATGTTTATCATCATAGCTCATGATATACAGGAACCTGAGCAGATGCTTCAGGATACCTGCTCATGTCTTCTCTCCTAGTGTGTGATGGGGGCAGAGCTTCCTGAAAGAAAGTGTGCCCTCATCACTGTTCCAAAGTTGGAGGAAGGGGCCACACAGGGAATAAACCCTGTGGCTGGGAGCTAAGAATGCTCATTGCTGAAAAAGAAAACAAATACAGTATTACTTGAGACCCACATTTCACTCAGCTAGTCCTCGAAGGAATATGGCTACCTTCTTCCCTACAGAGTCTTCCATGCATGGGATACTGCTGTTTAAAGCCCAGGGAATGAACATGACCATTTTTCTTCTCACACACTCTACTTCTCCCTCCCCACTTAGAGATGTCGGCTTGCTTGTGTCTGTGGTGATCCGAGGTCCAGTTGTGATCAAAGGCTGCTTGCTGCTTTCTGATAGATCCCCTGATGCTGGGGAGGATTGACAGAGAGGAGGGTACTGTTTGGTGAGGAGATGAGGACGTGGCACACAGGTCACGTTTACAAGATTGTGGTAATTGCTAACTGAAGGCTCAGTACCTGATGAGTGGTGCTGTGTGTCTCTACCCTAGAGGACGGATGTGAACAGATATTGATGAAGCATTGACTCTTCTGAGGAGCAGTTGGCAAATTATGATACAAAGATTAAGAAATGTGAAAGAATCGCCATGTTTCCATGTTACTCTTCGACGTTATCGGACTCATTCTCCCCATTTTCCATTGTCTCCTCCTGTAAGAGCCTCTGTTCTCCACTCCACCCCAGCAGATCTGCCTTGTCTTAGACTGTCTTGTTCTAACAGAAAGAACCAAAACCCCGAGATACCCAAATGTGGCTTACACAGCTTGTAGGACAGCTAATCAGCATAGCGCAAGCGTCTGCTCCTGACGGGGAGTTTGTGGTGAAGGCCCTGGGCATGACAGAAGGCTGGGTCAGGGAGAGCAGGAGTGTTGTGTTACAAAATTTCCTGGGGAGATGCAACACCCTTGTCTACTCATTCCAGATAGGTAGCCCACGACAGACCAAAGTATAGGCACCACCAAAGTCCAGCTTGGTGAACCAATGACTTTATTGGGGTTACTTACAGGAATATGGGTGAGGGGTCACTTAGAGGAGCAGAAATGACTCAAAGACAGCTGCGTCACCAGAACCCACAGCAGCACGGGTGACAGTCACGAAGCTGGGAACCTGGAGCGCACTGCACAGCCTGCAGGCAGATCAGCAGGTTGGAGAAGGACCTTTTAGGTGCTTCGGTTGGTCTCAACCTCGTCCAGGCTGCTCGGCTGGTCTCAACCTCGTCCAGGCTGCTC
Source organism: Peromyscus eremicus (assembly GCF_949786415.1). NCBI lineage: Eukaryota > Metazoa > Chordata > Mammalia > Rodentia > Cricetidae > Peromyscus > Peromyscus eremicus. The sequence continues at coordinate 21,580,339 of NC_081420.1, read as the reverse complement.
AGCTGGTTTCTGCTGTTCCGGGCTGCTCAGCTGGTTTCTGCTGTTCCGGGCTGCTCAGCTGGTTTCTGCTGTTCCGGGCTGCTCAGCTGGTTTCTGCTGTTCCGGGCTGCTCAGCTGGTTTCTGCTGTCCAGGCTGCTCAGGTTGGTCTAAACCTCTTCATGCTGCTCAGTTGGTCTAAACCTCGTCCAGGCTGCTCAGTTGGTCTAAACCTCTTCATGCTGCTCAGTTGGTCTAAACCTCGTCCAGGCTGCTCAGTTGGTCTAAACCTCGTCCAGGCTGCTCAGTTGGTCTAAACCTCGTCCAGGCTGCTCAGCTGGTTTCTGCTGTTCCAGGCTGCTCAGCTGGTTTCTGCTGTTCCAGGCAGCTGGTCTGGTCTGAGAGTCCTTTTTGCAGCTTGGCTTGGCTGAAAGTTTTCTTTGCAGCTCAGCTTTCCCTTTTCTGAGGGGGACTCACTTTTATTGCTTACTCTGACAGGGAGGGGCCTAGAGAATCTGGTCAGTTTCAGGGAGCGGTGTTTCCCTTCCTACTTAAGGAGCTTCCTCCTGGATGGAATGTTTTAATCTTGGAGGAAAATGATACACAACAACCAGGAACTTTGATCACAGGCAGTCTGTTGGCCAGTCAACCAGGTACACAATACTTGGTTTTCTCTATTTTTCCCTAAGCAAACAGACCTTTATCTTAGTCTTTTGTCTTTGATTCTGGGACATTTTCATATTTATCATAGGGGACACAGATGTATTATTTGCTGACAAGAAATGAGGCATACAACCAGCTATCCAGAAAAGCCAGAGCAGCATATTAGCAGCTTTGTTTAGTGTTTGGGGTTCATACTTCTTGAGTCTCTGCATCCTTAGAGAGGTGTGTGTATGTGTATACATACATGTAGGCACATATGAGTGTGCAGGGATTCACATACATGGCCACACATTTGTTGGACTCCATCCCTGACTAGGTTAGTAACCCATGTGCAGTGGAGCCTAGTGGTCAGAGTAAGCATGGTCTGGCTTCATATTCCTTTGCTGTCCACCGTAGTTACCATGACTACTCCCTTCATTTGCTGTGTCAGAGACCCTCATGGGTGAAAGCAGAATCGAGTGTTGTCATTCTCTACCCCTGTCCAGTGTGCAGAGGCAAAGTGCTCATGACCATTGAGAGACCGGTGGAAGGACGAGGAAAACATGTCAGTTTTCAGCATCTTTATACAACAGTTGACTGAATAATTTACATTTTTCAGACATTGTGTTTTCAGCTACAGAGTGACTGTAGTATAGGGCTGGCACTAGTGAGAATTTCTGAGTCTGTGCTTTGGTATACATTATTGAGAATGTATAGCTTTGTGTTTTAATTTAATTCGATGTCTGTTGTTCAAATCTTAGATGGTCTCTTAATAAAAAACCCAGAGCCAGATATCAGGGTGAAAGCTGAAAGATCAGAGAAGCAGAGCAAGCCAGCCACTAGTTCTTACCTGTACAGAATCCTCAGCCTAAAAAGAAAGAGTTCCTGTTTCCTCATGCCTTATATACCTTTCTCTGCCCAGACATCACTTCTTGAGATTAAAGGCATATATACTTCCCAGTACTGGGATTAAAGGTGTGTGTCACTGCTCTGTTTCCAGTGTGGCCTTGAACTCACAGAGATCCAGATGGATCTCTGCCTCCCCAGTGATAGGATTAAGGATGCGTGCCACCACTGCCTGACCTCTGTGTCTAATCTAGTGGCTGGCTCTGTCCTCTGATCCGCAGGCAAGTTTATTAGGGTACATAATATATCGTCACAGAGATCCTTAGCTTTTAGTTGCATATGGAGCTTTCCCTCCATCTCCCTGAGCATCCTCTGGCCTCAGTGTCAGCACTGATAAGGCAGGTGGCTGATGCAGTGACCCCTGCACCTGATAAGGAGCTGCTCACGAGAGCCAGCTGATAAGACCTGTAATTTAGAGACTGTTACTTGTCAAGATTGGCTGTGTGTTGGAATCACCCAAGAAACATTTTTAAAATGCTGATTTAATTGGTACAGGGTGCAGCCTTGGCATCAAGATATTTTATAGGGCAGTAATATTAAGTGACTCAAATGTACAGTATTGGGATCATGTTTCAGGGGCTTTATAAAGAGTTATCAAACCAGGACCTGGAATAGTGGCAGGAAGGCTCAGCCTTGGGCTAAGTTGCTTTGACATGTCTTAAGAAATAGCCTGTTTAAAAAAAAAAATGAAAGAAAAAAGAAATAGTCTGTTAGCATAGTCCCTGTCTGGGCTCCTGTGAGCACCTAGACAGCTGGGCCTGGGGGAAGCTGGCTGGACTTCTGTATGTTAGGAAATGCGTGCTTAGTCTCAGAAAGCCTCTTGTCCTGTCGTCTTTGTATCCTCTGTGGGGTAAAAGGTACTAGAATTCCTTGCCAGTGTGATGACACGTGTCTGTTGGAGACCCCCGAACAGTGGGGGCTCCCTCCCAGACCCGGGATTAGGCACAAACCACATCCAGTCATCTGTTTTCACAGAGAGATCCTTTATTAAGCAGGGAAGAAAAGTTAAAGTGGCTGCTTTCTGACTCAGGCAGAAAAACAGCAGCAAATGACCTTGTAGGTGTGATTTTAAGAGGGGAAGAAGGGAGGTCTGTGTTATAGTGGGCTAGGATGCGGTGGTAAAGGAGATAGGGGACAGGGAGAAGGAAAGGGACAAGAGAAAGAGGGTATTTGTCCTGCAGGGACAAAGGACTCCTCTGGACAGAGAGGAGACAGACATGACACATAGGCAAATGGTTTATAAAGGTAAAGGGGGAAACCCCCGTGTTATGATGAGGTGTTTAACTGGACATGTTAATTAGGTGAGCCAAAGGGGGCTTCTGATTACTGGACCTTGGCAGGCAGCCTCAGGAGGAGGAAGTGGCCAAATAAGGGAGTAGACCTTGGTGGCCAGCTTTAGGAATGTAATCTAATGGTTCTTAGCAAGGCAGAGGGAATGGGGGAAGGGCAAGGCCTGCCAGAGCCAAATGCTTGAGTGGACTATGTTCCTTCATCTGTAATCTCAATTCTTGAGGACCTGAGGCAGGGCTGTGGAGAGCTCCAGGCCAGCCTGGTCTACATAGTGAGATCTTGTCTCAAATAATAATGGCAATACTAATAAAATAAAGAAATAATGAAAAAAATTAAAGAATGTCTTCCCCCCACCCAACCGTTAATAGGACAGTTTAAGCACAATGGCCTCCACAGTTCCTGCTCTGCCGATCAAGGCCACCAAGTGGAGAGAGTGACTGCAGTCTCCATAGGAATAGGCGTCTGTGGCAGAGCTTTGCTTGGTGGCTCAGCAGAGTGTGCTTTGGGTATCTGTGTGCATTTTTGCCTGTCCATGCCTGGATTTCATAGCAAGGTGGCCAGGCCCTGCTTTCGGCTTGTCCTGGCTTTGAAGCCTGGTGGAGCCGCATCTGCTTCTCTCTTGCAGTTATTTCAGGATTTCCTCAGCACTAGCTCCAAGACTGACTTGGCAAAAGATGTGGTAGACAGAGTCTGAGGTGGGGTTTCTGGTAAGATTTCAGTGCAATGTGTTTCACAAAGAATATTCTTTTCTGTTCTATGGCTCTTTGTTTTTGATGTAGAAAAGGCATTTTTGTGCCCACTCAGCCTGTCTACTTCATTCATTGTCATTGTCCGTGTTCATAAAGCCTTTGAGCCCTTTCCTAGAAGTTAATAGCCCTTCCGTCCCCAGATCTCTGGTCTCCTCCTACAGCTGCTCCACCACCTCCTAAACTTCCTGCCCCAGAGGTCCACATCTCCTCTTTCACTTCCTTCCCAGATACTGCCCATCATGTGCCAGTGGTAGTCACGGGAAGCCGGTAACTTCAGGTCACTGAATTCTTTGTCCTTCATGTTGGACAAGACACCCTCCTCATTTATTCTCCAGTGCTCTTGGGGTACTAAGCTGTGTCAGACCTAAATGTCACTACCCCAGACTGGAGCCAGCAAACATTCTGGAACTTCCTAGTTGCAGAGCCCTGGGTCTGAGACCCAGTGCTTTTATGTCCTTAGAATCTCTCAGCTCTTCATTCTCATCACCAGTTGGCCTTGTATTCATTGCTCTAGGCCCTTGCACCACACACTAGGCTCTTTTCTCCTTGTAGACGTGAGGCATTTGAATGTGAACTCCTTTCTGCAGTGGACTTTCTTTTCCAACACCTGCCTGCCCTCCATCCTTCAAGTGGCTTCCCAGAGCAGCAGGCGTTTTCTGTTGCAGCACACTGCCTGCTCTTACCTTCTCTCTCTTCAACTTCACCCTCCATTTCTCATGTCCTTTCTCACACCTTCACTCTGCCCGGCTCCTCCCTGTGAACAGAAGGAGTTAAGCGACCTCCCTTTGAGCCTGTGTTTCTTTCCACCCTCAGCCCCTCTCCTCCCTTCTGCTCTGTGCTTTAAAGACATTTCTGCCTTCCAGCTTTTGTTAGCTGTCTTGTGCCCCCCACCTTCCATATTGTCACCTTCCATGCTCCTCTGTATCCCGCGTGCTTTGGGAAGTATGGCCTCCTCAACTATGGCCACCTGTTGGGAGCTTCTTTACAAGTTTGACATTGAGCAGCTCTCCTGTTGACTTCTGTGGACAAAATCCCTTCAGGTTCTCCTAACTTTCTGGCCATTCCCTTTTTCCTCTATCTTGAGTTTTCCTTCTTTTATTTGTTTTTGGAAAGCCAGAGGCCATCTTTCTCTTGCCAGTGGTTCTTAGCTGAAGTGTAGGTTACCCATCAAAATCATTTTGCCAAGTTTTTAAAATGTGCGCCCCTGGAGTGTTTAATTCAGTAGGTCTTCTAGAAGCCTTCTGCAGTATTGTGACATTGGGAGGTAACATTTAACCATTGATTAACTAGTTATGCATTCAGTAGATATTCACCGAGTACTTCTCTATCGCAGCGGCACTTCTAGTTAATCATTTTTTTTCTGTCATAAAATGCTTTCTTTGAATGAATAGCCCTTGTTTCTCTCCTTCCCTAGTCTCGATCAGTTATTTTCTAAAGGGGTCATTAGAACTGATGTGGACACAATTAAGCCTCATAGAGTGACACATTCAGGGTTGCTACAGGAAGGGTTTAAGTCCCGGGTCACCTCGATGGTTGTGAGGTCAGGTGGGGGCTATCTCAGAACTGAATACCCCATCTTCTCAACCCTTCACTACTCTCTTTTCCCAACGTAAGGACTACAGTAAGAGGTTATTGCTGGGGCATTGTGTGTTTTGTTTTGTTTTTCCCTCCATGCTGTGACTCAAACCTGACAGTAGCAGCCAAAGGGGAGAAAAGTTTGTTTTGTCTCATGGTTGAGGAGGGCCACTGGCCATCATGGCTGGGAACGGCAGGACCGTTGATGACGCTGTCTGTGGTCAGGAAGCAGAGAGGGGATACTTTCTCCTTTTGTAAAATTAAATCTGTGACTCTAGGCCATGTGGTGATGCTGCCTACCTTCAGGCTGGGTCTTCCCATCCCAGGAAGGCCCATCACAGACTTGCACAGAGGTTTGTCTCCTTCATGGTTCTAAATTCCATCCAATTGACTTAGTAAAAATATGATGAAGATGCATTGGCAGATGCTCCTTTTCATCGCGGCGTGAAGCTATAGCTTGACGTCCAGCAGTGAGTCCTGAAGTGAATGTCCTAGGAACATGGCTTTGTTTTTTGTTTGTTTTATTTTGTTTTGTTTTTCGAGACAAGGTTTCTCTGTGTAGTTTTGGAGCCTATCCTGGAACTCACTCTGTAGCCCAGGCTGGCCTCGAACTCACAGAGATCTGCCTGGCTCTGCCTCCCGAGTGCTGGGATTAAAGGCGTGCGCCACCACTGCCCGGCTCATGGCTTCGTTTTTAGTAGTAAAGAATGCAAAGGAGAGAGATGTGGCAACATTTGTTGCTGAGTTGTTGCGCTCTCTCTCTCTCTCTCTCTCTCTCTCTCTCTCTCTCTCTCTCTCTCTCTCTCTCAATGGATAGAATTACAAAACTATTTCTTAGTGAAAAGTACATATTTCATTAAATATTGGCAAATTATCTTGTATAAATTACAAAAACAGAATACATGGCCAGGATCTGAAATTTCAGAGGTTGTTTTGAGAACACATTGTGTTTATAAGGAGAATTGTAAAGCACAGGTTAAATATAAAGAGGATATTCTGTGAAAATGGACAGAAACAGAAGCTTCTTAGGTCCCCAATGCAAGATTTTGTTCACCTGTTGAACTGGGGCTGCAGGTAGAAGCTTCCTGGACAGGATGCAGTTGTTCTAAGTCATGCCCCACATTTGTGTAGCATTATTATCAAAATAAAAGGCAACTGAAAATGGAAGAATGAAGACTAGTATTTTATGATCAGATGCCAAGGTCATTTTTGTAAGGAATTGTTTGAAATGCACACAGAGGTGGCCAGCCTTGCTAGCCTAAATAACCACACAGAGGTGACCAGCTTTGGTAGCCTAAATAACCACATAGATGTGGCCAGCCTCAGTAGCCTAAATTACTATTCTTTAAGTATTTGTTAAATCCTAAATTTTTGCTGCTTTGAGCTACAGTTTAGTCTATTAATAAAAAGTTCCCTTTCTATATAATGTCAAATTATGTGTGCATAAACTCTAGAAACCCCAGCCATTATTACAGTGAATATATATAATATACACATTATTATTTATTACTAAGGTTTAGATGAACTGCTGGCATAGTAATAATAGTTCTTTGGTTAAAAAACCAGGTTTTTGTGTTTCTCAAGGGCTGTGTATTTAAGTCACATGATTTATTTATTTGTCATTTGAATATCAACAATGTACTTAATGTTTTATTTTGTTAAAAATAGCCTATATTCTTTTGTCACTTGTATTTTATGCAGATTTCACCCTTGCCTTCATTTTTTTGCTTGTTTTTTTTTTGTGTGTGTATTTTTAAGAAGAAACTAATACTTAATTCTAGGTCTACTTTTTCACACCATTTAATTTTATTTATTTTCAGTTTTCAAAACCATATAAATTACATGTTTGTGGGGCAGCATGATATTTCTAGATGTGTGACCATTGTGTAATGTTCAAAATCAGGCTAAAAATACTCATTTTACCAAATATTTATCATTTGTGGAAACTTTTATCAACTTTTGTGGAAAGTTCTCAAAGTCCTTTCTTCTTCTGCTTGTGGTATGTGTAGGGTGTGCATGCATTAAATGGGTTCCATCCCCGGGCTCCCATGGTCTATATTTTGTGTGCGTGCGTGTGTGCGTGCGTGCGTGCGTGCATGCGAGCATGTGTGACTTGCTTTCACTTGCAAGTCATTTCATGACAAATAGCTCTGGTCTGTAAATGTCAGTTTCACAGGTTTCCAAAGCTCCCTTCAGTTACGTTCTGGGTCTGATAACTAGCAGGAAGCAAACAGGACAAGGCTTTAGGGGATGCGTTTGTTCCTTAGTTCCTCAGGATGGAAAAGGGGTGTAACGCTGAAGCTCACACTGACCTTCCTCCTTCCTTCTGTGGCCCCCACTGTGCCTGGATGACCAGCAGTTGCAAAAAGTTTGATCAGTGAACTGAAGATGATTTGAGTTCTGCCTTTCTGGTAGGACAAGGGGAGGAGAAGTTGCAATAGAAGTGAAGGGGCCCTGTTGGGGTGTGCTTCTTTGATTTATGTAGAGTATGGTCCTGTGCCAGAGGCCATGTATTCCCTGGCTAGTAGTGATTGGGTCAGTGTTGGACGCAGTTCTGGGGCTAGTGGTGTGTGGCAGTGGGCAGAGGCTGTCGTCCCCCTGGACAACATTGTAGAACATTTATTTGAATTATGTACTTTGATGAGATATCTAAAGTATTACATAGTTGTTGGCAGCATGCTCAATTGAGTATAGAGGAGTACCCTGGGAATTGTGTGCCTTTTATAGTAAGCACTGGAACTGACATTGTACTTGAACAAATTACCACCACCATCAAATTTGTATAGCCCTAAAAATTCAAATTAATTGCTACCAAAGCTGAATATGGATGTATTCATAAAACCTAGTTTGCCTAGAGCCACAGACTGGTGAACAGCAGACCCTGGGGACGCACTTCACTTCCTTCCCTGTCTGAAACAACATCCAAGTCTGTTTGTTTTTGTAGTGCTGGAGATTGAACCCAGGAGCTTTGTGCATGCAAGGCAAGCACTCTGCCACTGAGCCCCTTCTCCAGTCCTGCCTACCCCAGGTCTTTTTACTTCTGGGTCCTGTTCTGCCTGCCCAAGTGTTTTTGCTTCAGGGCTATCCCTGCCTTTCTGAGGTTTGAGCTTATTCAGTAGTTCCATGGTCTTTCTTATATACCATCTCTTTGGCACATCCTCTTACTTCCTAGACATGCTGTGGTATTATTAAGGGACAGACAGTATTTATTTTTCAGTTCATCATTGCCTTCAGTTTTTCATTAGCGTTGTCTCTCCTGTTTGTTTTAAGCCTTGGTATTAGTTCATTTCCTGTAACTATAATGAAATACTTCTGGCTGATACTTCCTAAGTGAAAAAGGGGTATTCAGTTCACTATTTTGGAGATTAAAATGCTGAATAGTATAATGCTGGCTCTGCAAGAGCCAGTTTGGCCTCAGCCAAATCAGCACATGGGAGAGCACCTCATGGAGGATCACATCTTGGTGGGAACACATACAAAAGGCAGAGATCCCATGCAAGATGGGTCAGAGAGGATAGGGAGTAGCCAGGCTTTTCTTTACAGCATCTCTTTCAAGAACTGACTCAGTTCCCATAAGAACTACCTCAGTCCCTCTGAGGGCAATTCCCTGTGTCCAAAAGACCACCACCACCACTAAGTAATCCCACTTTTTAACTTTCTGGGATCTTTTAACACTGTCCCACTAAAGACCAGCCTTATAACACATGAACCCTTGGGGAACACTCAGACCATATGTAACCCATGACACCATCTGGCATACTCATACTGATCCTAATCTAGTAAGCATTTGTTTTTAATAAATCCCAGGTGAGTATACCTCATATGTAAGGAAACTATTATTTTTAGATAAACTTTTTAGCCCATAAAAATACTTACTAGTTATATAGTTGAGTATCTAGAATGCAGTAAGAGGCTGGGTCTATCTCATTTGGTAGAGTACTTATCCATCATATATAAAACCCTAGGTTTAATCTCCACCAAGTAAAATGGGTGAGTGCTGGAAATCACAGCTCTTTGGAGGTGGAAGCAGGAGGATCATAAGTTCAAGACTATCTTGTAAACAGAGGCAGAGCTTTCTGTCCCATACGCCCAATTATACCCAGCAATCGTTTACCAAATTACCACTCAGAGGCTTATATTAATTATAAAAGTTTGGCCGATGGCTCAGGCTTGTTATTAGCTAGCTCTTACATTTAAATTAACCCGTATTTCTTATCTATGCTTTGCCATGTGGTTTGTGGCGTTACCTCATTTTCTATACATTTTGCTTCCTCGGTGGCTGGCAGACATCTGCCTCTCCCCAACCTTCTTCATCTCCATCCTCAGTTTGGTTGTATTGCCTAACCTTATCTTGCCTCACCATTGACCAAAATTGCTTTATTATCAACCAATAAGAGCAACACATATTTACAGCATATAGAAGAACATCCCACAGCAGTATCTTCCACTGTTTGAGGCCAGCCTGTGCTATGTGAGACCTTGTCTATTGAATGAATGAATGAATAAAAATGAAATTATTTATATTGTGGAGCCATTAATTAAAAGAAGCTCTTGTAACTACAAATTGACTAAAGTTGCAGATTTAAAGGGAAGTATCCTTACTTTAAAAGTAAATTTTTTCCACAAATAAATTGATTTGATGTATTTTCTATCTTTCAGTGCTTATAAGTAATGTGTTTGTCTTACCATATTCTTTATTTGTTATCATTGATGTATGCTTTTTCTTTTTTATTTCCCTCAGATAAAATTGAAGAAGCACAAAAAGAGCTTAATGGGGCAGAAGTTTCCAAAAAAGGTAAGTAAAACTCAGCCCTGTGTTGACTCCATCCTTGCAGAGATGCCCATGTGGACCTCTCAGACTCGAAGCCTTTCCTGCCGGAAGTTGGGCTGATGTTCTGTGTACTTGGTGGTCAGTCTCAGCACCTCTCCCAGCACCTTCTCTCCTCCCAGTGTCCTGATGCTGGGGACATGAAAAGCAGATGCAGCTCCTCTGAGAGCTCTGCTGGACCCTGTCATGTAGTAGCATAGACCATGTGGGCATGACCCACGTGTGTTCTGGTGTAATGGCAGAAATCAACGACATTTCAAACAGTCTGAAGTTGAAGAGCAGTTGGACATTTGTAAGAGGTGTGTTTGATTAGAGAAGATCATGCATCTTTTTAACAAAATGTTAATTATTTCAAAGGATAGTGATGACGTCGTTAAGAAAAAAACAAACCTGTAATGTAGCATACAAACTCCTATTTTCTGTGAAAACAATCAAATCAGGACTATAGCCTTATATTTGTGGGTATGTATATGTATAAACACACTTATGGGATTGGAAAACATTCAGAAGGGTTTATTTATGCAGATGTGCTTATGGAGTGGGAGTAAGAGCGATCACTGTATTGTGTTTATGTTGCTCTGGGTTATACAGTGGCCATAATTTGTGTTAAAAATCAAAATAGTATGCAGATATTGGTCTCATGGCAGAAAGTATCTTGTCTTCCAAGTACTAGAACCTGCAAGAGATGAGAGCTGTGTGGGCCATGGTGAGATGTGTCCCAGCACTGTTAGTGAGATGGTGGTGAACCTGTAGGGCATGAGAGCTGCATGGATAATAGTGGGATGTGTCCATCCCAGCACTGTCTCCTGGAGAGATGGTGGTGTTAATCTGATGTTGGGGAGAGTGCCTTAAGGTTCTCTTAGTATTCATTTCCATGATTTAGTGTTTACATTTCCTTATTACATTTTCTAATTTGAGTAGACTAGTTGACAGAATAATTTAGCTAAATAGGACCCAGTGGAAGGCCTTTATCTTCCTTCCTTCCTTCGTTCCTTCCTTCGTTCCTTCCTTCCTTCCTTCCTTTCTTCCTTCCTTCCTTCTTTCCTTCCCTTTTCCTTTCCGTTCATTTCTTCTTTCACCTCTAGGCTGATTACTGACTGGACAATTTCAGAGAAAAGAGTTTCTTCATCTCCCAGTCTCCATTCCTTGAAGCAGCTTTGTGTGTCCCTGTGTGGCCTTGCAGCAGTGTTACTGTCTTTCTTAACCCCGCCCCCCGATTCCTGCTCCGTGATAACTCCCACAGTAACCTGACCATTGGTGGTTCTTGCAGAAAAGCCAGACTCGAAAGGGTACACATTGTCACAGCCATGCTGTCACCATGCAAGGTACCTGTGCACTTTTGCCCACATGGCTACACTGTGGTATCCCGTGGGGTTAGGAGAGCCCCCTTCAGACATTGTCACAGTCCGCTCTGCTCACAGCCAGGGGTGGGCGGGAAGAGCAGCTCCAAGCAGAAGAACGAATGTCACGTGTGTTCCCTGCTTTTCTCCAGAGCAGAAAGTTCTCACAAACGTGAACTAAATGCTGAGAGGAGGGAGGAAGGACAACAAAGGCTGAGGGAAGAAGCTGGGTAATGAGCTCAGCGCGATTGTGCAGCTCTAGCTGGCAGGTGGCTCTGGGGCCAGACCCAGTGTGAGTAACAAGCAGAGGCAGCTCCTCCTCTTCGCTGCTGTCTTTCCCGTTTTTTCACACACAAGTTCTGAGCAAGTGAAGGAAAACCGCTTCCCTTCCCCATGGAAGTAAGGACACCAGTTCCTCTCCTTCAGCATGAGGAGAAGCCTTGTGTAAGAGCAGTGCTGAGGTCTCTGTTTTTGGTGGCTTATCGACTTTTCATAAAGGAAGTCTACTTCTTCCATGAAAGGAGGCTCTACGAGCATGGACTTACTTGGTTTTAGATGATGGTGAGCCATCAGGATGTCACTTTGTCTGTGAGCTTCTGACATAAAAACCCGTTTTTGTTTTGTTGGTGGTTTTGTTTGTTTGTTTTGCTCTACAGGGCAAATGGTCCTAAAATGCTTCGTGTCCACTGAAGAGCCTGTGGGCCTTATCTGTCATGGGTTCTCCCTGCTGCTCCCACCACTTGGGTTCTAGTTGGGATGAGTCACCTAACTGACGCTCAGAGGGAGCCAGTGTAGCCGCAACTCTTTCAAAACGAAACCCAACAAAAACTTGCTCTTTGATCAAATTACATTTTTTTTTCTATTTTTTAATGTATTAAGCAAGGGCAAGTATGTTCAATATAGACCCAACTTTGTTAGTCATAAATCAATAGAATAAAGAAGTGACTTAAATTGGGCTGGAGGGATGGTTCAGGGGTTAAGAGCACTGGCTGCTTTTCCAGAGGACCCGGGTTCAATTCCCAGCACCCACATGGCAGCTTACAACTGTCTGTAACTCCAGTTCTAAGGGATCTGGCATCCTCACACAGACATACCTGTAGACAAAACACCAATACACATGAAAATAAATAAATCTTAAATAAAGAAGGGTAAATATGTATGTTCAATGTAGACCCTGACTTTGTCACTCATAAACCAGTAAAATAAAGAAGTGACCTAAGTTATGCTAATGTATTTATTTTGTTCTTTGTATCTGCTTAATGGATAAAAACTAAGCAACTTTTATTTTTTTTTATTTTAATCAGTTTGGTGGTAGTAGGTGTGTGAGTGTGACAGTCACGCCATCCCCATGATGTCCTTGTGCCCCTCCCCAGGTGCTGTCTGCTCTTTCCTTTTTTAATCATTTGGAGGAGAACATAATTGGATTCTTATTTCCCACCTGACAGTGAAGCAGATTCCAGAGAGATTGTATTTTAATATGTGCCTACCACAGAACAACAGAGATATTCACGTGTCCAAATGAGAAGGGAATTATTTCTAAGCATAACATTTAAATTAGCTATAAATTAAGTCTGCTTGTTCTTAACGTGCACTCTGCCTCTCAGTATCTGTCCGATAGGATGTGAATAAAATGCTCTCACCAACATGCTAATGGAACATAGGAAACAGATCAGTTCGGAGGGGGTGTGCCCTGTTTCTTCACTTAGATGTTTTGTGCTAGTGGTGGATCCTGTTCTGGAGATAGTTTTTGATGTGGCCAGTTTAACCTAGAAGTTGTGACCCTCCTGCTGGTCTCCTTGTGGGGCATTATAGACGAATTTCTAAATGGTCTTACTAAATAAAAAACACAGAGCCAAATATAGGGGTGAAAGCCTTAGAGAGTTCAGGGAAATAGGGAAAGCCACCAGCCAACCTTACCTCACCAACTCTGTAGTTTCCAAATGCCGTGACTTCCTGTCTACCCACGCTTATATGCCTTGCTGTTCTGCCATCTGATTTGCCCTCTCTGCCCAGCTACATCACTTCCTCTTCCTACCCAGCTCTGTCACTTTGTGTCTGTCTGTGAACAGACCTTCAGAACTCCATGGTTAACTAGTTTTGGAATTTAAGGCGTGTGCCACCATATCTGGCTCTGTTTCCAGTGTGGCCTTGAACACACAGAGATCCTACCTGCCAAGTGATAGGATTAAGGGCGTGTGCTACCATTGCCTGACTTCTTTGTTTACTTATAATGGCTTGTTTGTTTCCTCTGATCTCCAGGCAAGCTTTATTCATTAAAGCACAAATGAAATAGAACCCAGGGTTTCAGGCATGGATCAGCACACCTTGTTTGGTTGTTTGTATGCTGTTTCTTCAATCAGCTTTAATCCTTGTTTTAAAATAGTGTTCTATGGCATTTGTCCCACATATGTAAAACATGTAATCATTGGTTATAAAGGGTAAGGACAGTGTGGTAACCCCCAGCGTTGACACCTGGCTGGAAGTTCTCTTCCCAGCTCTTCCCACTTTCTAATTTAAATGGAAGTAAAACACTGTTTCAGGTTCTTTCTTTCTTTCTTTCTTTCTTTCTTTCTTTCTTTCTTTCTTCCTTCCTTCCTTCCTTCCTTCCTTCCTTCCTTCCTCTCTCTCTCTCTCTCTCTCTCTCTCTCTCTCTCTCTCTCTCTCTCTTTCTTTCTTTCTTTCTTGCTGTGGGATGGTCTGTATGTCAAATCTGTTGCTCTGATTGGTCAATAAATAAAACACTGATTGGCCAGTGGCCAGACAGGAAGTATAGGCGAGACTAGCAGAGAGGAGAATTGAGAAAACAAAAAGGTGGGAGGAGACACTGCTAGCCGCCACCATGACAAGCCACATGTAAAGACACTGGTAAGCCAAGAGCCGTATGACAAGATATAGATTTATAAAAATAAATTAATTTAAGCTATAAGAACAGTTAGCAAGAAGCCTGCCACAGCCATACAGTTTGTAAACAATGTAAGTCTCTATGTTTACTTGGTTGGGTCTGAGTGGTTGTGGCACTGGTGGGTGACAGAGATTTGTCCTGACTGTGGACAAGGCAAAAAAACTCTAGCTACACTTTCTTTTTTTTTTTTTTTTTTTTTTTTTTTTTTTTTTTTTACTTCTTTGATGATTAAGCTTAAAAGAAAAACCTGAACACATAAAGTTTATTTGAGAAAAGACCTATCTCTGCCCTGCACCCAGAACCCTGTGGTGTGAGCATGGAGCCCCACACTGAGAACTGGTGATCTGATCTGCCAGTGATGGGCTGAGGTTCAGGTACAACAGCAACAGAGTTCTGTTTGGGGTCTTTACTCACTAAACTAGGTTATAAAAGTTAGATAGGAGCTCAAAGTCGGGAGGTAATGCTGGCCACACTGGGTGTCCCAGGAAGTCTAATGCTGATATTAGGCATGCCTTCCTTCATGTGCGTTCTGCCTACTGAAATGCTGTCCTGTGCTGTCTGTACACTTTCAAAATACCAAGCTCCTTCTCTTTATCAAAACGTATTGGGTGATAACTCCTTCACTGTTATTCCATTATGTGTGATTTTGTTTGGAGTTTGATTCCCCTCTCCGCCCCACCCCCCAGTCTCTCTGTCCCTCCATCTTTTCTATCTTACTCTGTAGCTAAATCTAGCTTCAAATTCACCAGGCAGTCCTGCTATCTCAGCCTCTCAGGTGCCGGAATTATAGGCATGAGCTTTTGCCTTTGAATAATACATATAAGTTCTTGACTCGGTTTCCTTTCATAAGCCCCCGCCCCCCAAACTCTGGGACAATAGGCCTGTACCCATGCCCAGGTTTGTCATTTGGGTGTTTTGTTTCTAGTCAGACACATTTTCCCTGCCACAATATCTTACCTACTCCCCTCCCCTGTATTTTCTTCTAAGAGACTTCCATATTTCAGATTAAAAATACTATCCAGAGTTGATTTTTAAAAATACATTTAAGCAACTCTGTTTTGGCTCAGCAGGTAACGGCACTTATTGCCAAGCCTGATGCCCTGAGTTCGGTCTTCACAATCCATATGGTGGAAGGAGAAAACAAATTGTCCATATCTCTCTCCACAGATGCACTGTGGTACACCCCCCATTAAATAAATGTAAAAATGTTTTAAATTATGTTTAATTATTTTTAATATAGTTTTCTAATTAATTTTTGTCCAGTAAGCATTGCTGGTATTTTTTCTTTTTCAATATTTTAAAGATTTTTTAAAAATCAGTTGAATTAATTCCCTAGGTGGCATATTGTTGGGGTAGCTTGTGTTTCGATGATATGTGTAACCTTTAAGTCAGTTGGGCAGAGGCACATTGTTCCCTGTAGCTGCTTTCTCTGGAGGCAGTAGCACACCAGTGCTTCCTGCTCCTCTCCTACAGCTTTATAACTTGGGAACCATGTTCATTTCTAAATGTTTATGACATCTACTGTTTTAAATTTCACATTTGAGTGGTGACATACAGTAATTACCTTTCTGTGCCTGGCTTATTTCACTTAGCACAATGTTCCCCCTATTCTGTTGAGGTTATTACAAGTGGAAGATTTTATTCTTTTTATTGTTGAATAGTATTCCACTATGTGTATACTACATTTCCTTTTTTCACATTTTCTTTGTCCATTTACCAGTTGCTCAAAACTTCTGCCACTTCCTTGGCTGTTCTGAAAAGTGATGTAATAAACAAGGAAGTTCAGATATCTGTGTTATAGTCCGGGAAACATTTATTGAATTCTCTCTCTCTTTGTGCTCTTAAATTTTGATGTCTAACTGGCTTCATTAGATTTTCTGTTCCATTGGTCTGTTTGTGTGGATACTGTTTGTGCATGGGCTGTGAACAGTGATAGGACTCTCAAGTTTTGTTTTCAGAGTGCTTTGACACTAGAAAGAAGTTTTTCACACAACTATTTAAATTTTAGTATTATGTAGAAGTAAATCATTTGGAATTTTTTTGGAGTTAGGAGAGACAAACTAGCCATCTTTGTGGACTGGCTCCTACTCATTAAAATGGGGACAGTTTGGGGGGGGCGGTGTTGATGGTTTTTAATGTCTTACATTTTCTTCATAAAGATCTCATATGTACATTGTTGGGTTGGGGGGACTTTATGTACTTAGTGTTGTCCACATCACTGATTTATTGTATGTATCACTGAGCTATATCCCTGGCCATAAATTTAACTGTTTTTTTTAATTGAGGGTGTTTATTTAGTTATATTTTTCTAAAAATTAATTTTTGGTGCTTGTTGGAAAATAAAATGCCAGGTAATTTTATAGATAGATTTCTATCTAATCATCCACTTGAATTCCTTCTTATTCTGATAATTTATATATTGGTATGTTTTTGTCATACTAATTGGGAATAATCAAAGTTTTATTTGTGCTTTTTACATCATTGCGACTTTTTTTTTTCTTTTTTGCCTTATTCACTTGGGCTAAATAAAATGATGACAAAATAGTAGTGTTTAGCCCGTGAGATGGCTCAGCAAGTAACATTGGTTGCTGGCCCACGATGCAAGCCTGGTATTGAGTCCCCTGAACCCACATAGGAGTGATGGGAAATGACAGGCTTCCACAGAGCTGCTCTCTCGCTGCTACAGGCATGCCATGGCACGCCCACCCACACAGTCGTCATAAATCAAATAAATTTCAGTGATGTAGTTCCTTCGTTCTTTAAAGAAAATGCCCCCATATCTCACTGTTGGATTACTTGCTATCTAAAAGCAGCCCTTCATAAAACAGAAACTGTGATGATAATCTGTGGTTCTTATTCTTTTGTTGTAATATTTAAATCTGACTTGCATTTATTAGATGTTTAGTCTTTTAAAACATGTTGCTAGATTCAATTTTTTAAAATATCTTATTGAAGATTTCTATCCCTTTTTTTTTACAATTTTTTTATTTTATAATTTAATTTAATTTTACATATCAGCCACTGATTCCCCTGTCCTCCCTCCTTCCCCCTTCCCCACAACCCACCCCTCATTCCCATCTCCTCCAGGGCAAGGACTCCCCTGGGGATTCAGCTCAGCCTGGTAGATTCGGTCTAGGCAGGTCCAGTCCCCTCCTCCCTTCACCCAGGCTGAGCAAAGTGTCCCTGCATAGGCCCCAGGCTCCAAAGTGCTAGAGAGGTCCCCAGAAATCCACAAAGATACCTCCACAATAGACTACTGGCAATATTCGAGGGAAAGCCCGAACTGACCTACTCTGGTGATAGGATGGCCAAACACCCTAACTGTCGTGGTAGAACTCTCATCCAATGACTGATGGAAGTGGATGCAGAGATCCACGGCCAGGCCCCAAGTGGAGCCCCCGGAGTCCAATTGGCGAGAAAGAGGAGGGATTGTATGAGCGAGAGTTATTGAGACCATGATTGGAAAAAACACAGGGACAAATAGCCAAACTAGTGGAAACACATGAACTGTGAACCAATAGCTGAGGAGCCCCCAACTGGATCAGGCCCTCTGGATAAGTGAGACAATCAATTAGCTTGAACTGTTTGGGAGGCCCCCAGGCAGTGGGACTGGGACCTGTCCTTAGTGCATGAAGATTTCTATCCTTAATCAAGGTATATTGGTCTATACTTTTTACAGTTTGTTTTCCCTGCAAGATTTTGTCTTGGAGTTGGTCCTGGTTCAGGAAAGTGATCTGAAGGCTGTACATTTCTCTCTTTCTCTTTCTCTCTCTCTCTCTCTCTCTCTCTCTCTCTCTCTCTCTCTCTCTCTCTCTCTCTCTCTCTCTCTCTGAGTGTGTGAGGGGTAATGTTTAATACTTAGGTGACTCTTTGTTGGAGATTCTGGAAACATTCTGATTTCTTAGAGGAGTGGGGACTGAGTTTTTTTCTACTATGTTAGTCCTAAGAAGCTGTATTTTCTTAGGATTTATTGCTGCTCTCTAACTTTTACATTTGTTGGCAAAAATTAATGCAGGACATCGCTTGTGTTGCTGCTGGTTCTGTAGTGATGGCTCCAGGTTTCCAGGAATGTAGTATTTCCTAATCCTTTCCTGAACATTACTAGACATTTCTATGTGTTTTATTCTTTTTAATGTTTGAATTTCCAGGGTTTTTTTAAAATCTATTCTTTCATCTTCATGTTTAATTATACTTTACTTTTATTGTCTTTCCTCATTGTCTCCCATTGGGAAATTTTTTCTTCAGGTTTTTGATAGTGTAAACTGAGCCCATTCACTTTCATGCCTTTGTTCTTTTCTGTTGAAAGCACCAAAGCTCATTATTTCAAACTGTTGTTTTTGATGATTGTAAAGAATTTGATGTTTATGAGTTTTATAAATTTTATGTTGTTTTTATCTTTGACTCTTTGCTGATTTTCTCTTTCCCACATAGATTGGAATTTTATTTACTTTTTGTGACTTCTCACTTAAACATATAGTAATATTATTTGTTCTTTTATAAAACTATGCAGGATATTTAAAGTTACTTTTTATGTTTCTTAGTTCTGTTATAACCAAAATGTTCTAATATTCTACAAAAATATTTCCATATTTCTATACTAGAAACTTAAGATTAAATTCACCATTTTGCAAAAATGAAAAAACTTGGGTTGAAGACATTAAACACCCCCCTCAGTTGTGCAGTGAGGAAACAACATGGCATGTTTGAAGTTGGTCTTAGGTTGTGTGGTCCTAACATGCATGTTTAAATCACTAGAACTCCTAAGTCACTCCTGAGTACCTTTCAAGTGATGAAACTGTGGCAGTATCCACCTCCACAAGTGACTGAGGAACTGGTGTTCAGTTACCAGTGAGATGGGCCAGTGGGTGAAGATGCTTGCTGCCAAGTATGAAAGCTTAAGTTCAGAACTCACTGCGGGGAAGGAGAGAACCAACTCCCACAAGTTACCCTCTGCCTCCCACACTTCCACACATGTGTGGGCTCTCACAGTAGACATGCATACAAAACAAAGAAACAAAAACTAGTCAATGGACATGGGTAGAGGGAAAGGTGGGTTTCTTGGGTCAATTTCTGTCTTGTATTTTTTTTTCTTCATGTTATTCTTTCTCAATGGATTCCCACAGTTGCTACCCCATGTCTAGGAATCCTTTCAGCAGAGCTGCTTTCTTTCTGACACTTTAGATTCTCTCTACCAGAAGGTTTTATTTTAAAATAATGTCCATAAACCATCTTGTGTATGTGAGGGAAAAATAGTGCTGGCAGGGGTAAGTGGTTTGTGTGAGTGAACAAAGGTAGGGAAGGGGTAGTAACTGAATAGCTTGCAGATCGATCACTCCGGGTTGCTGGACAAGTAGGATTATTTTTTAGCATGGTCAGAATGGACACACTGGAATAGTCTTCAGTTATTAGGGAACTGGAGGCAAGGTCACATATCTCAGAAGTAGGAATGACAGCCAAGCAGAGAACAGGAGACTCGGCCCTGGACTCCAATTAGTGTAAACAAGAAAACAAGTGTTTTCTTACCCACATCCCAAGTGTTTTGTTCTGTTTTAAGATCTTTATAGTATGAATGCATTTCCAGATAGTAAAAGATTGGTGACTTAATTGTCAAGTTTTCTAAACACATGATGTGATTTTAAGGGTGACGGTTAATCTGGACCAAGAGTGCACTTTAATGCCAGGGCTGATGTTAATAAGGACAAGCTTTCATGGTGTTCTCATTAATAAGTATGCTGAGTATAATAATTAAGATAATTGAGCATATTTTATCAGCAAGAATGACAAAGTCCTCATGTAGGACAGACATTTGGGTGGCGTAATGGAAAAGTTGGACAGATACCATTAAATTAAAACATATAATTTTAATATAATTCATGGCAGGATGAAAATGTTTTAACCATTCTAGGGAAAGGACACAGTAAAAACACTTGAAAAACTCAGTTTGGGTGTTATAAATTGGAAGGACATTAACAGTTTACATAGTGAATACTCTTGTTTGTAATAGAAGGACTAGGGTACTATCTTAGACAAATATCTGGACTCCGGAATATTTCAAAGGATGGGCCTGCTTTTCCATTTTAGTATCATATTGAAGCTAACATATGTCTATATATTGCTGAAAAGCTCTGGTCTTTCTGTTTACCAATAATTATTAGGAAAAATGAATTTTAGTGAGCATGTTTAATGAGAATTTACTTTAAATAACAGTGTTTGTAAATACTACTCTCTTAATATTAAACACCCCCAAATCAGCCATGGTTCTTATAAAGTTGTTAGCTCCTTCATTTCAATAAATGTGTATTTTGTATCAGCATTCTTCTGTCTAAGTCTCTGAAACCTTAGGGGAAGGGAACAAATCTGAACCCTAAGGGAGGCCTTGGGCCGCTACCCAGTGCTTGCCCAGATGTTGACACCTGCCTAGATGTTGACACCTGCATTGCTGCAGACATGGCTTTGTCTGTGAGCCTGCTGCCAGACACACTGCCCAGGAGAAAACAGAAACAGATGGTGACATTTTTATGGGAAAGAGAGTCTATCCAACTTCCCTTGTGCATTGCCCAGGTACTTCTCATGTGCAGTGCCCAGGTACTTCTCATGTGCACTGCATAGGTACTTCTCATGTGCACTGCCTAGGTATTTCTCATGTGCACTGCCCAGGTACTTCTCATGTGCACTGCTCAGGTACTTCTCATGTGCACTGCCTAGGTACTTCTCATGTGCACTGCCTAGGTATTTCTCATGTGCACTGCCCAGGTACTTCTCATGTGCACTGCTCAGGTACTTCTCATGTGCAGTGCCCAGATACTTCTCATGTGCAGTGCCCAGATACTTCTCATGTGCAGTGCCCAGGTACTTCTAATGCGCAGTGCCCAGGTACTTCTCATGTGCGCTGCCCAGATACTTCTCATGTGCACTGCCCAGATACTTCTCATGTGCCCTGCCCAGATACTTCTCATGTGCACTGCCCAGATACTTCTCATGTGCGCTGCCCAGATACTTCTCATGTGCACTGCCCAGGTACTTCTCATGTGCACTGCCCAGGTACTTCTCATGTGCACTGCCCAGGTACTTCTCATGTGCACTGCATAGGTACTTCTCATGTGCACTGCCCAGGTACTTCTCATGTGCAGTGCAGTGATTTCAACATGGAAAATCAGGTTCATGATCTGTTCTCCTATATAAAATATAATGCACTCATCTTGGATTATAGGAAAATTACTATTGGTTTAATTATCTGTGCTATATTTGTAAAGGTATCTATGTCAAGCTTGTCAGTCATAGTGGATTTAAAAATGACAAATTTCACCAGTCAGTATAGGTGAGGTGCATGATAGGAATGAAGTGTTCTTGGCATTTCTGTTTAAAATAAATGTCTTTACTATCCTGTCCTCACTGCCTTAGAGTATAAAACCTTGAGCTTTGTGTGAAACACAGGAGGGAAAAACTCCTTAAGGGTTTTCTTTTTTTAATTTTTAATTCTGTGTGTATGTTTTGCCAGCATGTATGTTTGTGCATGCCGTGTGTGTAGTGCCTGCAGAGACCAGAAGAGGATGATGTGTTCCCTGGAACTGGAGTTACAAACAGTTGTGAGTTGCCATGTAGGTTCTGAGAATCCAACTCAGGTCCTCAGAAAGAGCAGCCAGTGCTCACAGCTGCTGAATCCTCTCTACAGCCCCTCCTCGTCATCTCTAAGGTGCCACTGAGTATCTGTCAGGCTGGTGATTAAATTAGAGATTTAGGGAGCTAACGTGATGTTATAATTTCATGAAATAGTTCATTAAAAGATGCAGTTGGTGCATTTTGTAGCATATCATTCAGCAAAGTGCTGCTGACTATAAATTGCACAGTAACTTTGTTTAGCACGAGACAAGTCACTACCAATTACGTTATGACACAATGCTCTTAGGTTTGCTTAGCAGATGTATTCTGATTGTACAGAAATGAAAATGAAAATCCCATTTGCCTTAGATTCTATTACATAACGTGTTTATTACTATGGCTCCATTTTTTGAGAAGAGTAATTAAGATAAGGCTATGTGTGTGTGGCCTGAGTTGCACTAGCAGATCTTACATACTCACTGAATTCCTGGGCCAGTGATGGGGCAGCCACAGTTTGTTATTAGACAGTTAACTTCATGCTGCACACCTCAGTATTTTTTAAATAAATATTACAGATAGACTCAAAGAGATTGTGTGCTGTTCTTTATCTACGCTTTTCCCTAGCTTTGCGAATATAGCCTCTGTAAAAACAGAGAAAAGGAAAAGCAAGCTCAGATCCTGGTTCCTTCCCTAGAGACTCGCTCTTGTGTTTCCTCAAGAAAACAAAACAACAAGAAAAAAACTGCAGATGTGTGAGGAGTACAATTCAAGAGGAGAGAATGGAAAATAAGAATGAAGGAGATGGACTGAAGTCAGATAAACAACTAGAGATACAGAAAGTAAACTTGAAAAATGCAAATAGTAAAATTCATTGGAAGTGAAGTGCCATTTCAAAGCCCCAGCGCTCTTTCTGTTCCGCCACCCAGAGCATTCCACAGGCTCTGCTGCAGTCTAGGAAGGTAGCATATTGGGAGCATAACTTGGAATTTTGGACTGACCGCCAAAGCTCTGATATGAAAATATTTCATTCGAGGAAAGATTAGGAAGCAGCAGACGCAATTGCGTAGATGACCAGCATAGGCAAGAGGGGGCTGAGGATGCTGGGAAGCTAGTGTGTGTTATAGCATGTAGACATGGTCGTCCCCCCAGACCCAGTACACAGTGCTGAGTCCCTTATTTGCTAGGGTTTTCCATGTCTACATTTCTATGATGAAGGTCAATGGAAGAAATTAACATCAACCAACAACAAAATAGAGTCCTTATAACAAGTCATTTGAACTTATGAATTGTTTATTTCTGGAGTTTTCTATGTAAAGTTTTCAAGTGTGGTTACTCACAAATAACTGAAACCGGGGAGAGCAAAGGCTGTGGGTAAGCACTGTGCTCTGTGGGGAGAGAGACTCTGGGAGTTCAGTCCCTCTCCTCCCCCCACCCCCGCACCATCCCCCACTCCGACAAGAGGGGATGTGGCTGTTTCAGTTTGTGGGGTATGGCTTATTAGGCCCTCCACTGAGCATGCCCTTAGCCTCTTTGGGACTGCTTAGCAGACACTTCTCCTGTCATGGTAAAACTCCCTAGAGTGACCTTCAGGTCTTCATCTCACTGTTCTTGGGCCCTCCCCGGTGGGCCCCACCCCCCACCCCTGCCATGGATATCTTCCTGTAATCCCACCAGCTTGAGTTTGCCCAGTGCCCATAGGTGCCTGTGCATTGGGAAGGTCTTTAGCAGTTGCTGAGTCAACAAAGCTGGATGAGGAGTGAGAGAAGATGGATTCCTTTACCTGACAGGCAAGGCTTGTGAACAGTGCACACTATTGCTTTTATTTCTCAAGTGTAGTTAAGTAGCTATTTATTTCTCCTGGTATATGTAACCTAGATTGCTTATCTAAAGCAAATTGTTTCTTTTAGTATCTTCAATTATCTGGCACAACGATGCATACAAACGGTTGATGTTTGTCTCAGTAACAAAAAGCTTCATTCTGTAACCTCTAATGGAGTCTGTGGACAGCTACAAATTGCTCTTTCCTCAGGATTATGTTTAATCATGAAGAATTAGACTCTCCTTCTGTGCTTGTATTGTAAGCCTGGTGGGTGTGAAGCCCTGAAGTGAGGGTTCCAGATTTCTGACAGTTTAACACTGTAAACATGCAGGAAATTCCACATTTTTCTTCCTTGTAATACAGTGTCGTATACAATTTATAACTTTCCTTTTGACTAGGGGTCAGTGTTATGCTGGTAAGCCACTGCAAGTCAAGGAGCGAACAGTTTGTGGCATTTGTCCAATTGGTAGACATATGCCCTGCTGTAGTACATGCCAGACTACCATGGTTCTGACTTGAGGCCTCCCGAGTGTCATCTGATAGTGGTCCTGAGCACAGGCTGCTTGGAAAAATGATCATCTCAGGTTGCTCTTGTAGACACAGCCATAGTGTGACAGAATCCTGGAACTGGATGAAAGCAACCCTGAAGTGTAGAGACCTTTGGGCTTTCTTAAAGAAATCACTAAGGATTTTGAATCTTTCTTATGAAAGCGAAACCACTAAAAAAACAACTGCAGAAGACTTTCAGGACAGGGAAATGCAACTTTTTCTTACAGTTCATGTTTTAATCAAAGGCAGAGTTGGCCTCCTATTAGTGTATTTGTGAACCTACAAGAATACATGAGGATATTTTGGCTTAGACTTCTTTTTGTTTCATTTTAAGTTGTGCATCTGTGTGTATGTATGCCATGTGTGTGTCAGTACTCATGGGTTCCAGAAGAAGGCATTGGAACTTCTAGAGCTGGAGATACAGGCACTTGGGAACTACCTGACAAAATGAAGTCAGCTCAGCTCCTCTGAAAGAGCAGGGTGTGTTCTTAACTGCTGATTCATCTCGTCAGCCCCCCTTCTTTTTTTTTTTAAGAAAGACTCTCACTATCTAGTCCTGACTGGACTAGAACTTGCTATGTAGCCCAGGCTGGCCTCAAACTCACAGAGAGATTCACCTGCCTCTGCCTCCAAAGTGCTAGGATTAAAGGTGTGGGCCACTACATCATTTCTAATTTGCCTGACTCATTATTCAAAATTAGAGCTCGTTAGAAAACTAGGAGATGGAGTTATTTCATATATAGCATCTGGTACGAGTCCCTGATCTTCTGTCATGATCTTTGCCAGCCTTGCTGTAGCATAGTGGAAGAGCCTGTCTCAGGGGCCACAGCTGTGTGACTTTCTCTCCGGTGCTTATGGGAGGGTGAGATGGTAAGAACCAGCACTGAGGGTTGCCTTCTCTCCTCTTTGTGACATCTTTAAAAGGTAGGTGGATAAAGTAGTAACCATGGTAAAGTATTGTTAGGATGAAACATTTAGAGACATGGTGAGTGACAGGAATTCCACCAACAGGGACAAAAGAGAATGCATAGCTACTGATCCAGTCAGCACTTCTCTCTTTTCGGGGCTGACCCATCGCTATCCTGTGTTTGGATTCTCTGTGCTGGTTTATGTTTCGTGCAGTTTGTATTGAGTTGGCAATCTCCATTTTGACAGAATGTCATAGATAGTAAACACAAAGCAAAGGTTTGTTTTAGCTCATAGTTGTGGAAGTTGCAGTCCATGGTTGATTGGCTGGAATGGTTTGGGGTCTTGGGGAGGCACATCATGGTGGTAGAGCAGAGGAGGAGCTGTCTCAGTGACGGTAGCTGAGGAGCTGTGTCCACAGTCTCCTTTCGAGGGCATGTCTCCAAAGACATAAGACTATGTCTTTGGAGTTTATACACCACCTAGTACCAAGCTGGGAACAGCCTTAAAGCATGAGCCTTTGGAGGACTTGGAGATGCAGTCTGCAGCATAGTTTTGGCATCTTGGCTGGTCCACCCATGAGTCACATTTTTGCTCTTGGTTTTGCCTTATGTGAGTTTTCTCTCTGAAACTTTGCTTTTGCTTAAATAACAATGTTGAATCTCTCTGTTAGTATGTGTCTGCTGTTCTAAATTTCTCTGTGTTGTCTCTGTGTTAAATTTCTTTAGTAATATGTCTGCTGTGTTGACTTTCTCATTAGTGACTGTCGTGTAGAGTTTCTCTATTAATATGTGTTTGTTGTATTGAATTTCTCTATTAGTGTCTGTTCTGTTGATTTTTTCTATCAGTATGTGTCTACTGGGTTGTATTTCTCTATCAGTGTGTGTCTATTATGTTGAGTTAATATGTGCCTGTTGTGACAAATTCTTTCAAGTGTCATCTTTTAGGCAGTATCTACTTTACCTTCAGTCTGGAGAAGTCTTGCTGGGTTGGGAAGGTAGAAATCTGGCATGGAAGTTCATTTCCTCTAGGGCACTTTGTAATATTACATGTCAAAACTATTGGTTCTTGAAAGCAGTCTGCGTTTTCAAAATTATTATCAATACACTTTTCTAACTAAGAGTGTTGTCTTTGACTTTTACAGTTTCCCACTGTGGAGCGCACGGAAAACTGTTTATCTTGCTTGTGTTTCATAGAGTGCTTTTAAAACTGGAAATTCATGTGTTTAGTGTCCCAAAGGTTTTCTTTCTTATCTCCACAAAGAATGCCCACTCTTTACCGTCGAACTGACTAGGGCTCTGACATCCTTTGTCCTCTGACATGTCCTTCAGCATATTATCTTTGCCAGTTCTAATCTGAACTTCAATCTGTCCAGTAGGTTCTAAGCCTTACTGTATTATATTTGGCTTTTCCCATCTACAGGGTCTCTGTTATACCCTATGGTTCTCCTCTAGACTTTCAGTATTCTTCCTCAACAAAATCAACACAAAGTCTTTCCTTGTGATGGCTTATTGGCTCTCTGTTACTACATTTATGGTAATGGTTCTTTGATGCTGAGTTCTTTTCTCGAGTGGTTTGTTATCTTTGAACATGCACTGGACATTTTATTTGAAAACTATGCAAGTATTTTGAAGGCTAAATTGAAATCTTTCTTCAGAGAAGATCAATTTTCTTCTTCCAGGCTTCTGGGAGAATAGCAGTCTAAGATGATCCTAATAGTTTTAGGTTTGTGACTTTGGGAGCCATGAAAAGTGAACTGCAGGATATACAAAGCTTGATTTTCATCCAGTTCATTCTCACTCCTAGAACAGGGACCTTGAAGCTCCCAGATAGGAGATCATTCAAGACTTACCGTGCACACCATTCATAGTGTGCGCTGGAGTCTGCCTTTCTGCTGTTGTTTAGATGGCCAGAACTACACAGCCTTAAGCTCCCCTTCTGAAGATGCCAACCTGTCCTGGGGAAAAGGACACTGATGTTCTGAGTTGAGGGGACTTTAATTCTTCATGGATCAAGACTTGGTAATTTCTGTATCTTTCTAGTGCTTCTAAGCAGAAAATGCTGGTGCTTTGTTTAGCAAACTAGTTCTCAGACAAGGCCTTAATTATTTAATTTCCATTTACCAGAAATCCCACATAAAAACAGTTTATACATTACAATACCAACCTTTCATCTACTGCAGGTACATTTCTCATTTTTAAAACTTTGTGTATATTTACATACCTAGAGACTGTAGTTTTAATGTATTTAAATCACTTTTCTTTTGTTTGCTTTTTAAAAACTTAATATGTTTCCAGCATAAGATAAGCCAAGAACTTACCTGTGCTTTTCTAGCTGTCTCTCTGGTTTTATTTTTTTATATTGAATCTTTGGGTTTATTTTTTTACACGATGTTTGCTTATAACCTCCATTTATTTTATCATCTCATATATGAGATCAGAACCTTATATTGAAAATGGTGCCACCTTTTTTCTAAGGTTTTTGAACTCTGGCTTTATAACATATTAAGCCTTTATAAGTTTCCATTTCGCCACTGATTTGATCTTAGGGGAAGTGCTGTGTTATGGCTGTGATTTGTCCTTACGGTCCTTCCCAGAATGCCGTTGTCTAATTTAGGTTTATTTTTTCTGAATAAACATTGTGGCTTGTCATACTAGAAACTGAAGAGTTTTTTATTCTTGAAATTTTGTAAAATATAGAAATTTGAAAATAATTGATTTGGCACCTTCACAATATTGATTCTTGCCACAGGCATGATGTGCCAGCCCCCCTCCCGATTTTTTTGAGACTGGTATCTCTGAACTTGAACATTCCCACTCGTTACTCCTATGCCCCCTTTCATGTTCCAGATGCATCATACCACAAGACTGTTGTATTTTCTGCCTGTTTTTAATATTTCATGTAAAATTTACTTTTATGAGTTTTCAGGTTTCTGTTATAAATAAAGCATTTCCATTATATTTTGTACCAGCTTTGGTGTTAGTAAAATGATTGATATTTGTAAGTTTGGTAAGGAGGGACCACTCAAGACTTTTGGTCAGTTATTTGGGGCTCATCCTTATTATCACTTCTGGCTTACTGTATAAGCTGGTTGCTCTCAAGAAATGATTAAGAACAGCAGTGGTTCTGGAAGAGTTCCTCTCATCCCAGTCATGCAGTGAGAGGTCACTGGGCTTTGCTTCCGAGCAGGGATGAATGGCATTGTGGTGGTGTGTGGCATTGTGGCAGTGCATGGCATTGTGGCGGTGTGTGGCATTGTGGCTGTGTGTGGCATTGTGGCGGTGTGTGGCATTGTGGCAGTGTGTGGCATTGTGGTGGTGCGTGGCATTGTGGCGGTGCATGGCATTGTGGCGGTGCATGGCATTGTGGTGGTGTGTGGCATTGTGGCGGTGCATGGCATCGGTGTGAGGCAAATACTATTCATCACGGCTTCCTAGTGTGCAAGTTTTGTGTTGATTTTTCTCATTTCCCTGGTGACTTCTTTTTCCTCTCTAGCTAGTTAATTGCATTGCTTAATTTCCATACAGCCGGGAATTTTCCAGATCTCTCCCGCTGTTTATTTCTGGTTGAATTTGGTTGTGGTTAGAAGACATGCTGTGCTCAGTCAACTTTCAGCAGTCGAGTTTGGCCTTAGCAGAGACAGTCTGCTTCTGTTGCTCTAGACAGTTAATTTTTATTTTCATTTGCTAAGATGATGATTATTAATGTGTGTGGTGCAGGGCATTGAACCCAGTGCCCTGATTCTTGTGAGGCATTCACCCCTGAACAAACTAAGCAGTTTAAAGTATTCCCTGTCCTGCCGTTCTCTCGATAGAGTGGCCTCCATCAAGGTGTTGGAGGGCTGTTTCTTCCTCGAGGTGGTAAGCACAGTCTGTTTTCTTGCTCATTTAGCCTATTGGCAAGTCTCTACTCCTTAGTCCTTCTTAGACTGACTTGTTGGCTTTCAGCTCAGGGCCACTCTCAGTTCTTCAGACCATTCATTGGATCAATGTTCTTTTCTCCATTCACTCATTCATTTATTCTTTTGTGTTCAATTGTTTCTTCTTTATGTTGGAGGAGTTTGCATATACTAAGCACATGCGGTTTGAGTCATACCCAAGACATAATTTACAGGCCGGAAAAATTGCTTTAGTTCACAGTTTCTGGGTGGTCCAGCTCCACTTCTCTGGGCAGGAGGTAAAGCAGAGAATCTTGGAGACTATTTACCTCATGACAACCTGGCTCTGAAGAGTAGAATCCCACTTTCTGAAGCCCTGCTCTGCAGTAATGCATCTGATTATGAACCCATTGATTGATCAATCCCCCGATGAAGTCTGAGGCCCCATAACCCAGTTCATTCTCCAAAGTTCCACCTCTGAGTAAAGTTGCCTTGGGCCCAGGCCTTCGACACAAGAGTCTGAGGACACTCCAGGTCCAGGGCGACCATACACTCTCGCTCTGAGGAATACCCAAGCCCCCCTGCAGATTTGTAGACAGCGGGGCCAGGTCAGGTCTCACGGTCCAGTCTCTTTCCTGGCTGCTGTTTAACTAGAGATCCTGCTGTGAAATTTGAAAGGATCCCATTACAGTTCAGGATAATTTCCTCATTCCAAAGTCCACAATCTCATTGGGCTTCCACAGTCTCTCCAGACTGAAGGAAAGCTGCTCACGTGTTCCAGGGATTGGGCTGTCCTTGTTTTGCTGGCCATTATTTGTTTTCCACGTGGCCATGTGGAAACTACAGCTTCATGATAACATCTCTAATGTGGTGGACTTCAAAGCAGTGGCAGCTTTGCCAATCTTTTGAGAATTCCTTCCCGTTGCACTCCTGAGCTCATTTGTGTGCATAGATTCAGATGGAAGGCCTGCTGGCAGGGAAGTCTGTTTCTGATTTTCCCATTAAGTCTTTGTATGGGAGGGTTATAGGTGTATGCACATGTGTTGCATGTGTGTATTGAGGACAGGGGCTGACATTGGTTTTCTTCCTCTATCATTCTTGTTGTTTTCTGAGACAATATTTTCACTCACCAAACATGGAGCTCATGATTCTGAGAGATTAGCTGGCCAGCCCAGAAATCCTCCTGTCTCCACCTTCCCTGTGCTAGGGTCACAGACGTGCACTGCCACACCCAGCTTTTTCTTCTCTTCTCTTTTCTTTTCCCTTCTTCCCCTTCCTTCCCTCCTCCCTTCCCCTTCCTCCCTCCTTCCCTCCCTCCCTCTGACTCTCTCTCCCTTTCTCTTTCTTTCTTTCTTTCTTTCTTTCTTTCTTTCTTTCTTTCTTTTCTTTCTTTCTCTCTCTCTGTCTCTCTGTCTCTCTCGCTCTCT
The DNA here is from genome assembly GCF_949786415.1 of Peromyscus eremicus. Taxonomy (NCBI): domain Eukaryota; kingdom Metazoa; phylum Chordata; class Mammalia; order Rodentia; family Cricetidae; genus Peromyscus; species Peromyscus eremicus. The sequence goes on along the minus strand of NC_081420.1, from coordinate 21,549,953 downwards.
TGTATGTGGATTCTGGGGATCCAGACTCAGGTTTCTTTGCTTGACTGCTAAACACCTTATTGACTGAACCGTAGTCTCCCTATTCCATGTTTAACCTTCACTGTTGAAAGCTGAATTGTTTCTCAGTACAAAGTTTTGGGCTGATCATTTAGTTTTCTTTAAGTACTATAAAAACAGAGTAGGTAAAGGTTGGGGAGATGGATGAGATTTAAGAAGCTGCCATATTAATATTTCTTGATCATATTCCTGGAGGAAGGAAGAGCTTGGCAGTGAACCGCTGTGGCTTCCTGTTTCCTACTGTGCAAACCCCCACCTCTCCTCCTTGTACTCAGGCCTGAGCATAACCTGCTGACAGAATCCTTTCCCACTGTGGCCCCCAGTCTGCTGTGTATGTGCAGCAGGGCTTACTTACTGTTTTCTATGTGTGTCTTAATCACTTTTCTGCACACCATGTCCATGAAACTCCCTTGACTTGAAAGTGCTTCCCTCTGCCCCTTCTTCAGGCCCGGAGTGAGCCAGAGATGAGAGCACGTCTGCCGTTTGTTTCTTCCTCTCCAGCACAGTCCGTCATCCTCGCTGCTCCATGGCTTCCTGATTACACCATGAATTTGATGGTCTAGTTCTCTGTCCTGCATCTCTGTCTCCTCTCTACTTAGAGTAGCTTTCTACCTACAAGCACACTCAGCCCTCTTACCCTGAGATATTTCTTCTCTGCCCTGACAGTAACATGGGAGGTTTTTCCTTCATAACTGTGTTCCCTGGAAGCAGGCTCCTTTCGATGGCCCCAGTGCTCTCCCCTCCTCCACACACTTCCCCCACAAATGAGATGGGTTTGACCTCTGGAACCTACTTACCCTGCTTTCAGACATGAGGATATCCTCCCGTTCCCATGACCAGCAAGCCTGGTGACCTCTCCTTAGTACCCTCTTGTGTGTTTAACACTATCGGCCACAGCAGCTGCCGTGTGAAAATTGTCTAAACTCTGGTCTCCAGGCACTTCACTATCACAGGTTTCATGTATCTTTTGAATTCCGACCTTCTTATTCCTAGCTCACCCTTAAATATAGCAATTACCCAGGCCTCTGATGTTAGACCTCTTTTTCTCTCCACAACGTGTTCTCCTTGGCTGGTCATTTATTTACTTTTACAAAAACAGCTCTCACTATGTATTCCCAGATCTCTGCCTCTAGCCCAGACCTCTCTCTAGGGAAAGAAAAGAATGTGCATGTATACTTCATGTATCAAAATTTTCAGATTGCTGTATAATCTTAGTAATTATTTTAAATGGCCTTGTAATGTTATGTTAACTGGCTCTGCCATAATTAGCCTAACCATTTTCCTACTGAATATGACTTGCCCTGAATTTCCAGCTACAGTTTACAGTCCATACATGCATATTGAATTGAGGTTCTTTGGAATGAAAAGTGAAATGATCCCCCCCAAAAAAACTAGCTCATTGCTCCCATATAAAGACAGGAAACCTGGGAACCTTTGGCAGACTGTCCCTAGGCTTTGTGTTATGTCTCAGTGAAAAGTCCTGCTGTCACTACCTGAGTTACAGGCAGCTTTTCACTCTGACACAGCCCTGAAAAAGCCCTCTGTATGCTCCTTTGTGCATCACCATTACCTTCTCCCCTCCCAATACCTGTGATAGAAATCTGGAAAAAGCAAGAAGGAAAGAGTGCAGCTTGAAAAAGACCTAGAATGTGTCCTTGAGTGACAGCCGGAGAAAGGCTGTGAGAACATGAAAGACAGACCAAAAATAGCTTTCAAGAAAACAGTGTGACAGAAACGGAAGTAACTTTGAATTCGTGACATCATAAATATTATAACAAGAGAGAACTTGAGAGAATGAAATGAGATGAAATTGGGAGTAAAAAACTAAGGGAATAAAATAACAACAGCATTCCAAAGCTAATAAATGAAATCAAAACAGTTAGGAGCTTAATGGCTTGAAAATGAAAGTGTTGGCATAAAGGAAAAGCATTAGGGAATTACCGAGAAAGCCGAACAGAAGAAACCAAAGAATGAAAAGAAGAGTAGAAGAAACGAAATAAAGTAAATCATTGCAAGGGTGGTCACAATAAATAGTTGATATTAAAGAAAAGAACCTTACCCCAAAGGAAAATGTACTAGCAAGTGTGTTGGGAGATATACTAGAAGAAAAGTTTCTTTAAGTAAGCTAGAAGGCAAAGGCGAATTTGAGGGGAAGAAGTGTTTATTAGATGCTAAGATAGATGCAGATGGAGCCAGGATTACACACCTGCAATCCCAGCACTCAAAAGGCTGAGGCAGGAAGATCACTGAGAGTTCAAGCCTGAACTACTGAGACCGTATATCAAAAACAGAAATGGGCCAGCCTGATGGCTGAGCATGTAAAAGTGTTTGTTTCCAAGCCTGATGAATTTTATCTCTGGTACACACATAATAGAAAGGGAGAACCAATTCCATAAGTTGTCCTCTGAACTCTACATGCTTCGTGGCACATAGATGTTCACAGACAGACCGACGGATATATATACATACATACATACATACATACATACATACATACAAGCGGGTTTGGAGAGGTGGCTCAGTGAGTAAAGTGCTTGCTCCACAAGCATGAGGGACTGACATCAGTCCCCAGCCACCACAGAAAAGCTGGGCATGGTGGCACATGCCTGTAATACCAATACCGGGGGATCCTAGAGATTTGCCAGCTAGTCAGTGAGGCTCAGATAACAAGATCTGGGTTCAGTGAGAAATCCTAGTTCAGAAATTATGGTGGAGAGGTGGAAAGGAAGACCCAGTCAATGTAGGCTCTGGTCTCCACATTGTACCTGTGGGTGTACCTACACATACAGGTGTAGCTAGAGTTTTCCTGCCTGGCCCACAGTCAGGACAAATCTCTCTCACCTGCCAGTCCCACAGCCTCTCAGACCCGACCAAGTAAACACAGAGACTTATATTGCTTACAAACTGTATGGCCGTGGCAGGCTTCTTGCTAACTGTTCTTACAGTTTAAATTAACCCATTTCTATTAATCTACACCTTGCCACGTGGCTCGTGGCTTACCGGCATCTTCACATGCTGTTTGTCATCTTGGCGGCTGGCAGTGTCTCTCTGACTCAGCCTTCCACTTCCCAGCTTTATTCTCCTCCTTGTCCCACCTACACTTCCTGCCTAGCCAATGGCCAATCAGTGTTTTATTTATTGACTAATCAGCAACACATTTGCCATACAGACCATCCCACAGCACTTCCCCCCCCCCTTTTTTTTTTCCAAAAAGGAAGGTTTTAACCTTAACAAAGTAAAATTACATATAATTTGGGAATTTGGGCGTAGCTTCTCTTACTACTTCCTGCTGGAGGGGGGCGCTGTATCTTATGGGGACACAAAGAAAATTTTAGGATCATGGAGTAGTCCATGAGGGTGTATCGTCTGGGCCAGTTGCCTTCAAACCATTCTGGATGTTGGATCATCTGGGCCATGGTGCCATCAGAGACCTTTCAGGTGGTCTTGGCTGGTCAAATCTGATGTATCTTAATCTAGAACAAATCCATAGCCTCTGGCTTTCTGTGGGAACAAAAGCAGAGTCTCCTTTCCAAAGCAACATATCTTTATATCCAAATTTTGAAGTCAAGGTATCTTTAAAATATACATTTTGGCATAACTCAACAGCTTTTACAATCAAATATTTTTCTGCAGTTAAAAATCCCAAAGACAACACAATCCAGATTCTCTGTGTAATATTCATCTTTACATACAGGCATACAACACAGGTGCACACACACACACACATACACACACACATATAGGCATAGGACACAGGTGCACACACACACATACCCATAGTCATAGGACACAGGTACACACACACACACACCATAGGCATAGGACACAGGTGCACACACACACACACACACACACACACACACACAGGCATAGGACACAGGTACACACACACAGTACACCATATACTAAAGTTAAAGGTACAAAGGAAGAATTGAAGATAAGCAACTTTACAAACTGGGTAAAAATTGAATGACAATTGATAGAGGAGGCCGGTTGTATCTGAAATAGGAACATGTAGCCCAAAAATATTTTTCAGATTCTTAACTACAGGAGATTTTTTTTTCAGAAATAACAAGGAAATGTAGATATTTAGAAATTCTGTTATTTTCTCTTTCTCTTGAGACAACCTCAGTGTGTGGCCCAAGATGGCCTCAAGCACTCAGTTCACTCGCCTCAGCCTCCTGGGTGCTAAGATTGCAGGCCCCCTGCACTTTACAGCCAACTTTCATTTTCTCTACAAAGCCCACATTTTATTGCTTTCATTTAAACAACATAATTTTGAGTATTTCACCTACAGGTTGATTTCTTTGCAATGTCAGGCACCATTTAATTAAAACAACAACAACAAAACAGTCTGACATGTGATAGAAATAAATAATCCCAGCACTCAGGAGGCAGAGGCAGTAGGATCCCAAGTTCAGGACAGGCTGAGCTACAGAGTAAGATCTGATTTTTAAAATATGAACACTTGAAAACCGCTCCTTCCAGAAAGTATGTGAAATAATGAAATTATCATATGTACCCAGTCAGAACTTTGATGAGACTCGGTGTAGGCAGGGTTTCAGGTCTACGGGCCATCCCTCCTGAGTGACTTCTCATCCTTGCTTGTAGAGTTATTTTTAGAGCCTAGTGGCTTTCACTTTTGTGACAATTCATCTCCTGGCTTTTGGGAAATGGGTGGGGAGACTACTCCCCCTTCGGGTGATCATCATTTCTCAGTTTGTCACCCTTGTCTGGTAGCTCAAAGAGTGCCACAAGCAAGTCATGACTTGTTATGTGTATCTTGAGGGGAAGCCAGTGAGGAAAATGTCACTTCATAAAAGGTTGCCTAGAAGAACACAAAAGGCTTGCTCAGCACAGCTCTGTAGAAAACAGCCGGTACTTCACGCTGCTTCACTACAGTGCGGAAGCGGTGCCCCTGCCTTCCCATCATGCCCCTGGGGAGGAAAGGGGTCTGCAGTGGAGTCGGCATCTTCTCTTCACTCAGTATATCTGTGAGAGCACATACATGCATGTCACAGCAGGTATAGAACATATATGTAAACTGCCATCATCATAAAAGACAGAGTGAGTATTACAGTGTGATGGGTTTTTTGTTGTTGTTGTTTTATTTTATTTTTTTGAACATAAAAACATTTTATGTACAATTGCAGGAGAAATAATACTCAGATAGTTTGAACATAGAAACAGGTTATAATTTAAAAGTCCAGGGTTATTTTAAACAGTAAACTATTTTCTCTGTAGAAAATAGTATAAATGATAACATTTCCCAATAAGCTCTTTTAAGCTAAATGATAGCTGAATTATACATATAAATATTGATTAGATTCTGGGATACAGAAGAAACCTATCTTCATCTGTTCAGAGAGCTATGTTTTACTTAAGTAGTGTAAGTGAGATTCCTATTCATCTTCCCCTTCACTGTTTGATTTACGGCAGACATTTTTCTATAGGCTAATCCATATTCTAAAAAGATTTTAGCCTCCCCTCCAGAAAGTACGGCCAGCATTTTCTTTCATCAGCTTGATACAGTACAAATTCTTATCCTAATAGTGAAATTTTTCACTAAAGCTTTCCCTGTGATTGAGTAAAACCAAAACTTATTATAAGCCACAGTCATCCTAGGGTCCTCCCCCGCTAGGTAGCCTCTCTGGATCTATGAGTTGTAGTCTGATTCTCCTTTGCTTTATATCTAGTATCCACTTATGAGTGAGTACATACCATGTTTGTCCTTCTGAGTCTGGGTTACCTCATTCAGGATGATATTTTCTAGTTCCATCCATTTGCCTGCAAGTTTCATGATGTCATTGTTTTTCTCTGTTGAGTAGTACTCCATTGTGTATATGTACCACATTTTCTTAATCCATTCTTCAGTTGACAGGCATCTAGGTTATTTCCAGGTTCTGGTTATTACAAATAGTGCTGTTATGAACATAGTTGAGCATGCATCTTTGTGGTATGATTGAGCATTCCTTGGGTATATGCCCAAGAGTGGTATGGCTGGGTCTTGAGGTAGATTGATTCCCAATTTTCTGAGAAACCACCATACTGATTTCCACAGTGGTTGTACAAGTTTGCACTCCCACCAACAGTGGAGGAATGTTCCCCTTGCTCCGCATTTTCTCCAACATAGATTGTCATTAATATTTTTGATCATAGCCATTCTGACAGGTGTAAAGTGATATCTCATAGTCATTTTGATTTGCATTTCTCTGATGACTAGAGATGTAATGTTTTGGTCCAGCATGAATTTCAAATATGTACATTGTGACAGTTATGTGAAAGTAATAAGTTAAAATATTTGGCTTTTTTAAAATAGGTAATATATAGAGAAATAATTTCTGTTTATATGTCCAGGGATCTGACAAATCGAAAACAGATTAAATCATGGTGAATAATCATTGTAGTGGCTACATGCATAATAGTTTAGAGAAATTTTGGACAGTTCATGACATTTAAACTGATCTGCTTCCAAAGCAGTTTAAAATGAGATCAGTGTCTTCTTTTCTTTACTGTAGTGGGTTTTACTTGTCTATCTGTCTCTGTATGTCCACTTGACTTTTATTCCTCATACACTCAAAGAAACATATGGAGTGAATATTTTGCTCAGTTATATTGATGATTTTTATTAAACCAAGAGCCATCGCAATCTCAGGACTTTCTCATGTCCTTGGCAAGAAACCACAAATGAGTGTTTCTTTAATTTTGTAACTTTCTGTCCATTGATGCAATCTCTGTGGTTACAAAACTTCCTGATCCCATTGACCACTATATCATGACCACCAGAGGTGTGGGAGTCTGCCAGAATCCAGCTCTGACTTTTCGAACAGTTCTTGCTTGCGGGGAAGAGAGAGGAATGAGGAATTATTAGAAATATAGACAGAGACAGAGAGAAAGACAGAGACACAGGATAGCTTCAGGAAGGCCCTGGGTCAATACCCAGCTGCCTCGAGGTTTATCCCAAAGGGCTTTTTATACAATGCCAAGGGCAAAAGACTTCCTTCTTTCAAGATCAAAGCACAGTGTACAGCCAAGTGTAGACCTTTCAAAATACCTGGTAACCACACCCTTGGCCAAATCGTGCCATTATGCAGCCCTGCTGGGTAAAGCAAGCTCAGATTCTCTGACCTTGAGTAAGGTCTTACTAGGGAGCCTCTGTGGGCACTCACTCACTCACAGAGGTATATTTACTAATTCATTACTACACAGTAGCCTTTTTGCTCATGCAGTTATCAGCATCCCTTGTCCAGAGCTTGTAGAGCTTGCAGTTAGTGGTTGGGAGTGTGGTAAGTCAGATACCCCTGTAGGAAGGTTGGATATTCTTCTTTGCTTGGCCAGCCTACTCAGAATGTAATGTCAGTAGTCCGTAGATATGTGAGCAATGAGGAAGGATTATCCACTTGTGAAAGATCTAGCTCCATGATGTGGGTTCCTCCAGAAAGGGGCAGAGTGTTCCAGAAACACCCAGCATGATCTCTGTATTAGTGTTTCTGTAGGTTTTGACTGGGTACCTTCTTAAAATGTCCAGAGTGTGGACCTGGCTCTGGCTCTGTTAAAGGAGGCTTTGGCTCTCTTGATAGTAACCACATTTGTTAAACAATTATGGCAGGTACACAATTTTACCAACCTATTTTATTTTTTGTCTTAACAGAAATCCTAGAGGCTGGTGTTAAAGGAGCCTCTGAGTCTCTCAAAGGTGTGAAACGAAAAAAGATTGTTGCTGAGAATCACCTAAAAAAAATACCAAAATCCCCCTTGAGGAATCCTCTTCAGACAAAACACAAGCAAAACACAGAAGAGTCATCGCTCAGTGTTGTCCAGAATGCATCAGAGGCTCATAAGAAACACAACTGTGTCCCTGCTAAAAATGGGAAGCAATGTACTAAGCAAAATGGAGAAACACTTGGGATGACTGCCGAGGCCTCAAAATCTGAAGACTCGGTCTCCCCAAAGAAGGCCTCATTTCCTCACCATCGGTCAGAGCTGCGGAGATGGAGGTCGGAAGGCTCAGATCCAGCCAGGCTTAGTGGTCCTGATGGACAGCGGGACTCCAGCTCCTCACCTAGTAAATCCAGGACTGACAATAGTGAATGTAGCTCCCCTTGCTGTAGCACCACGCCCCTCTCCTATCCAAGTACTGCCTTCGATGTCTTACTGAAAGCAATGGAGCCAGAATTGAGCACCTTGTCACAGAAGGGCTCGTCTTGTGCAATTCAGACAGAAAAACTGAGACCAAATAAAACTGTACGATCCCCTTCTAAATTAAAGAACAGTTCCCTGGAAGCCCCAAATCCTACTTCCCAAGAAATGGTTGGCGAATCACAGTGTTCTCCATGTCCCTCATACCCGGTACATGTGGCCTCAGCTGAGAAGAGTGAGCCAGTGGCAGCCCAGTCTGTTTCTCACCTGTATAACCCACACGACCACCTTGTTCCCAAACCTAGCCACCAGAATCAGCAGCTTCCGGGACGTCTGGGCTTAACAGGCTCCCTGACAGATCTGCACACCCATGAGAACACTAAACTTGAACCCGTCTATAATATAGCAATGACATCAGCTGTAGGTCTCACTACTCCCTCCAGTAGAACTCAGGTTACTCCTCCACACCAGCAAATGGATTCCGTGTCCCCTTCGTCAGTGAGCCCCACCAGCTCCACACAGTCGCCCCCAGGGCCAGTTTACAGCTCAACCCACGTCACTTCTGCTGTCAGTCAGAGTGTGGAGCAAATGTGCAATCTTCTTCTGCGAGATCAGAAGCCCAAAAAGCAAGGCAAATACATCTGTGAGTACTGCAATAGGGCGTGCGCCAAGCCCAGCGTGCTGTTAAAGCATATCCGCTCTCACACTGGAGAGCGGCCCTACCCCTGTGTGACCTGTGGGTTTTCATTCAAGACTAAAAGTAATCTATATAAGCACAAAAAATCCCATGCACACACTATCAAACTGGGTCTCATCTTACAGCCAGAGGCTGGTGGATTGTTCCTGTCCCAGGAGTGCCCCAAAGCACTTAGTGTCCATTCTGATGCTGAAGACAGTGGCGAGAGTGAGGAGGAGGGGCCTGGAGGCGGGAGGCAGAATGACCCTGGGGTCATGGACCTACAACCTGCACAAATAATGAAGACGATATCAAATCCTGAAGCTTTACCCAAATCCCTTTCAAGCAATTCAGATCATGTGGTCAGTAGCTTCTCTTCACAGGACAGACCTTCGGAGTCACAAGCCCTGACAGAGTTACCCAAAGTTGTGGTCCACCCCGTAAGTGTTTCCACACTCAGAACTGACGGTCCGCAGGGGGCCAGTCCCAAGCCTGAACTTCCTAGCACACAGAGGCAGAAGGACCTTCATGTTGCAAACGTACTGTCACAGCCAGCCGGTGTATCTTCCCTAGAGACAGATGAGAAGTTCCACCAGAAAGGGGATGTGATTCAGTCAGAAGGGAAGCAGGAGCCTCACGGTGGGACAGCACATGCGCAGCTGCAGAGGCAGCAGGCCACAGACGACCCCCAGGAGCAGCAAGGAAAGCTGCTCCTGAGTCCACGGAGCTTAGGAAGCACAGATTCTGGCTACTTCTCGCGTTCTGAAAGTGCTGATCAAGCTGTGAGTCCACCGACGCCATTTGCCAGAACTTTTCCCGTCATGGATCCAGACTCAGCTAAGAACAGTGGACCTCCAGGGCCTCGAATCAGCGCTCCAGCACCTACAGCTTCAGCCACTGGCGAGAAGTCATCAGTTTTAGCAGGCCAGATGCGCCCACCCTTGGCAAGCAAAACTCTGGAGGAAAGGATTTCAAAACTGATCTCTGACAATGAAGCCCTAGTCGATGATAAGCAACTGGATAGTGTGAAGCCCCGGAGAACCTCACTTTCCAGACGGGGAAGCATTGACTCCCCCAAATCATACATATTTAAAGATTCCTTCCAGTTTGACCTAAAACCAATGGGTCGGAGAACAAGTTCCAGCTCTGATATACCAAAGTCCCCGTTCACCCCGACTGAGAAGTCAAAGCAAGTGTTCCTCCTGTCCGTTCCTTCCTTGGACTGCCTGCCTATTACGAGGAGTAACTCCATGCCAACCACAGGATATTCAGCAGTCCCTGCAAATATAATCCCTCCCCCTCCTCCTCTAAGAGGAAGCCAGTCATTTGATGATAAAATTGGCACCTTTTATGATGATGTCTTTGTGTCAGGACCCAACCCGTCCATGCCCCCGAGCGGACATCACCGTCCCCTGGTCAGACAGGCTGCAGTGGAAGACTCTTCAGCCAGTGAGAATCACATGCTGGGCTCTGGACAGTCTGTGGATGAGAACTGTCAAGGATGCCCGGCCACCAGTGAGCCCGGGCCAGTGCAGAACAAAGCAGCCCAAGCCCCTCACCTGGAAAAGAAGAAGTCCCATCAAGGACGAGGGACCATGTTTGAGTGTGAAACCTGTCGAAACAGGTACCGGAAACTGGAGAATTTCGAGAATCATAAGAAATTTTACTGCTCAGAGTTACATGGGCCCAAAACAAAGGTAGCCGTGAGAGAGCCCGAGCACGGCCCTGCGCCTGGTGGGACACAACCCCAGGTTCTCCACTACAGAGTTGCTGCTCCCACGGGTGTGTGGGAGCAGACACCCCAGATAAGGAAGAGGAGGAAAATGAAAAGCGTAGGTGATGATGAGGACCTGCAGCCCCGCGAAAGCAGGACATCTCCAGAAAGCGCTGAAGTCCTTCAGCTGCGGCCTGCCCCGGGCTCTGCTCCCAGCCCATCCAAACACGCCACTGCCACAGCAGGTGACCAGGCACACAGGGGCGTCCAGCTGCAGAGCTCTCCTGTTCAGCTTGTGGCCAGAGTCCCCGAGCAGGCCCTGCACCTAAAGCAGTGCTCTGTGGTTGAACAGCAGCTAAATTCTGCAGCTCAGGACAAGATGGAGTTGAAGAGACAAGGGGGTGGCATCTCTGTCATCCAGCACACCAACTCCCTGAGCAGGCCTAGTTCATTCGACAAGCTGGATCCCCTGGAAGGAGGCACCACCTTTTCCTTACAGGAGCTAGGCAGAACCGGGATGCCTGGGGCTCTGAAAGTGATAGGGATCTCCCCAGAGGAAGGTCACCCATCTCGAGATGTCACACATCACACAGCACTGTCACATGCTCTTAGAGGAGAGCCACGGGAAAGTTCTAGAAAGATTCCAAGTGAGCGGTATGTGTTAGGGCAGTCTTTGAGACTGGTCCGGCAGCACAACATCCAGGTCCCAGAAATTCTGGTCACCGAAGAGCCAGACCGGGACCTGGAAGCTCAGGGCCATGACGAAGAAAAGTCAGAGAGGTTCAATTGGCCTCAGCGCAGTGAAACCTTATCAAAGCTGCCAACAGAGAAACTGCCACCCAAAAAGAAAAGGCTCCGGCTGGCTGAGATAGAGCATTCTTCAACCGAGTCAAGCTTCGATTCCACTCTCTCCCGGAGTCTCAGCAGAGAAAGCAGCTTATCCCACGCATCCAGCTTCTCAGCCTCCTTAGACATAGAAGACGTTTCTAAAGCAGAGGTACCCCCCAAAATCGATTTTCCAAATAAAGCAGAGTTCCTTTTGATTCCACTGGGCTCGAACACACTGAGTGTCCCTGGAAGTCACCGGGAAATGAGGCGTGCTGCATCAGAGCAGATCAGTTGCATGCCTACGTTGATGGAGGTCTCTGATTTCAGAAGTAAGTCCTTTGACTGTGGGAGCATTACTTCTTCTCAGGCATCGGCGGCGGCAGCATTTGTTGAATCACAGCCCTCCAACTCCCCATCTGGTGTTGGAGGCACTGGACATGTGCCCCTTTTGGAAAGGAGGCGGGGTCCCCTGATCCGGCAGATATCTTTAAACATAGCTTCTGATAGTCACCTGTCTCCTGTTAGTGCATCATCTTTCCAAAATACTGCTCTTCCGAGTGTGAATGCAGTGCCATTTCAGGGTCCGAGGCTTCCTGATGCGTCTTCCGCTGAGTTTCCTGCACATTCTGTGCACTCCCAGGCCCTGGTTAAGGATCTTCAGCCAGAAATGTCAAGTTCTAGCTCTACCAACACCTTTCCTCCTCAACAGCTTTTTGGGGTCCATTTATTAAATAAAACTCACGCACCCCTTAGTCACCAAAACACAGCACTGTCTCTGCCAGCATCTGCACAGGGCGGCAAACCAGGTGCGCATCCTAACGTGTGTGTGTCTTCTACAAGCGAGGGTAGCTTTGCTCCTAAGTACCAGCTTCAGTGTCAAGCATTTACTTCTGGCCAGGGTTGCTCTTCTCTCTCTCCTTTGCATTCTAATCAAGTTCTTCCAGATCAAACCGGAGCAGATCCGGGGGTAGCTTCAGTAGCACTGTCAGCCAAACTAGTCGATCCTGTATCTAAACCCTGTCCTCTGCCATCACTGGAGCTCAGGCCACCAAACGATCAGGTGCAGAAGGGACCGCCATCCTTCATGCTGCCAGTGCCCCAACAGAGTAATGTTCCTATGTACTGTTTTGCCACTGTCACATCTCTGCCACAAATCTTAGTAACCCATGATCTGTCCAACATGCCAATTTGCCAAACTAATGAAAGTATAGTGCCAGTCAACGAAGAACAAAATCCCATGCCAAAATCACAGAACCATCTCCAAAATGCATTGCCAACAGCAGAGAAAGATCTTGCATGCAAAAATGTTCTTCCAGAGATGGGCCAAAACACATCCGTTTCAGAATCCTTGACCACAGTTCAGAAGACGTCTGTTGGTAGACTCTCCCCACAACAAGAATCCTCAGCCTCAAGTAAAAGGATGCTTTCGCCAGCAAACAGTTTAGACATTGCCATGGAAAAGCATCAGAAGCGGGCCAAAGATGAGAATGGAGCAGTTTGCAGCACCAGCATTAGACCCTTGGAGCTGCCGAGTTCAGGAGCTGGTGAGGGCAGTAAGCAGAAGAAGCCAGTGCTGGTCAGGCAGCTGTGTACCATGGAGCCCCTTGAAGGAGGGCCGCTAGAGCAGGACGCGTTTTCTGCCCCTGAAGGGAGCTGCGAGCCTGCCAGTTTGACACAGGAGGATTTGTCCTCAGGACCCTCTACGTTTGTAGTCACAGACCGTGTCAGTGAACTGCAGGAGGTTAAAAATACCAAGTCATCCACATCGCTGACTCCTACAGTGCAAAATTCGCCTGTCCCTTCGGAAAGTGCCTGTGTTTTGCCTTTGAAATCTATGGACAACAACCAGGAAAAGGAGTCAGCCGGGGTTAAACATCAAGAGAACAAAGCCGACACCCAAGGGCAGAGTCAGCTTTCAATCCCTGGTCTTTCATTGTTAAGCAGTTCAGACACTCAGCCATCATTCCCCAGCCTCAAGACTGCAACCAGCTTTACATGGTGTTACCTGTTAAGACAGAAGTCATTGCCCTTGTCTCAGAGTAGCCAGAAAACTTCAGCCTACACTGGATGGACAGTGAGCTCCAGTAACCCCAATCCACTTGGTTTGCCTACAAAAGTTGCTCTTTCTCTTCTTAATTCTAAACAGAAGACTGGAAAGTCACTGTATTGCCAAGCAATAACCACCCATTCAAAATCAGATTTAGTGGTCTATTCAAGCAAGTGGAAAAACAACTTAAGCAAGGTACTTGAGATACAATTTATCTTCAGATGTGGTTTGTGCAAATTAGTTGCAGTAAGTCTTGGTACCTTTAAGTGTCTTACTTACAATAAGTATTTTAATTTTGAATGACAAGTTGTACTATGTCATTATTAGAGGGGAGGTGATATTGTCCCCAGGAGTCACTGGGAAGAATCGCCTACAGTTCTGGCATTGATTCTGTCTGTAAATATTTTGCAAGCACTGACTTCCTCGGGCATTGGTTGTTGGTTTGTTTTTGGTTTTCCCTTCAGCTGACTCTACTCAATGGGAGTTAGGATTTTGATTTTTCTCCTCATTGAGGAGTTGTTAGCAGAGAGAAGATTGTGGCTAATTTGGAAACACCAGCCTGTAGGTTACCAGCGGTGGCTGTATTCTGTTGTGAACTGTACAAAACACCAGTAACACTTGTCCTTTGCCTCCTGTAGACTGCTCTGCTCTCACCATGCCCACTGTGGTGTTCTAAGTAAACTGAGAGCCACTAATTACTACCAAAAAGATGCATAAAAGAACTCATGCCTGGATTATTTGATTTGGTCAAGATTTATAGAATAGTCATGACATTATAATTTAGAGCAATGTGTTGAATTCTCATAAGAATTGTTGGCTTTATAAAATGGGGAAATCATTTAAGCAATTAAATAAATAAGAGTATTACATTAGACTCTGGTCATTCAGAATTATTGATGAACTCTTTGACTTCTGCAGGTTCACAAGCATATAGTACTGATCTGTAAGCATTTACGAATCTATCCACATGAAATATTTGTGGTACTAGCATTTCAGTAGAAGTTTGCATAGTTCTAACATGGCTGTTCTGTGGAGTCATGGATACAGGAAGGCATCCAAGGTGGTGTTACTTCAATGGGGTCGACGGTGATGATAATAGCGATAGATACTTTAGACAAATGAGGTTTTTTTAAATTAGTAGATATTTAAATCATGTGAAAATGAGAAGAAATTGGTTGAGTTAAAGACTGCAGGGACTCTGGCATGGCCTGGAAGTTTTTCTAAGAAGTTTGGAGTTGACAACACAGGTAAAAACCAAGGCTGTACATGGTGATGCATAACCATTCATGCCAGGGAAGGAAGCTGCAGCCACAGACTGAGAGTTTTTGTTCTTGGAACTTCTTAGACCCCAGGTTCCCTAAATTAGAGCCTTAGTTGGGCCACACCTCCCCATGAGAATGTAAGCAGGTCTTGGTTTATATTCCTAATGTCCTAGTGAACATGGTTCTCCCAGGCTGGAGCTGTAACTCAGTCTTGAGCATGTGTAAGATACGCCTTTCCAGGCCAGGCAGTAGTGGCACACACCTTTAATCCCAGCATTTGGTAGGCAGCCTTGGAGGAAGTCCGGGCACTATGTACTTAGATTTCAAATTTCTCAGTGGATACAGCAGGTGGAAGATCTGTCCAGAGGTCTGTCAGCTTGCAGGAATGATTGTGATTGCTCAGAGGGAGGAGAATGGAGAGGCGATGAAGAAAGTCTGCTCAGGAAACAGAGAGAAATTGTTCCTAGGAGGAGAGCCCCGGAGGGCAATGGTAGTGAGCACAACTCAAAAGACTGTTTCAAGAGTTGTTAAGAGTAGTGACGTCCTAGGAAGACGAGACGAGAGCCTGGGCTCTGCACATTTTGTCTCTGGAGACTTGAATCCATGAACAAGTGGCTTAGGAGGCTTGGGCACCTGACTGTTGTGTAGAACCCATATGGTGGCACATAACAGATTCCAGGTGGAAAGGAGCAGATGTTAGAAAGTGAAAACAAAAGCTGTTTCCGCAGTACACAGGTGATGCCCTGGAGCGCACAAGCACACCAGAACTGTTGAAATGGCTGTTTGAACCACGTAAGTCCCTGCTGCCTTTAGCAAGTAGGAGCTGGGTTTGATGGTAGGAAAGTGAGCAAAAGGTACAGGGAGTTGGAAGTTGAAGCATGCTCTTGGCAAAAAGAGCTTGCCTAACACATGTAGGTTCCAGTTCCTATCTCTTAAATACCTGCCCACCCCCCCAAAAGGGGGAATTTCATATTGAAAACAAGGTCAAGAAAGATCATCGCTAAAGGGGTAAGGTCAGCACCGGGACTGTGTGTGTTCTGCTTTGTGGAGAATCTGGTCTGCTTGCCTCCTGGGGGTGGAAGGAAACAGGGGGGCATGTCAGTAATCGCCATTCTCCCCTTCTGTGGAGTGGCCAGCAGCCTTTGCTTTCCACGGCCGTAGTCAGGACTGGGCTCCCAAACACTCTTCCAGTGCACACAGCCACTCCTCCACGATGCACATTCTCTGGTGGAAGGAAGTCACTTCCGTCTTGCTGAGTCCCACTGTAAGAATGGAACTCTTTCTGACAGAAGTTGCCTCTTGTGAAGGCAAGGACAGGGCCTGTAGCTTTTGCTGTTAGCACTTGACTTTGACCAGGTGGCACAGCCCAGTGAAGTCTTGTGTATAGCTTAAGGCAGGGTTCCCTCTAGGGTAGCTACACATGCTTTGTCATTTTGATGCCTGTTTACCTTTTCCAAAGATCTTATTGTCAGCCCTCACTCTGACTTTGGCTTGACCTGACTTTCACTCTAACCATTGTTTGGTTTTCGTGAGCTATTCTAGAGCGGGAAGCCATATTCCGCTTCAAAGGAATGAGAGAGAGGCAGGTTGGAGACAGGGAAGTGGGGCTTCTGCTCCACCTTGGTGGCTCTCCCACGTTGAAGGGTTTTAGTGGTGTCCTTGAGGGACCCGAGACTGTATGGGATCCAGAGGTGCTTTCCATCTCCCAAGAAATAACTCTTTAAGTAATAGACTTAGCCGAGCAGTAGTGGTGCACACCTTTGATCCCAACATTCATGAGGCAGAGGCAGGCAGATATTTCTGAGTCTGAGGCCAGCCTGGTCTACAGAGCGAGTTCCAGGACAGCCAGGGCTACACAGAGAAACCCTGTCCTGAAGAAAAAGAAAAAAGAAAGAAAGAAATAGACTTAAACTGCAGTACAGGTGGCCAGTAAAGCATAAAGACTGTTTAGTCTGTTAAAGAAGGCTTTCCGTGAAGTTCCTGAACCCCCAGGGAAGGCAGTTGGTTCACTTGAGGTATCATGGACTGTGGTGGGAGACTGGAGGAAAGGGAACAGACGGCCTTGACTTCTGCTGCCCCTTTGGAGTCCATGTCATTGAGCTGACCACTTGTCTGTACTCTGTTATGTTAATTGCTAGTGGAACATTCTGGTGTTTGTGTTTCCAGTTTAATGAAATTAGTTTCTCTTTTTGTTTTTTCCCTTTCAGGGAGCAATAGGTAATCACAAGTCCTCAGTAGTTGAACTCAGCAATAAAGATGACTCTGAAATTAACAGTGAGCAAGATAAAGAAAATTCCTTAATCAAAAGTGAACCAAGAAGAATTAAAATATTTGATGGAGGGCAAGTACATATTTTATTCTTAAATGTACATTTAAACTCCCCTTTTAAATGTACATTTGCTGTCATGTGAATGTAGACCCGGCAGTGGTGGTTTTGTTTAAAGGTTTCTTAACTAACAGAATCTTCCTGACAGCACATGTTAGTGTTCTCTTAAGTAATTCCATTTTCATAGAAGAAATGGTGACTAGGAAAAAATGTAGATCCGGAAGTCCCGTGAGAATAGCTTGAGAGTGAACCTGACTCCCACATGGACTGGCAGCATGGAAAGGCTGGGGAAATTTCTCGAAGAGAGATGGGTATTGCCTTTTGCTGTCTTCCTGTTTTAGTTCAAGAATAATAAATAACCTGTGAGAGCTGGTGCCAGTTATGATGAGAAAAACAAGCTACAAGAGCCAGTGTCAGGCAAAGCTTGGTAATAGTTCAGAGTTTACAGTCGCTGTGTGGAATTTAACAGTGAAAAAAACCCTTTCAAACTGCATCTTAAAATTGTGGAAATGTTTAAGAATTAAATGTCACATTGAATGACTAAAGTAGAATTAACTGTCAGAACTTGAGGTGTGATGCAGAACTGAGAATCTTCTTTCTTAAATATACATAAAATCGTAGATTGTGTATAAAAGTTGTGCTTTATTTTTTAGGTTGAGGTTTCATCAATATTTTCTCAAAGACACAGTGTCCAATTTCCCTGCTCATTTCTCCCTTTAAATTAGATACAAGTCAAATGAGGATTATGTGTACGTCCGAGGCAGGGGACGAGGAAAGTACATTTGTGAAGAATGTGGAATCCGTTGTAAGAAACCTAGCATGTTAAAGAAACACATACGAACCCACACAGATGTCCGCCCCTACCATTGCACATACTGTAACTTCTCCTTCAAGACGAAAGGTATGCCATGCTTATTGCTGTGGGCCTCCTTCCTGTGTCTTTATACAGGAGGCCAAGGTCTGGCTACATGTTGTCTCTGTCAAGGATAAATGGCTTCCATGGGCTAAGTTACAGCTCGTCAGCCCTGTAGTGTGTGTGTTCTCTATGTTTCTAGACCCTTTGAGGAAAATACTTCCAATTACAGGGTTTTAGAATATCCATAAGTAAAACTAATCAGCTGTTTCTTTTTATATTTTACTCCCCGAAATGCAGTTCCTTAACAATGACTAGCGTATTTTCAGAATACTAATTTTGGGGCTGAAGAAGGAAAATTTTTTGTGATCACAAGTAAATTCATTTGGGTTCCAAAAGATTCAAGAAGAGTTTTAAATAATAATCAGAAAAGAAAACTTGTAATCACTCACTTTATTATCTAATTTTAGCCATAAATAGCCATCGTTTATGATAAACTTTAATCCAAATTATATTAAATTTCAGATTTAAAGTTTTTAAACATTTCTACTATTAAATGTTTTATTGACTCTCAGAAATCGTCATTAAAACTATACTTAGCGTGCTTCTGTTTTATGTTTATTTAAAGCATAAGCCCTCATGACGAAGTAATTTTACCCCGCACAGGTTTCCTGTTATGTGTAATGAATATACTATTATAAAATGTTTACTCCTTGTTCACAGATAATTATGTAACAGTCATTAAAGATGACAATTTCATGCACTGTCCTTTACAAAATAGGACTTTCTTCAGCAAAGCAGTCTAACCATGGGGGATGCCTGACTTACATAGCAGGGTCCGTAAAAAATGATCATTTTCTTGAGACTTCCTTTTGAGTTCACATCCACCTTTATTGTTTTTGCGCTGTTGTACTGGCTGTCGTTATAGTTCTTTGATAAAGATTAATCATCTCTTTAGCCTGTTTGGGTGCATTTCTGGCTCAGATTTATTGGCATTTAAAGAAAGTTACAACTGTAGCAACTGAGTGTGTTTACATTAGCTCAGACAACAGATGAGTCTTAAGGAGGATCATAGGGAAACAAAGTACTCTTCAGAAAGTTTGGAACAGTTCTGCAGAGTTTCAAGTGAGTCTGGGGGTGAGAGGAGTCCTCAGTCATGGGCTAGTGATGTAGGCCCTCCTTTCCCTGGAGATGGTCAGGGAGGCAGCAGTCAGGGTGAGTCCTCAGTAGTGCCGGGAAACGAGGACCTTTTAACCAATTTTCTGCTTTCATTGGTGGTCACTGTGACTTAAGAAGTATCTGTTAATTTGCCACGTGATAACAGGAACATGTATCAAGGCTAACCTTAATAATAAAACAATTCCACATATGTAACAATGTTGGTGAGATGATCAAGGTATAACCTGAAATGAATACATCCTACGCATGTAAATGCATAGGTTTTGTTTTTTAAACTATTTAGGGAGGTGATCAATAAAGTAATAGATCAAACTGTGAGAGAATATGTATATTAAAAACTTAAATTCCCAAATCTGCCCAAGCACAGCTCTATATTAGTTTCATAGCGCAGACCTTGCTCTGTCTGTCAGTCTGTCTTGGGAACCAAAGCTCTTTGAAAGAGAACGACTAGTGAGCCTGCTAATTTGTTTTAGATATTGTTACTACTATGGAAGCATTTTGACTTGAATAGGGAGATCTCAGCCACAGCGAAGTGGCTTTTAACCACTCGTTTATTTGTTTACTTTTTAATGACACTCTTACAGAAAAGCAGAGGTTTATATAATAAATCCCAGTTTGCCCTGTGTGTCTTAATGACTCTTCACATTCTGCCATATGTTTTGTGTAATGTAAACGTCAGCCACAGGAAGAGTGTTTAAACCCAGTGTTATCTACGGGATACACCTGGCAGCAGCTAATACCTCTTAGCAATCACACGCTTCAGAAGCATCTTCGGCTTGGACTTCTTAAGCACTTGGCTTTGGGATGCTGTGTGGTTGTTTGACAAGAATATACCTGATAGTGCCAGAATTGGTATGTACAGCTGTGGCCAATTTCACAAACTCTGCATTTATCAAGAAATTGAAGCTGTATAAATCCAACAGATTTGCATGGGCTTCTAATGTAAGCCCAACTTTTGGAATGAGGATTCCAAAATTTTAAACATTGCTAATTTTTCCTTGCCCCCAATATTCCATATTTAAATTTTGTCCTGTGTTTTCTCAAGAGAGATAGCGTGCCCTTGGCTGGCAGTGTTTTCAGGTATCGTACCATCCACTCAGGATGGCTGGGGGTCTCGGGAGACCCTGAGCTGCTCTCTGTCATCTGTGGTCACTCCAGGCAGGTGTGCCCTGTGGTCCTGAGATACTCACACAGGTGGCCGTGTCAGCTGCCAGAGCAGATAGCCTAGAGCTGCTCCAGACACATTTGCTCAGCACAGGAGGTCACAGTGCCGAGTGGGTTCTCTCTTCTGTGCTCCATGCAATGCTGTTAATGATGCTCAAAAGCAACCCAGAATAGTCATCAATAATCAATAATCCAAACTTTAAAACTGTGAATGTTCAGGTACCAGAATAAAGGAGAAACTAAAAACCAGAATGGTAGGGAGATTATTAAAACATCAGAGGGGGGTCAAGGTTAAAACATTGGGGGGGTCAAGGTTAAAACGTCATGGGAGGGTCAAGGTTAAAACATCATATGGAGTCAAGGTTAAAACATCATAAGGAAGCCAAGGTTAGAATATCATAGAGGATCCAAGGTTAAAACATCATGGGGGGGAGGTCAAGGTTAAAACATCTTAGGGGAGATAAGGTTAAAACATCATAGAGAGATAAGGTTAAAACATCATAGGGGGGTCAAGGCAATATTCGTGCCAGCAGGTCTGGGATTTAATGCCTGTCAGGGCCCCTGAAGTACACCTGACTCTCCTTCCCATTGACTTGGGGCCATATGGGAAATAAGCAATTGAAAGTGTTCCGAAATGAATGACATTGATAAGGTCCCAGGTAGAAAACTCTTGTAGAGATCCTTCTACAACTTGGGATCCTTAGGATTCTATGGAAGGCCATATTACTGAAGATGGACTTAAAGTAAAAACGCATACAGGGAAGTGAGCTACTATGAGAGCAAGCCAGCAAACACAGCTAGTGGATAAGTTACACACCAGTAACTACCAGTCAGAGTGCGCTCTGAAAGAGACATAGAGTGTGCGCACTCTTTTTTTTTATTTTTTTTTTGGTTTTTCGAGACAGGGTTTCTCTGTGTAGCTTTGTGCCTTTCCTGGAACTCACTTGGTAGTCCAGGCTGGCCTCGAACTCACAGAGATCCGCCTGGCTCTGCCTCCCGAGTGCTGGGACTAAAGGCGTGCGCCACCACCGCCCGGCGAGTGTGCGCACTCTTAAGAAATAAGAACTGGAGAGTAGGTCCCAACAGGCAAAAGTAGCTACCAGATTTGAAAACAAAATGCTGTCTATCACTAGTAAATACAAAAGTCACTGCAAGTAACTATAAATACCAGTGATTTCTTTTATGCAATTATAGTTGTTGGAATTGTTTAATCACAGTGTATATGTTTGTTTGAAGTAAGAATAGAATTTTTCAGAATTGACAAATGCAGTAGCAGAATAACACTACATACATTTAATAAATATTCTTTTCCCTTAAGGAAATCTGACAAAACACATGAAGTCCAAGGCACATAGCAAGAAGTGTGTGGATTTAGGCATCTCGGTGGGTTTAATAGATGAGCAAGACACAGAAGAATCAGGTAAGCTGTCACCGGTGCTTTTCAGAATGCTATTTCACATGCACATCCCCTTTCCAGCTCCACTTGATACTGCTCAATTCCTCTTGCAGTGGTTTGTTTTAATTATTATTTACCTGTGTGATAGACTCCTGATCAGTGTTTTCATAGACTGTTTTCTACCTACTTCTCTTGTCCTACTGTGGAAGAGTTAGCATACAAAATATAAGCTTACCCTTACATGTTTGATTAACCTTCCCAAAGCATGTGTCTGGTCATGCTGGGCCTTCGCCAGCATTTTGAGTTGGCTCCCGTTTGCCTATATAAAGCGCGAATCTCCTGAGAATCCTCAAAATACTGTCTGCTTCCTCACTCCCCTTTCCTCGTCGTCACCCAGGCTCACACTGGAATGTTCTTCCTGTCTAGAGGACCCTTTCCCTGCTTCATCCCTGCCACAGCATCCTGCTCTCCTCACCCCTGCCCCAGCCTGCCCTGGTCACATTGCTGTTTTCTTTAAGGTGTAACAGGACCCACTGCTATTTGGAAACCCTGTCTGATTTCCCTTGCATGTTTTCCTGCCAGAAACATTTTCCTTCTCTGACCCATCTTAGGCGTTTCCTCAGAAAGTCTTTGACCCATCTTCCGTGTGTGATTATTCCCTGTTTCCCTCTCTCCCGCTAGCTGCTGGAGTGGAGCATGAATGGAGCCTACTGCCTAGCTCTCAGCTTCTCTGACGCACTCAGCATTTAGCTCAGTGCCTGGAGGTCACCACTGCTCCAGGTGATGGCAGAGGCTGGGAGTGTGGCTGGCTTAGTGGTCCAGTGCCTGCCTAGCATGCTGGGGGCCTGGGTTCAGTCTCTAAGCCCCACGTCTCCCTAGTAAAAAGAACAAGAAGTGGGTACTCTAAGCGTTTGAGGATAAAACATTTTATTTGTTCAAAACACTGTTTTGAAAAGGTATTTTTCCTCTTAATACTGTTAACAAATGTAGATAATTGTTTCTGACCAGTTTAGAGGGGAAAACAAGCCTTTTAGTCCATTCTGACCAATCAGAGTAGAGAAGTATATTTTTGTAGAGTTTCTGTTTTTATCTCAAGAATTTATCAACTCACTGAATCCAACTTTTCAACCAGTAACAGACTGAATGAATCACCCTGAATTAATTTCTGAATGTGCACGAGCAGTGACTTGGTCTGGGTAGTAAGAGCAATTCCAATTTAAAAAGCTGGGAAGAACGTATAAGGATTTGAGTGAGGGTATTTCCCAGCCATTGGCTAGAAAAGGTGCAAAGAAAAGGTGTAACAAACCATGCTGCCACTGTGTACACTGCTATTTTACTTCAAGATGAGCCTCCAGAGAATGAGCTAACATGGGCAGGCTCCTCTGAATTCTTAAGGGAAGCTGGTTCTTACATCCTAAACCTGCGAAGAAGCATGGTTCTGGGAATTGCACATTATTAGGTGGACTGACTTTGGCCCATGTACACATCTGCCCATTCACTTTCATAGTTTCCTCTCATTCCAAAGCTGCCCTTAGGTTCTAACTCAAAGTGTATAGCATGATTCCCTGTTAAGACAAAGCAAGCTGCTTGACTTTGCTTCAGTTTACCTTTTTCCAGATTACAGTATTTATGGGAAGTGTACTTAGTTTTACCAGTTGGCCTTTTCTTCAGTTTACGTTTTTCCAGATTACCATATTTATGGGAAGTGTACTTAGTTTTACCACTTGGCCTTTTTTCAGTTTCCATTTTTTTCCAGATTACTGTATTTATGGGAAATGTACTGAGGTTTGTCTGCCTTTAACAAATAGTAAAGCACAGTGTACAAGTGATAAGTCCTAAGTGCTGTGTCGTGTGGGAGGCTGACAATTCTCTATTACTGTGCCAACACAATACAGTCTTCCCTTCGGCTTTATTGTAGGCTTACAGTGTAAGTACAAATACAATAGGTAGTTGTTTTAAACAATTGATCTTGGTTTTTCTATTATTCTGTTTTTTCCATTTAAAAATATTTTAAATATATGTGTATTCATGCTCGATGGTGATTATAAATATTTTAAATACACATGTGCTCATGCTTGTGATTATAAGTATTTTCTCACATCTACTTCATCCTTCTCATACATTGAGTAAATGGTTTTGGAAGCACCACATGCTCCCTTGATTCATTCCAGCTGCTCTCCTCTCCCGATCACAGACAGGATTTCTCTTCAACTCATATACTATATATCTATATTCATGAGCAGTATATGGTTTTCTTCATGCTGGTGTTTTTAATTTGCAGAAAAATAGTTCTTTGTATGTAGATTAATAGCATAGTATCTATTCTTACAATATTATTTTCTAGAAGGAGCCTGCCATTTCTCCTACCTCTTTAGTATATCATTGTCTGGATTGGACAATTAGACTATCTTCAATTGGACCATCAGCCCAAATGGCTAATAATTGATAATAGTTGTGTGTTTTCTTAATGACTGATGCTTGGCCTCATATTCTTTCTACAGAAGTTGAACTCCATTAAGATGGTTATAGTTACAGGTGGGATCTGTATGTGTGGAGGTACAAGTTGGGTGTGGTGAATAGGCATATGTGTGTGCTTGTGGGAAGATGAGGAGGACATAAAGTGTACTGTTCTGACACTCCCTGCCTTATTCCCTGGAATCAGGGTCTCATTGAACCTGGAGCTACACGGTATCCAGCAAGCCCCGGCCATCCTCGTGTCTCTGCCCCTCATCCCCAATGGTAGAAAGGTTACAGGTATGTGCATGTCTGGGGTCCTAGTTAGGTTTCTGCTGCTGTGATAAAACCCTGACCAAAGGCAACTTGGGTAGGAAGTGGTTTATTTCAGATTTACAGCTTACAACCCATCATAAAGCTCAAGGCAGGACTTGAAGAGAGAAACCTGGATGGTTGGAACTGAAGCAGAGGCTGGAGAGGAACACTCCTAGCTTGCTCCCTGTGCCTTGCTCAGCCTGTTCTTTTACCCACACTGAACCACTTGCCCAGGGTGGCATCACCCAGTGTAGACTGAGCTCTCCCACATCAACCACTAATCAAGAAAATGTCCCCAGGCTTGCCTACAACCCAATCTGATGGGGGCATTTTCTCAGTTGAGGTTCCTTCTTCCCAGACAACCCTAGCTTGTGTCAAGTTGACAAGAAAACTAAGCACGTCTGGCTTTTTGTGTTGTTCTGGGATCCGACCATAGGTCCTCATGCTTGTATTGGAAGCTCTCCGACAGCCTGAGAAATCTCTCTATAGATTGAGATTTTCTCATTAGCTTTCTAAATGTTTGGTGAGCAGGACTTAGAAACTTCCAATGTAGGGCTGTCTGTTTGGAGGCTGTGCCAATTTTTAGCCTCCCAGTAGCCTGGAATACGCTAGATACTCTTTTTCCATCTCCTTGGCTGGTTCCTCCATCTCTCCAGCCTCTACAGATGTTTCCCAGGGCTGAGGCCGCTGAACTTCTCTTTCCTCTGCCGTTGCTCACTCCTACAGGCCATTTCCTCCAGTCTTTTGTCCATTCTCTGCAAACTTGCCTGCACACTATCTCTGCTTGCTCCTCTTCCAAAGGACTGAAGTTCAGTTCCCAGCACCCACATCTGGTAGCTTATAACCACCTGTCACTCCAGCTCCAAGGGATCTGACCACTGTCCTGGCCCCTGTGGGCATCTACACACATATAGTACATATTGGGGGGCGAGGGGGAGGGAGACACAAATATCTTCAAAATCCTAGTTTTTTAATCTGCCACCCTAGCCTGTCTGCCAGTGCTCCCATGGGTTCTCGTAGCTCCTGAGTGGTGTGTGGTTCAGCCTTATCCCAACTGTTTTCCATAAGGCAAGATGCCATCTCTACTCTTCCTGCTGCCCTATCTCTGAGGCTTGGCTCCTGGCCCTCCTTCCTTCACTCACTCAGCCTCAACCATGTAGGCCTGGCTGTTGACTGAACACAGCCAGCAGTTCCTGTCCCAAGGCCTGGGCACTCCTTTCCATGACACTGGATGCTGAGGCTTAGCACCCTGGTCTTGCTGTTCTGTACTTCAGAGGGCCCCTTATCAGTAAGGCCTTCCGGAGCCGCCTCCTCGTATAGCTAGAAGGCACAGCTCTCCTGCTGCCATCATAGCTCATGCCCCTTCTCTTCTGTTGGAGTATGCCCCCTCTTTACACATGCGGCCGTGTGTGGGGTGTGGGGGTGGGATGTATGTGTGTGGGGGGGGGATGGGATAGGGGGGTAGGGATGGTGGTGTGAGGTGTGTGTGTGTGTGTGTGTGTGTGTGTGTGTGTGTGTGTGTGTGTGTGTTTTACACATTCCTAACAAGTAGAAGATATATTACATGAGGATAATATTTTGGTTTTGTTCACTGCCTAGTGGCAGTAGGTAGTAAGCAGTTGTTGACTGAATTAATGATGAGGGGGAAATGCCGTATGATCTAATAGGAAATACTTGATTATTAGTGCTTGTACAGGTTGTAATCAAATGGGAACTGTAATATACTATTAGTACCTTTCACTGTCTATAATGTTTCTGTTACAAGTCCAGATTAATACTAGGTATTACAAAGGTGATGGTATGTTTATTAATTTGTTGGGTTTTGACCATTGGATCAAAATACCAGAAGTTTTAATTCTCTGACATTGTGGATTTTCATCTATGATAATGATCTCTCCAGAATAGTAAAGATATGCTCCATTTTTTAGTAACTCCTACAAAGAACATTTGTTCCTTTGGATGTTCACAACATGGAAACATTCAAGGCTGATCAAGTCAGGGCTGTGCCTTTCCTAGTCCATTGTTTCCTAGTCCATTCTGTAGGAAACAATGCTCCCTAACTTATAAAGAACAAGATTCCAAATTCGTCTTTATGCATTTATACATGCACACAGAAAATTGGAGTCACCAAAGGATACCAGATCTGCTCTCCACCCAAAGGGGAAATTCTACCTGGCAGAGAATAAGGGATCTGATCCCTGAGCTAGCTGTTTTGTTAAGAAAAGCATCCACCTACTCCAGATTTCCTCTGTCACGTCAATCACAACTACACACGAGTGTTACTCTGGGTGTCTTCTGTCATATCAATCACTACTGCACACGAGTGTTACTCTGGGTTTCCTCTGTCACGTCAGTCACTACTGCACACGAGTGTTACTCTGGGTTTCCTCTGTCACGTCAGTCACTACTGCACACGAGTGTTACTCTGGGTTTCCTCTGTCACGTCAGTCACTACTGCACACGAGTGTTACTCTGGGTTTCCTCTGTCACGTCAGTCACTACTGCACACGGCAGTGTTAAACTGAAACAGCAGCACCCGCTGTCCGCATCACCACCACCCTCAATAATGCAAACCCAGGGTCACAGGTGAAGAGCCAGATGATCTGTGCTCCACATTTCTAGAGCATTTGAGAAAGTAAAATTGTGCAAGATTTAAGCAAATAAGCAGGATATATGAGTCTAAAGAGACTGCAAGCACTTCCCTTGACATAAAACAAAAGCCAATCAAAACAGACTTTCTTAAAGAAACAGCATACGTGATGTTAGCTACTTAGAATAGAAGTACTGACAAAGGATATGTAGCCAACAGTGATCTGCAGGTAGGAGATCATAAAGCAGTTGATTTTCATGGCCCCCAGCGGAAACCCTGAGGCTCACATCAATGAGAAGTCAAATTTAAATCTCAGATGGTTGCTTCCCACTCTGAATTCCCTTGCACAGCATTCCAGGTCTGCCACCCCTTCCCTGGGTGTAGTTCAGTCTGCCTGTTACATCCTCTGTCACTCCGAAGCCTTCTTTCTTTCCTTTAATTTGGGCACCTTTGCCCACAAAGCCCCTTGTCCAGAAGGCCTAACTTACCCAGCCCCACACCAAGACATTTTCCAATAAAGCTGTGGAAGGAGAAGTCTACCCTGCCTTCCTCCTGGGACACCATAGGCATCCTTGCCGTTGAGCCACATCTGGATTCACCCCCAGTAGCTAGGCCATGGGACCAAGGCTCCTGGAGGACAGATGTGTTCATACTTGTCCCTGTCTGTGCAGCGCAGAGACAGTGAATAGGTCAGAAAGGCCGAGTATATTCCATCACAGTCACCACTGGGCCACCCTCACTGTCCCCAAGGCTGAGTATATTCCATCACAGTCACCACTAGGCCACCCTTCACTGTCCCCAAGGCCGAGTATATTCCATCACAGTTACCACTGGGCCACCCTCACTGTCCCTAAGGCCGAGTATATTCCATCACAGTCACCACTGGACCACCCTCACTGTCCCCAAGGCTGAGTATATTCCATCACAGTCACCACTGTGCCACCCTCACTGTCCCCAGTGGTCATGGTGTCTTCATCGCGCTAGTACTGGAGGTGGAACTCGGGGCTTCATGAAGGCTAGGCACATGATGTATCCTCAGTCTACCCATCAGCCCTCAGAGGCCTTTGTCCTGGCTTAGACCTGTTCCTACTGTGGGACATCAGGCTGCGTTCAGTGAAAACCAGAAATCTGAAGGAACCCAGTGAGTTCCTTCATCCCCTGGGTTTGTGCCTCACCCCAGGTGAAATCTTTTATTTAATCCTGACAACAGATTGTAGCTGTCCACTGTGTAATGCAGCTATTAAAGAAGCAGCCAGATTGAGCCATATGTCCTTTCAGAACCAGTACCAGGAAACCCAGGTCTTGGGTAACTGGAAAATTGTGACATCATCATCCTGAGTATGGTGGCGCACTATAGTCCTAGCTACGTGGCAGGCTGAAGGCAGGAAAATCTCCTGAACCTGAAAGTTTTCAGGCCAGCCTAGGCAGTTAGGGATAGCCTTCCTCAATAAAATAAAATACAATTAAAAATCCCTAAACAAAAGGTTTTCTCTAGGTTTCATGAGGAGGTACCAACAGGCTGGTGGTTATGTCAGTCACAGGGGCCTGCAGTTCTTAAAGAAGGACTGTTAGGGGACTGTGGAACTGGCTCAGTAGGTAAAGTGCTTGCTGTACACTATGACAGCCTGAGTTCAAATCCCCAGAACTAACCTAAATGCTCTGCATGGCAGTGCATTCCTGTCCTCCCAAGGTCTTGCTGGCTGGCCAGTGTAGCTGACAGAGCACTCAGTGATAGACGTTGTCTGCAACTGTAAACAGTCCAGGAAGAACACAGACACTGACCCTTGGCAGCTGAGCACAACCACGCAAACATGTGCACACATGTATACACCACATACACACACAGAAAGAACTAAGAATTAAGAAGAACTGTTATATTTTGTACACACCCATGAAAATCACCAACCTTAACACACAAAGGCCGGGAGGATACATGAAAGTGCCCCTCCACTTTTAGGTCTTGATTATTACAGACTTAGGAAATGGGACAAGTCTTTGAAAACAAACAGAAGGACATAATTCAGGAGATTGGACTCTTCCAGAAGCCTCAGAATAGTGCTTTTACATTTAAAAGGCACATTTAGGGTCCTGGTTATCAAACTGGTCTTTTTTCTAGGACTTAAATAATCATTACCAAGAGATGTCTGAGCTTTTCTTCATTAAATGAAGACACGTTACACTCACATGCACCTGCATAGTTTCTGCTCTTCATTGTTTAAACACCATCACTGTTTGGTAATGTCTTGGTCAACTGCACAGCTCTCTGGGAAAACTTCAAGTTTATAAATGTGCTTTCAGTGAGCTATTCCTTTACAGCTGCCTTGTTTTGTTTGTTGTTGAGATTTTTTGTTGTTGTGTGTATGCATATTTGTCTGACTGTGGGTTTGTACATGTGTGTGCGGTGCTCCTGAGGCCAGAAAAGATGCTGGATCCCTTGGAGCTAGAGTTACAGGAGAACTGCTTGACATGGGTGCTGCAGCTTGAACTCTGGTCCTCCGAAAGAGCAACCATGCTCTCTGTCCACTGTGTGGTTTTCACGGAAGGTTTCTCTCTACATTTCTTCCAGCTTAGCTCCACTGTCTTCAAGGCATTCTCTTTAGTCTCTGATTAGTCTATGGATCTACAGCTGTTTTTCTGTTATGACGGCATCACTCCCAAGGGGTCAGTCAGTTGAGAGTTTTTCTTGGGCACGTTCTCCATTGACAGTGTTCACCTTGACCTCCATTGAAGGTCAAGGTGAACACGGGGTGAGACAGGGCAGGAGACCCCTGCGCTTTGTGATTTTACCTGCCTTAGCCAAAGAGGCTTCCTCTTTAATGTCTAGTGTGTGAATCTGTGATAGCGTTCTCAGTGGAGCAAACTCAGGGACGTGAGTCAGGCAGAGTTAAATAGACATTTTTGTACACCAGCCATTTTAATTTGGACATTTGAAACTTAGAAGTTGTTTCCACTTAGCTTCCAATTAGCAATGTAAGCTATTATTACAATACATGCTCATGGAAAGTTGGTCCTTCCCAGCCCTCGTACTGCACATTCCTATATTCTTACCATATAAAATGATAGAGCCTCGGCAATTTTGCCCTTGTGTTTTGAGGGTGTTAAGGGATATGTCTTAGTTTGCACCTTTGTGTCCGAAGTGGTGCCACCAGCAGTTTGCTTTTCAGCCTTTGATCCAAAGAATGTTTTCATCAACAGAGCGCTAGACTTCAACACAAGGAATGTTAATGTGTGCCCTCAGCTGCCACCACAGGGCCAACAGCCTCAAAGGGCAAGTGCAGGGAGAACCATGCTTTTCAATGGAATTTTAAGTACTGACCTGTATGCATGAGATGATGATTCAGACCACAGGTTTCAAAGCCTGTATTATGTTTACCCTTAGAAACAATTAGTGCGTTTTATGAAAGTAGTAGCAATATTTTCCTTCTAAATGAGGCCTAGAGACTCCCGCATCAGAATTCTTACACAAACATCCATTGCTTTTAAAAAAAGTTTCTTTGTAGAATATGAAACCATAATGGCCCTTAAGATGTATACTTAATATAGTGTTGATAGCAATTATTTATGAACAATACAGCAAGGGTGGTCTTTCGGTTTATTGCCTAACACTAACAGATCTGCAGTTCTGACCCGCTGGGTTCATATAGGTTGTTTCCATAATTTAAATAGAACTATTATTCACAGGCTTTACAAAAATGTTCCCCCTGGTTGCTGTTGTTTGATTTTCAACCTTGGATTTCCTGACCCAGGAGGAAAACAAAACCAGACTAGCTATAATAAGGAAAGAGTTGGGGAGGGGGCCCTGTCTTCTGGGCTGCTGCTGCTCTGGCTCCAGCTCAGCCAGCAGGTGTCACTGTCTGGCAGCGATGGGGGCAGATAATGGCTCATCCTGGCATCCTTGGGAAGAAGGTTGTTTCCCAAATAAACTTCAGGAAAGTCTTGTTGCAAGCTTATGTAAGCATTCCTTTTGGAGAAAAAGACATTGCTATGTTAAAAGATTCCTTCCCCCCTTTCCCCCTTAAGTTAAATTACACGCACAAAAAAGGAATAGTTCTTGTGATCTAAAAATTGAGTTGTGTGGTAGAAACATTTACAATGAGTGAAGAATGTCTCTAGATGAACAAATTGTGTGGAGCTTTTAAGAGCCATTTATTTATGAATTTGTTAAGCAAATGTGGATGTCTTCTGTCTTTTCTACAGCCTCTACTGGCAACAGAAGGGAAAGCCATAGCATTTATATTCCTGTTATATACACCAAAATGAGTAATAGCTGCAGTATGATAGGAAGAAGGCAGTCTGTCGTGTTGGAATAGTGACAGGGGACTGGGGTTCACATGCTGACTTGGATGCTCTCCAGCCTATGAGCTTCCTAACTTCCTGTGTAAGGTGTGGTATCTGTTAACTGTCATAGCATGGTGGTTTGATTTCGACTTGGTAATACAATACAAACAACTGGAGCCCAGCAACCTTTTCTTGTGGAGGGCTGGGTAGTAAATATTTCACACATGCCAGGCCATATAGTCTGTTATTTGTCACCATTAGCAAACTCCAGTTGTACTGCCGCATACAAACAAGCCTGGCTGTGTCCCCACAAAACCTTCTCTACAGGAATAGGCAGTGAGCCAGATGTGCTAGTGACCAGAGTTGCCAGGCCCTGGTAACCAAGGTACTGAGAGTGCTGTCGTAGTTACTCTGTTAAATAGCCCGAGCAATTTCATAAATTCCTACTTGGTGAGTTTTTGGAGAAGTGGTCAAATCTTCACCATGTCATCTTCTCTGGCATAGTGATAAAAGCCACAAACAGGGCTAGAAAGATGGCTCAGCAGTTAAGAACATGTCCTGCTCCTGCAAGGGATTCGGGTTTGATTCCCAGCAACTACATGATGGCTCACAGCCCTCTGTAAATCCACTTTCAGGGAAATACTGAAGCCCCTTCTGGCCTCCATCAGCACGGCATACCCATAGCATATATACATAATGCAGGCAGAACACTCAAGCACATAAAATAAATATTTCAAAACATTTTAAATAAAATAATAAAAACCAACCAGGCACTTCTGTGAACACCACCTCTGATTCAGTGCCAGCAGGCTTCTCTGGAAGCTGACCAGGCTATTTAAGAGTCCTGCTGTGAAACCCTGTGGTCAGGATGTGACATGGCCATTGTCTCCTTGAAATCAGAGCAGCTGTGGTTACCTGTATGAGACAACATGGGGCCCACTGACGTTCCTGGTTGAAGTGTGGAGAGTTTATAAGGTTCAGCCACCATGTACAAGGCCCTTCTCCCACCCAAGGATATTTGAGAGGGTAACAGTTGTTGGGGTTGAGTTGACTCTTTTTAGTGTTTTAGCTGCCCATGTCCTGGAAATAACCCCAATGCCAAGCAAGCTGGCCTCAGGTGGGATGATTCCTATGGCCTGGCTAGCTAAGGTTCTTAGAGTTTTGTTCATATGTCTCCAGGAACCTGTATGTTCTGCTCAGATATGTTACCCACCTTAGCATTTTATTTCATTCCAAAATATTGGCCTTGTTTGACAAATAGGTGATGATTTGTAGATTTCCGAAAATTTGACAAGGGTCTTTCCAGACACTGATTCTGAGAAAGAAGCACCCTTCTCTCCAAACTCTGGGAAGAAAGCTGTAAGGAAAGAATACCAGCCTCTCCTTCGGTTTCAGGCTACATTTCAGGCTTATGGCTCTGTCTAGGAAGACAGTCCAGAGCAGCCATCCTGTAGTTACAACTAACCCTGACAACTCATTCTTAAACTTTGATAGTTAGGAAGGTGTAGCATTATTATGAAATTAAGTTCAATTATTAGTTTACGTTCTCCTTGGAGACTGTGTTTCATATAGTCCGCTATATATAATCAAATAATTATATGAAGCTTTTAGTGTCTCTGTCTATAAACAAGGAGCTCATGTGTACCTTTAATAAGCTAGCTTAATGACTATAATCTATTGTTGACCTTTCTGCTCATCCTGTAGTCAGTTTTAAATATGGCTGAATGGAAGTGTTTAGCATAGACAGCGAGGATTGAATCTCAAGTCTAACACTTGTGAGCTGTAGTGCAACAATAAAACTCATTAACTGCATTTTCCACTTGCTCTAACCTTTAATTAGTGCTTTAATTATGATCAGGTGGTGTTGTTTGTATTTCGTGCTAAAAGCTAGGTTCTCTACTGGTATAGATGGCTGGAATGAGAGTGGAGCCATGTTGCTTTCATGTGTACAATTGGGTAAGAAATGCAAGAAGCAGAACACTACTCTTGGATGGTTAAAAAAAAAAGGAAAGCATAAATCTAAGTTAGGGCAGATACCATAATTTTTAGTGCCTCGAAATTAATCAGTAGAAGAGTTAGAATTCATTTTAAGAATTGACTCCTAGCCGGGCGGTGGTGGCGCACGCCTTTAATCCCAGCACTCGGGAGGCAGAGCCAGGTGGATCTCTGTGAGTTCGAGGCCAGCCTGGTCTACTGAGCAAGATTCAGGAAAGGTTCAAAGCTACACAGAGAAACCCTGTCTCGGAAAAACCAAAAAAAAAAAAAAAAAAAAAGAATTGACTCCTATTAAACAGTGGGAAGATGCTTCCCAGAGAGGTCTTACTGTGACCACAGGATCTAGAGGACCTAGTCAGGTTTATGAGACAAAACCAAGACTCAGAAGCACTGACAGTTTTTCTTTCTTTTTTTAACTTTTTAAAAATATATTTTCTATCATATGAAAATTGTAAAACTATCATGGAAAGTTCCTAAACTCTCTTTACCCAGATTCCCTTGTGTGGTACTCTCACATGACCATCGCACACTTAGAGACTGGAGTTGACCTCACCTCATTATTATTGACTCGCATTGTCCAGGTCTAAGGTGGCATCTGTTAGTACCCTGTACTGGTAGTTTAACTGTCTTCCCTTTGTAAGTACTGGATACCTGTGGAGGACTTTGAAACCCTGCATACCCTGTTTATCCAATGCTGATCTTGTCGGTGGCGTCACTGTGGCTTTATTAACTGAGCTTTTCTATGGAGTTACTTCTTCATCATCCACTTGTATCTGTGGGCTCATTAGCAGGTCCTGTGGCTAAACCAGTGTCTCGCTCAGGTTCCAGTATTGGCCGTAGACAGTAAGAGCCCTTCAGGTCTGATCCAAACTGATCGTCTTTTCTAAGCAGTTCCTTTCTTTAGGACCCACCCCAAGAAGTTCTAGCTCCAGAGTCATGCATTTCCCTAAGAATCCCTAGTCCTTTTTGCTGGAGGAACCAAGACCCAGCTGCTGGCTGGTGTACTCATTACTACCAACTGCCACCTCTTTCTTTGTACAGCAATCATTGGGTTTAATTAGGCAATACATGTGTGCATGTTGGTGTACACAGGCACACACCCTATTTGTATACATACTGAAACTTCCTGTTTTGTTCTGCCCCATATTTATCCTTGCTTTTGCTGTTTCCCTCATTTGACTTCCTTTATGCACAGTGAGACACCAGGGCTGCTTCTGTAATTGGTCTCCTCTACAGTTGGCCACATTGGCTCAGCTCTAGCATAAGTGGACTGGTTTTGGAGGTCCTCACCTGCACCCCAGTGAGACAGATTTGCAGTCACAGTTCAGTGTATGCACAGTTCTCAGCAATCAGGCTTCACATATGTAGTCATGTCTTGGCTAGGGTTTAGTGATCAGGACCCTCCCTCCCACCTCCATTATGTGGTTACTGAATTGTCTCCTTGCATTGTATTTTTGGCTCACCCAGGTTCTGCTTTATTTAATTTATGTATAATCCAGTTTATTCACTGTGTATAGTACTATAGGTTTTGACAAATGTATAGGATTATGTGCTCATATGCCCAGTTCCATGTAGGATAGTTCTGTCACCTACAGATCCCATGGCCACTTCATATAACCCTTTGCAACTACCCACCTAGCTTCCCTTTCCAGAATGTCATGGAAAAGGCAGTATAAAACATGAGCTTTTGGGGTCTAGAGGGATGGCATAGAGTCCTTGCTGCCCTGCCAAAGGACCCAAGTTCAGTTTCCATCACTCATGTCCAGGGTGGAGGGGCTCAAAACTACCTGTAACTCCAGCTCCAGGGGGACCCAAAATTCCCGGCCTGCAGGTATGCACTTTCCTATGTATATAATTAAAAATAATAATAATAAATCTTAGATTATGTAGTTTTGTGGGTCTAACCTCTTTGATGTAATGAAACATGAAGTTACAACACCGAGTCGCATTTCCCTCTCTTTGTACTAAGTAGTATTCCATCAAAGCTGCATGCTGCATCTCATTACCCATCAGCCCATTAAAAAATAGCTGAGTTGCTTCTGGTCTGTGGAGATTATACTATAGAGACTTTCATGTGACTCAAAGTTGGAGTTTGAGACCTAGAAGTAAGGTAATACAGTAAGTCCAATTATGTTTTGAAGAAACAGCCACTCTTTGCCATCACCCATCATTCTCCAGCCGTGGTAGAATTTTTGCATTTCTGCCATCTTTAAAGTCATTTTCAGTCTGCATAGAATTAGTCAATCTTCTTACCCCTGTTATTACATTATTTTTCATGTGTAGCATTTTATTTTTTAGTTTCAGTTTTCAGTTTTCTTAATGGTACTGAGGATGGAGCCCAGGTCCTCTCAATGCTTGCTTACTAGGCAAGCGCTCCACCACTGAGCTACATCCGTAATTTTTTTGTTTTTGAGACAGAGTCTTCTTCTGTTTCTCAGGCTGGTTTCAACTTTGGTGATTGGTGGGGATTGGTGGTATGTCCTACTAGCCCTAGTGTTACAACATTGGTTACTCATGCTATAGTTTCCATCTCTAAACTGACACTCCCATTGGGCATTGCATGTTATTCATCTTTTCCCATTAAAGATTTGAATGCTTTTGTCATCATTATTTCAAATTCTTTATCAGTTATAAATCAGTGTCATATCTTTATGATGAGATCTAAAGGCTGCTTTGTCTCTTTAGAGTGTTCGTTCGGCATTTGCTTTTTTGTAAGCCCTGTAATTTTATGTTCAAAGTTGGACATCTTATGTTACATGCTAAAGTTGTGTAAGTCGTTATCATGCTTGGAATGGACATGTCCTTCTGGCTGTGTCTGCCCGGGAGTAACTCTGCTGTTGTCTGTCGTCACTGCATGGAGGTTTCATGTTCCTCTTAAGATACCTTGTGCTTTGGATGGGGGCTGCTTTACAAGAATGGTGTCTGTTCAGTATTTCAATTGATGGTCTTCCTTTGGGGCTGTGATTCACATTCAGTCTCTGCTCTGGCCCTTCCTGCCTTTCCTGTCCTGAGAGCCGTCTTTCCAAGCTCCTTAGCTTGGCATTGGGTATAAAAGCAGAAAAGAGTGCACACTTCTGTTCTCAGTGGGTTCCATATGTGCACTGTGTTTTTGGCTTCCTGGACTCCAGTTGCTTAGGTCCCCTCCCCCTCCCCAGGCCAGGCAATAGTCTTGTTCTTCGCACAAGGGCGAAAGTTCTGTTTCCTCCTGTTTCTTTCCCCCATTGCAGTGAATGTCACCAGCGTCTGAGGCCATCAGTGCCCATTGTCCTTTACCTCACTAGATCAGACTTTGGTTTCTACAGTGGAGAGGGGAGAAGGGCCCAAGGGGGGCGGGAGGGGGGAGAACAAGGGAATCTGTGGCTGATATGAAGTTCTTTGCCTCTCCTGAGGCTGCTGCTCCTTTCCCAGATCAGAGCCAAATAGAACACTTCTTAGCACTCGGCACTGAATGTCTAGATGAGCTCCATGGTGTAGGCACCTAAAGAGCCCCAATGCTGTTCCAGTTTTAACAGCAGACATCTGACCGGAAACAACTTTGATTCTGTTGACCATTTTGATGAACTCCTCTGGCCAGTATTCTGTTTCCACTGTCCTTAGTGACACACTCTTGTCTGTTGCCTTGCAGACACTGTCTTGCCTGAGATTTGGGCTATTGATAGTCTCAAATTTCAGTTCTTTGCTGAGTGGGGAAAAAGTCATGCATGTTAGGTTAGGTCTACTCATGTTTTTACAAAGCAATGGTTTTCAGCATAAGCAGGATCCAGCCTAGCTAGACTTGGCAGGAAGTTAGCATTTGATGAAGCTTTCCTCTTCAGTAGCCTCTTCTGGCCAACCAGTTCCTTGTTGTCCTTTGTTTCCCCATTTTCTGAGGCACCCAGAGCTCCCCGGTACTGATCCAGAAATCCCTCATTCCAGCATGGGCTCTGAGTGCAACTCAACTAATTAATGTTGTTCTGTTTATTTTACAACATAATAGTAGAACCTTGAAAACAAAACAAAAAAAATTCTAGTCTTTTTCATCCCCTAGAAATCACCCTCCAGTGTTTCGGTGCATAGTTCCTGTAAGACTTTTCTGTAAGAATTTATCTTTGTAAGAATTTATTTCTGCCATGCAGAAAAAATAATATTAAAATAAATGAATACTTGGGAAGTCCAGTAAAAATATCTACTACCTATTTCTCTGTTTGAAATTTTTCTGTTTTTCAAAACTTAAGAGTGGGCTCCCTTTCCAGGTGGAACACTTCCCATGAATCCAGTGAATACCTGCACCTTCAGCTAGTACTTCATGCTGGTTTTCATGGGCACAGTAAAGAATTAGCAACAATGCATAGACTGAAGCAGTTATACCAATATAATAATGAAAATTGTATAGTGTACCTCTCAGGTATTTTCTGCACTGTGTTCACACTTCTTCCTATGGCAAAATGATGCATGCAAAGCCCCAGAGCTGAGATGAAGTGAGATGAATGATGTGTTGTTTATGTAGTGTTAGACATTTCAGTGACACAGCAGCCCACCCGACAGTACTTGACACTCTGTACATCCTATTACCAAGACAGTCTACTAAGTGAGTAGCAGGCAGATCTTTGTTCACCACTGGACAAAGGGCTGATCCATGTTCCAGGCAAGACAACAAGCTGGGAACAATCTTACCCCATTATTCAGAACTGTGCATAGGATAAAACCTAGTATTTCTGGCATCCTCTGCTTAATTTTTATTTTTTTTTTACCACAATCCAAAATTGAAACCAGTATCATAGTTTAATAAAAAATTAGAATGTATCGCACACAACTAAACCATATATGGTCTGACATCCGTGTGGGCTAGTGACAAAGAAATAGTGTAGATAGTTTCACATCTCTCCCTTAGATGTTAGCTTTCCACTTCGCATGATTTTAAATACTGCAGGTTTTTTAACCTAGCTCCACGTGACGGCATGAAAATTTTGACACTGTCACTTGAATCATCTAGACTATTTCTTGAAAAGTGATGTTGGTGTTAATGATAATATTTTTAGATACTATTTCATTTTTTTGTAAGAAATGGGTCAAGTCATGTAGACACAAGAAGTGTCAGTAACTTCTGGAAAGAGAAGAGGGGCCTGTGGTGATGGCTCTGTGAGTAAAGGGTCTGCTTCACAAGCATGAGGACCTGAGTTCAGATTCCCAGGACCCCATGTAAAAAGCTGAGCACAGCAGCATGTGCCTCTGACCACAGTGCTGGGAAGGAGACAGAGGCAGATCTTCCAGAGGTTCACTAGCAAGCCAGTCTAGCTGAAACAAGTCTCAGGTTCAGTGAAAGACTCACAAAACAACCAGGAGAAATGACTGAGGAACTACGTCAACCTTTGGCTTCCACGTGCAGCTGCATGGGTGATATATGCCCCCCCACGCACACACACCCCACACACACAGGGCTGGGGGATAAGGCTTTAAACATCAAATGAGCATTATTACTAAGAAATCAATTAAAACATGTTTCGAATACAGTTCAAATTTAAATTATTTTACTAACAAGTCAAATACCATCAAAGTGTTATTAGTATATTAATTTCTTTAATAAAAGGAAGAGATAGGTGTATAAATTCATGACATGACTACTCCATGGTTAAGAGGAGGTTTTTATTGTAGATCCGAGAGAACAGCCAGAGGCATCTGGAAGAGTCTAGAGCAGAGAGAGAAAGTGGTAGACTGAACATGGCCAGCTGCTTGGACCTGGCCAGGGGAGAAGCAGGGGCAGAGCAGAGTGGTGGGAGTGAAGTGGGCATAGAGAGAGAGCAAGAAGGGGGAGGGAGAGAAGGAGGCCAAGAGGAAAACAGAGTGAGAACATTGAAAATAGCAGAATTACACAGAGAATCAGTAACTGGGGGAGGGAAGCCCATGAGCTAGAGAAGTTAGGGTAGAGGAGGTAAGAAGAGCTGGGATGGACTTTGAACTGTATAACAACTACATGTAATACTGATGGAGCCTAGAGGCCAGCTTGCTATAGTATGCTAATGGGTACCACAGATAGCCATCTGTCCCTTCTGCCTTTTGGAATTTGGAGAAATGGAGTTTCCTTTGGATCTGACAATAGGAAAATAGAAAAAAGCTTAGGAGAAGTTGGTCTTTTTTTATTTTTGTCATACTTAAGAGTTTTTCCAATAAAATATTTGAGGCTTTATTTCCTTTCATTACATCCCACACTTGGCTTGTCCTTTTCTCTTTGAAGGCTCATTTCATGTACCTCCCTGCTACCCTGACCATGGCCCTTACCCTCACGTCCTTCTCCAAGTCCCTGCTACTTGACTGGCTGCCGCTTGTCATTTTTCTGGTGTGTGCTCTGGGTAGCCCCATCTTCAATATGCTTCACAGTGTTGCCAAAAGTGAAAACATTGTGTTTGTGTAATTGTAGAACATTCTATAACAAATCTTCTTGTTTGTCACATCAGATGAAAAGCAAAGATTCGGTTATGAGCGGTCTGGATATGATCTTGAAGAATCAGATGGCCCCGATGAGGATGATAATGACAATGAAGAGGATGATGAGGACAGCCAGGCAGAGTCTGGCCTCTCAGCAGCACCCTCAGTCACAGCCAGCCCACAGCATCTTCCATCCAGAAGTGGCCTTCAGGATCCTGGGAGTGTAGAAGAGGACCTTAGGGTTCCCAGTTGCTTCTCAGGGGCACACACAGACCCCATGGACATTCTGCCTAGAGCGTTACTCACTAAGATGACTGTCCTCAGCACAGTACAGATTGATCCCAACAGGACAGATTTACCAGCAAAGGCCACGCAGCATACTGCAAAAGATGAGCATGAAATAGTTCCTCATGTAGACGCTTCCAGGTCCCCAGAGGTTACCCCCAGGTCTCCTGGCCATCAGATGTCTGTGGATTACCCTGAATCTGATGTTCTGAGAAGTCCTACAGCTGCAAAGACTGTTGCTTCAATACAGGTAGATGAGCGCTGGTTGGGTTTTGTTTTATTTTTGTTTTTTCCTCTTATTCCATTAGGAAAACTTAATAGATTAAACCTAATAGATTTAAAAAGTCATTCATGACCATATGAGTATGGCCCTTTTTGTTGTTATAGCCAATGACAGAATTCATTTATGTCTGCTAAAGCACTGTTAATTATATTGACAAAAATCCACATATTGTATTATAGCCTGTGGTGCCTCTTTTAAAAATATTCCTTCATTATTTGCTGTTTTTTAAAAATCACAATAAAATCTGTATGTACCAATTGTAAACTCACATCCCGAGACTTAAGGGTCCAGTGGCTGACTTGTTTTTCACTAGTGTGGATATGGTGGGTCTGCAGCATGTTATCCAGATCTTGTGCTTGGTCTGCTCCTGTGGACAGTAGCTAGCAGGCTTCATGACAAAATTAACCTGACACAAACATGACTCAAGAATTCATGTTGTTTGGATGAGCAAACTGGTGGGAGATCTTGGGAAAGTTTCCTTCCAGGAAGCAGCTCAGGGCCAGACACCCGCTCCAGAGAAGTTCAGGAAGTGTGCTGCATGCTTTTCCATGGCTGCTTCCTAATCAACACATAATTCTCTTTCCTTGACAGTTCTCTTCCCTCTCCTATGTGTTTAATAAGGCTGTATTTCTTATTGGGAAAAGATGTTTTCCACTAGAGAAAAACAAAAACCTATAATTTTACATACTAGCCTAAACTAACTTCATCTGTCAGTTTAATACAGAAATTGAATTATAATGTGAACTAATGCAGCTCCTTAACAAATATATATATGCAAATTCATGTATATATTATCAAGAAAAAGGTAGTATTTAGATAACACTCATGGGTGGAAGCGGGGTGGATAGGCAAGATTCATCTCTCCCTAACATTGTGTTCTTACTGCTGTATCTCAGCATTTCACATCTCACCAGTGCCTGAAAATGCAGTCTTTAGTAGACATGTTATTAGCTTATGAATCAGTGAGCAAATAAATGAACAACTGCAGACCTTTGTCTTAGTAATAGCTCTTCACTTCATGAGTGAATAATTTTTCGGTTAATTTTCTCCCAGTTGAGTTGATGCTCACAGCCAACTAATATGGCAATTTCTCAACATTTCCTAGTCTTTAAAATAAATTGGTGCTGGTGATGCCAGAAAAATAGCATCAACATAAAAATATAACCATGCTCATCTATCAGTATCAAATGGTAATACCCAGGAAACTGGTTTGCAAATTGCAAAATACAAAATGTTTTTCTGGCATTGTAGTAGGAAGGAAATTAAAATGAAGATTTTTGTTGTTGAAAATACAAGCCAACAACTCTACAATACAAACATATACTCTTAACTCCTTAAGAGTTAAGAACAGACTGAACACTAGTACTTTAGCCGTGATGAAGGAAGCTCTGCTAGCAAGGCTCATTGTCTCTTGTCTTGTAGGATTCACCATCTGTAAGACTGCCGCCTGCTGTAGCCCAGCTCAACCCTCAGCCAGCAGCCAGGATTCCTTCCTCAGTCTCACCTCACCCCGACAGTCAAGAACCGAAGCAGCAAATAACCTTGCATCCGCCTCCAGGCTTGCCTTCCTCTCAGACGCATTTGTTCAGCCACCTCCCCTTGCATTCCCAGCAGCAATCAAGGACCCCATACAACATGGTTCCTGTTGGCGGTATTCATGTGGTGCCTGCCGGCCTCACATACTCCACTTTTGTACCCATTCAGGCCGGACCAATGCAGCTTACCATCCCTGCTGTGAGTGTCATTCACAGAACCATGGGTACCCCTGGGGATACCATCACGGAAGTTTCTGGTACTACTAGTCGCCCCACCGGAGTGGCTGAATTGAGCAGTGTTGTGCCATGCATTCCCATCGGCCAAATCCATGTGCCAGGCCTGCAGAACCTAAGTCCCCCAGCCTTGCAGTCGCTCACGTCCCTGGGTATGGAAACGGTCAATATCGTGGGCCTGGCCAACGCCACCGTGGGCCCGCAGGTGCACCCCCCAGGCCTGGCCCTCAATGCAGTGGGGCTCCAGGTTCTGGCTAATGCACCTGCCCAGAGCAGCCCCGCCCCACAGGCGCACATTCCAGGTCTCCAGATCCTCAACATCGCCTTGCCCACCCTGATCCCCTCGGTCGGCCCGGTGGCTGTGGGCACCGCGGGGACCCCCGAGACTGCGGCTTCCAACAGCAAAGCGCCCGAGCTGCAGACGCCCGCAGGCCAGGGACACAGCGCCGA
The DNA here is from genome assembly GCF_949786415.1 of Peromyscus eremicus. Lineage (NCBI taxonomy): Eukaryota > Metazoa > Chordata > Mammalia > Rodentia > Cricetidae > Peromyscus > Peromyscus eremicus. The sequence goes on along the minus strand of NC_081420.1, from coordinate 21,507,491 downwards.
GCCGCCTCAGGGGTCACCCGAAGGCCCTCAGGAACCCCCCAAAACAGTGCCCGGCCCCTCGGCAGACCATGCAAAGCCTGAAGGCCCAAACAAAATAGACACCAAGAAGGCGGTCTCGGTGAGTCACGTGTTGCCCGGGCGCTCCTCTGCGCAGGCGCAGCCGGCACCCACGCCGGAAGCTATACAGAAGGCCCCAACTTCAGGCTCTCCATCGCTCCCCTCAGACAGACCAGCTCTCAGACCCCCAGGGCCCCACAGGCAACCCATCGTGCACTTCAGCGACGTGAGCAGTGATGATGACGAGGACAGGCTTGTCATAGCAACCTAGTGGTTTATTTTTTATTGATTTTTTTTTAATAACAGGTTTTTTTGAAAACCCTTTCCTTAAAGCACATTTTTTCTGACATAAACTCATGACTAATCTTTGTGCAATCATGAACTTTTGACCAATAATTGTTGTTTTGTGTCAACTCCAGCCATTTTTGTACATGTTGTATAGACAATTGTGCCTTTTAGAAGTTTTATGTTTAGAATCTGTACAGATGGTTGAATGTCTATATACATACAAATATGTTATATATGTATATGAAAACCAGGTAGTTGTGTTTAGTAGAAACCTGTCAAATAAATCAGATGATTAAATTATATGTTGCACTGTTAAATATAAATTTTTATGGCTGTGGGGCAGTTTCTGTGTATAAATTAGTATGTAAACCCCATATTTATTGTATTCATATTAGTCTTTGCAAATGGATCTGTCATTGTGTAAGACAGTAACTGTACACTTCAGGCAGATTTTCTGTGTTACGAACTGTTTCAGTAAAATACTGTTTACCGACTTCAGTGGTGCTTAAGTCGTGCTGTCTTTAAACCTCTTTGAGAAAGTAGCTCCCAGGTCTGTGCCTTCCGCAGCTGGTCCTTAGTTCTGACAGACAATCCTTTAGTGGTCTCTTTCCCTGTGCAGTGTGCTGGAACCCAACAATCGGGAGCTAAAGACAAATAATTGTCCTAATTGTCAGATGTAGTTTTGTAGCTTTTTACTTGTTAGAGGATTGAATTCTTAATATTTTCCATAAATGCATAAAACTGACATCCTGAAAAGAGTGAAGACCTTAAATGTGGCTATGGAAAATGTAAATTAAGTGAAAAACAGTCATGAGACCTACAATGCTCCCTCCCACTCTTCAACCCTGTGTTTCTTAGTCAAGGGCTCCTGTTTCTTTCAGATATGCTTTTATGTAGAGTTCTGTCCACTACCAAACCCTAAAGGACCCAAGTTATCGGTGAGAAAAACCTAGATCTGTAATTTAAGTGACTCTAGAAATGATTGTTCCTATCTTGAGAAATCCAGCTCGGTCATTTAGGAAGATGCCAAGTGGTGGCTGCCACAGTTCTCACTGTGACTGTGCCTTATTATCTACGGATTGCAGGTGCCAGGTTTGTGTGGAAACTATTTGGTGTTGGGATTGGAATATTTAGCACAACTTTAGGGCAGTATATCATAGGTTTACATGTTCTCTTAATGAAGCCACTGAGACTATGTCAGACGGGAGAGTCTGTGAGGACTTTGGAGACACCTTGATAGCCACCCTGAAGATCACTTCTGGCTTTGGGAAAGGCACTTGGAGCCTCACCAATCTGTCTTGTAATTGGGATTACCAACCTGTACTCCAATGACAAGCAGGCTCTCTGGATCTGTGATGCTGTGGACATGTGTTTTTTCTTATGAAGGTACAGTTTTGCAGCTTAGGTCATTAAATTCCCATAAATAGTGCAGAATTTATTTTGAAAAGAATCCTAGAAAACTCAACTATAGAAGGTCCGTTGCTCTAACAGTGCAGTTGAAACAAGTTCTATTACCCAATTTCTCACAGTCATTGTTTTAACTTCTTACCATGACCTATATCTACTTTTGCCCAAAATTTTAAAGTAAGCAACACTATCCCCAATAAGGACACTGTAGATGGGTCTGAGTTCTCTGAACTCAAAAGTCATGCTTGCTAACTTCAGCACTTAGGTTTTCAAATGGTTTGAATAGAATATTATTAATTTGGAGGATTCCTACATTTAACCATGGATTAAATGTCGTTTTATACTTGATGTCTTTGGGAAATTTAATAATGATCTGGGATAACTTAATCTCGTTTTGTACTTTAGCTCTTTCAAGATTCATCCCATTATGCACATAGCATTAATACTAATGACTTTCTTGTTTTAATGTGGCTTTTCAAGTATTTTCCTAATGCAGTTAGTCATCATGCTTCAGATTAAGGTTTTCAAACTACAATAAGGCAAAAAAACAGATCCATTCTCAAACTGCTTGAAATTTGGGTTTTTCCTGCTAGTGATAAACTGGGTGCTGGGCCACAGCAGTGACTCCAGTTTCCAGTCAGCCTTGCAATCCCAAAGGAGAACAACAGTAATGGAGTATGCTACCCTAGATTGCCCAGAAGGATGAGTGTGTGCAATCACTGCATTTTTTTTTTTTTTGATTCAACCATGTTTCCAACTTGTGGCAGTATATCAGGATATAATTCCATCATAGCTGAAGGTCATCCTGGCCAGATATAAAGTATTTCCAAAACCTGAGTCATTGTATTTGAAGTAAGTAACTCAGTGGTAGACTGCTTGCCTAGCATATATTAAGTCTCAGTCAGTGATTCTCAACCTGTGGATCACAACTCTTTCAGCAAACCTCTATCTCCAAAAATATTTACATTATAATTAATAATAGTAGCAAAATCAGTTAAGAAGCAGCAGTGAAAATAATTTTATGGTTGGAAGTCACTACAACATGAGGAACTGTATTAAAAAGTTGCATTATTAGGAAGATTGAGACCCCCTGCCCTGGGTGATTCTGCAAAAAGAAATTTAAAAACAGTATGAATGCTAATACCTTTTTGCATGAATCTACCATCATGCCACTACCAGCAGTGTTGGGAAAAACACCTGAACTGAAGGTCATGTTTCTCATTTCCACAGATGAATTTACCTGTTGGAAAACTTTATTGTAAGTTAACATAAATCAAGGGCATTCAAGTAACTTGTTTTCATGCTCAAAACTTTAGCCACAGCGATAATTATTCCTTTCAGAACGATAATTAACTGACATTTAATGTAGAGATTTTTGCTTCTCATTTCTTGTTTTTATAACACAGCTATGATTTTCCTTTCACAGAAGTGGTGTAAATAACACTTTTGTCATTAATCTCTGGCCTCAATTTTAAATGATGTCATTTAACATGATGTCGCTTAACAAGGATTAGGAAGTATGGTAGGTATTTTTGTTTGAAGATTGTCAAGAACGTTTTCTTTTTTGATAAATGCTCAGATCAAAGTGCACCACGTTCTTGGCATTTCTTCTGTTGACCTTCAGTCTTTCCCCGGTTACTTCATTTTTCTGAGCATATTTATCAATTCTCTGAGAGCTTCATACAGTATATTTTGATCATCTTCCTGGCCTCCTTCCCTTATCTCCTGGATCCACTCTCACTTCCCTAATCCTACCCCAAGTTCGTGTCCTTTTCTTTTTTTTTTTTTAATTTAATAACCCATTTACTCCAATTTATGCTGTCAATACTTAATCTTTTATTTTTGATGTCAAGATTAAGCAACACCAAAATAGTGATTTTCATTTAAAAACTATATGAACTTTTAGGGTAATAAATCTTAAAACAAGAATCTTCCTATGATTATTGCCTTATTTTATCTTCAAAGATAATTATTAGATATGTGTTTATAATATTTTAATGACAATAACTTCCTACTGTCATAAAAATGGAGAGATGTAGCACAAATCTTAAAAGGTCTTATTAATAAAAACAAACCTGGAGCAAGGTATTGGAGTGAACGCTGAAAGATCAGAGAAACAGAGCAAGCCAAAGATAACCTCACCTTTCCAATTTCTTGACTGATCCTGTTTCCTCAAACTGGAAGCCTCTGAGTCCTCACCCAAATGGATCTCAGCTGAACTGCTGCTAAAAGCCTAAAAGCTTAACAGCCAAGTTCCTGGTCCTTATATACCTTTCTGCTTCCTGCCATCACTTCCTGGGATTAAAGGTGTGTGTCACCATTCCTGGCGGTTTCCAGTGTAGCCTTGAACTCACAGAGATTCGGATGGATCTCTGCCTCCCAAGTGATAGGATTAAAGGTGTGTATGCCACCATTTTCTGGCCTCTATGTCTGTCTAGTGGCTGTTCTGTTTTCTGACCCCAGATAAGTTTATTGGGGGACATAATATCACCACAGAGAGAATGCACTTAAAGTAAGGATAATAAATGGTTTTTCTCTATAAATTACATAATCTGAAAATCACAAGGCCTTATTACCCATAAGTATTGAGTTTCATATCTTTTCATACAAAGGTCAATCTACAGCCTTGCACATTCTATGTGAAGCATTGTGGGAACACCTGCGTGCATAGCTACTCAGACGTTTTCTTGTTTTCTGAATCAGGCTTTAAAAACTGAGTGATGACCTAAGTACCAATCAATTCCAAAACTATGCAAGTTACACTAGAAGACGTAGTTTCCAACCTAAAGGAGCACCTGCTTGAGTCCATATAAACTAGAGAATCATATTAAGCTGTATACATCATAGGAACCATAGACTATAACCATATGAGAGTTGAGAGCTAAAGTTATAAAGTAATTAATAAATTATTTAAGTGTGATGAGAACTGCTGTAGTTCAAAGGAGGGGTAGGATTTGAGACTTTAAAATAATCATGATGCCAAACGGTAGAGCAAGAATAGTCATAGAGACTAAGAAAAATGGAATAGAGAAGAATCACTTAGACATTCAATAAATATTCAGCACCAGCAACATAGAAAGTGCTCTGAGAATGCAATTGTAATACAAATTAAATGGCATCTGCCCTTCAGGAGCTTGAGCTCTATAGAAAAGTAAGGAATCAAAAGAATAGACTCTTGAGTGGTCTAAAGTGGTCCATGGTGCAACTGAGTAGAATGCAAATGAGGGAAATTCTGGCTGGGCTGATCAGCAAATGCTTCAAGAAAGTGACATTAAACCTTGGCCCTGCAGGGACCCTGATAAACAGAGAAAATAAATGGGTGGGAAGAACAGTACAGGTGGGAGGGACACCTAGGGGAGCCAGCCATCAGCCATAACCAGACACATTCCATTTGTGATCTCATTTGTTCCTTTTCATGGGGCTGGATCTTCTCAGGGAGAAGCAAGGGAGCTGTGTCTCACAAACATGAAACCCTGCCTCGCTGGACTGAGCAGTGCAGCAGCATTCTTTACATGGAAGCCACTTCCTTGGGATTCAGCAAGGCATCTCACAAGGCTGTGATGGCATTCTGGAGAACAAAGGCTAGATCTAAGCTAAGAACACAGGGTGCTCAGCAGGTCGTTTTAGTGGAGAGAACAAGGCACAGGCTTAAGATGGAAGAGCTTCCTCTCTCCTCCTCCTGACAGGACAGCAGGTAAGGAGAAGAAGGAGGTGCTGCAGTGGGTGGGAAAGAAGCTACCTTTTGCCAAGCTGGCCACTGTATCACTTCTTTTTTCTTCAGTAGACTTGATGAAATTACAGAAGACATTTGTTGATGACACAATTAAGTGTGCATCAGCAGGCAAAGCGGTTCCATCCCCTGCAGAGATGGGCTGAGTGTCAGACAGAATTGGGCAGGAAAACAGAACTTCAGCACTTGGGTTGAAATTATTACCATTTACCAATTCAGTATCTGCTCTGCCTTCCATAGCCCACCAGGAAAAGTATGATCTTGGGGATATTATGAATATCCTATTTAGCGGGGCTGAAGAGATGGTTCAGTGGAGAAACCACTTGGTGCACAAGAATGAAGAGGATCACAGTTTGGATCCCCAGGACCCACCAAAGAGCTAGGCTGGCATGGCGACTACCTGCAAACCCAGAACTTCAGAGGCAGAGATGAGGACTTGGTTCCTGGTGCGAGTTGATTAACTGGACTAGCCAGAATTAGTGAGCACCAGGTTCAGGAAGAAACTCTGCCTCATAAGTAGAGATCAACTGTGGAAGACACCTGACATCAACCTCTGGCCTCCACACACAAGCACATGCATGTTCAGGTCTACCCCAGCATGTATGCCCACACACATGCAAACAAACACACAAGTATACACAGCTCCACAAAAGGAATTTAATTTTAAAAATCAAGTAACAAGATAACTCATAGTAGGTTTTTGTTTGCAGATTATATGTAAACTGCTCCATTTGTAGGCTAGTACAGGATGAAACTAGTCACACAATATGGATGGCAATATTTTAAATGATTGCAACAAATACAATATGACATTATCTCCACTTTATGGCTGAGAAAGTTGTTCAGGGTTACAAAGCTAGCTGAACAGTGGAACTGTCTGATATTTTCCCAGTGACCTCCGCTGCTTTTCCGGTCATGATTTACAGTGGTTGGGTTATAGTGTGTTCATTTCTAGGTGAAAGTCTGTTAGTATTCAGAAAACAAGCCATTTTCTTCAGAAATGAATATGTCCAGTACTATGTGTATTTGTGTAGATAATAGATTTTTATAACCTTTTTCTATGCCCTTTCTCATACTTCATATAATAAGAGCCATAAAAATACTTAGTGATGAAACATTTCATTGAAATAACAAGTGATAAAAGGGTATTTGAAAGTGACAATTCTAATCAAGCTTAAGACACATAAATTCTTGAGTTCATTAGGTTTCAATTATGAATCATATATATATATATATATATATATATATATATACATCAAAATGTCTCTGTTGCATATCTTATGATGATAAAACTTAGGTGGAAAGGAAGAAAGATGAATGTGGATTCATACTGTTTTGTTTCTAGATGTGGTTGAAAAATAGCCTGGCCTGTTATAATAATATTATAATGTCCCTGAGTTTGATCCTTTCAGAAATATTTTTTAAAAGGAATGGAGCAAATTCCCAGTACTTATGATGAGGATGATTACTAAAACACATATTCCTATGAGACAAGGCATCAAATGGTGCTTTTTTTTGACGCACTTATTTAAGTACAATGAAAAGAAAGTCATCAGAAAATTTACAGGGAACAAAGATATCCATCGTTGCTCCTTTAGGAAAGCAGTAAGAGAGAGAGAGAGAGAGATAGCCCATGGCAAATGCTCCTTGATATGAGCCAGTAGGGCCACCACACAGCACTTAGCTGTTTCCTTTTCTCTTTCTTTGGGTTTGAAGAATGTAAAGGTGAATAAATTACCTTGCTTTGGTTGTCCATATATTTGTGGTATATATATATATATATATATATATATATATATATATATATATATATATATATATATATCTTGAAGACCAATAGACAGTAGCTCTTCTTCATTCTTGCTGGAGACAAACCATCTTTTATCCACTTGTCTTTAGTGACTTGAAAGACAGAATGTTTAGTTGTTTCCCTGTGGGTGTTGCCAAATGGGATCTAAAGAAGCCAGGCTAGATGGAAGACACCGGCCTTCACATTCCTGCAGCTCAGCCATGGAAGGAAAAGCCAGCTTTGAGATCATTCAATTAGCCTAGCATGCTTAGTTTTCTTTGCTAATAGCACGGCTTATTTTTGCCCAGTAGGGTCAAATGTTAAGACTACTTTTGCTTTGCCATTTGTATTCTTTGACATATTTGGATTTAGTTAGTTTGAAACATCTTTATCCATTAGATGGTAAGGTATGTTCGGTACCTTTGGCATTCATATTCACTGGGAGAATTTTACAATTTCATGCAAAGAGTCTAGTTATTAATAACCACTCATGCAATCATAATTATTGATTCAAAAATCCAATCTTCATTAAAAGTATATTAACTATTCTGATGAATAGTTAATATAACTCACATAATTTCACGGTCTACAAAGGTTGAGACATTTTGCTTTCATGATGCTGATTACAAAAAGCCGAAAAATGTTCTATAGTAAGTATGAGGAGAGAAAGTTATTTTTTTAAAAATTTTGCTACATAATGGCTCAGTCCCAAACCACAAAGAAAGAAAGAAGAGAGAGAGAGAGAGAGAGAGAGAGAGAGAGAGAGAGAGAGAGAGAGAGAGAAAGAGAAAGAAAGCAAGCCTGTGCATTAAAAGCTGTGAAGTTAAATGTTTAATGCGGTCTTTTTCTTGGCCTCATCCTGTGTTGGAAAAAGTGGAAAACATTCAGTGTATGGCACAGCAGCCTCCTTTGATGCTCACACAACCCGGAGTGCCTCAGGTCAGAGCTCTGAAGTCCCTTAAGTGGAGATAATGATCAGACCCGACACCAGGACCCCAGGGACCTATCCTAGAAAGAAATGTTCTGTTTGTTTGGTTTTGTAACTAAACAAATTCCTTGAACCCTTTGTTATCCTTTTTCTAAATCCTTCCAAAAAAAAAGAAAAGGTGCTGGGGGAGGGAGGAGGATTTGAAAGACACAACAGATTCAGGCGTCAAAACATGTAAAGTTTCTGCTCAGGGTCCAGTTGTGTGTTCTTTAGAGTCTCAGTTGAAACAGATATGTCCATGGCAGGCGCTCATTATTGTCTCCTAAGGTACTGAAAGCTTTTGTTGCTATTATGTTGTCTTAGCTATTTAAACAACCACCACTTCAGCATGAAGATTACATGCTGAATGCATTTATAGATGATTTTCAGTGTAGTAGAGCATTCATGGTTTACAAATGAACAACTTACAAATCCTGTGCATTTCCTTAATTCAGTCTGAGTATAGAGTATAATCAACTTTGGTTCAATCACTGTTCAAGGTTTAAGTGAGCATAGACTGTATTCCTGTTATGTGCCATCTCACAAATGCATGTGTTAGTGGAGTGTGAATGAGAAGGAATGTACTAAAAAACAAAACAAAAAAACCCTCATGGCAGCAACATCATTGGTTATGGATAGTCTGCAGTTTATCTGTTCATCCAACAAAAACAAGCGTATTTCCTGACTCATTTAAGTATTCAACAATAGAAACCCAGTGCTGAAGAACAGACTACATAAATTCAGATACCAAGTGGACAACCAACCAGCTAATTGGCCAAATATATGTTTTCTGTGCCTCCATTTTCTCATCTATCAGTCAGCAAAAATAAGTCCTTACTTGAGAGGACTTTTGGGTAAATTAAAGCATTAGTACTGTGATGTACTAAACAAATCTTAGGGCATGGTAATATGCAAATAAACGTTAGCACTGTATTGATGTTTTATAATAGAACAGATATTAACAAATACTCAGGAGCAACTTATTACCTGTAAGATGGTAGCCATATCTTCATTTGAAGCTATGTTAAAACACAGACACACACACACACACACACACACACACACACACACTTTAACATACTGTGTCAAATTATTCAAATTGTCCCCTGTCAATGTTCTACAGAAGAACCAGACAATCAGATTGCATTAGTTACTTCTCTGTTGCTGTAATAAAACACCAGGAAGAGTTTGGGGTGGCTTACCATTCCAGCGGGACAAAAGTCCATCATGGCAGAGAGTCACAGCAGCCATCAGGAGGTGCGGAGGCAGAACCAGTACAATGAGAGCTCACAGCCTCAGATGGAAGCAGGAAGCAAAGACCAAACAGGAAGTGGGGAGAGACTATAAACACTCAAAGCCAGCCTCCACTGAGGTCCTTCTTCCTGCTTCAAGGCTCCACAACCTCCCTCACTGGCAATGCCACCAACCGGGGACTAAGTGTTTCAATATGGAAGTCTAACGGGCGATGTTTCTCACACAACACCACATAGACATTAAATGATAAAATCAGGTAGGTGGTCCAGAGAAGTTACATGGACTCCCCTTCATAATGTTCTGATGTACCCTCAGAGAGAAGGGCTTCACCAGGCAGAAGAGTGTGGGGGACCTATGTAGATGGTGACATCAGAAGGCAGGATCAGGGACCCAGTTCTGGGCTTTCTTGTGGTGAACTTTGTTTTGGGCTCAAGCTAGCCCCCTTGCAGAGCCCCCTAAACTGCCCAAAGCTCATGGAGTCCCACTCAGCCCATTGGCCTCTGCAGTTTGGGTTTTGCTGGACTCCTAACCCCCCATCACCTTCTGGCAGTTCTGAGGTTGTTTCCACCTGGAGAAGGCAGAATTTGATTGCTCAGCAATATTGGAAAATGATGAGTCAAAGAGATGTACTGTTTGACTCTAGGGAATATTATCTTGTCAAGCCCTGGTGTATGTCAAGATCAGAATTCTATGTATAAGAGGAAAGCTTGAACTAGTGCTTTTAACCTCTTATTTAATAAAAAAAAATGAAAGAAAGTAAGGTCCAAAGAGAATAGAGAATCCCCTACCTTTAAAAAAGATGCAGGGGCTGGAGAGATGGCTCAGAGGTTAAGAGCACTGTCTGCTCTTCCAGAGGTCCTGAGTTCAGTTCCCAGTGTGCACATGGTGGCTCACAACCATCTGTAATGAGATCTGAGGCCCTCTTCTGTCTGATGCTCTCTTCTGTCATGCAGACACACATACAAGTAGAGAGTACTTATATACTTCAAATACATAAATAAATTATTAGCCGGGCGGTGGTGGTGCACGCCTTTAATCCCAGCACTCGGGAGGCAGAGCCAGGCGGATCTCTGTGAGTTCGAGGCCAGCCTGGGCTACCAAGTGAGTCCCAGGAAAGGCGCAAAGCTACACAGAGAAACCCTGTCTCGAAAAACCAAATAAATAAATAAATAAATAAATAAATAAATAAATAAATAAATAAAAAAGATGCAAAGGGAATGATAGAATTATAACACTTGCTTACCATACACAAGGCTCTACATTCAAGCCCCACTACCACAAAAAGAAAGAAGGAAAAGAAGGAAGAGAGGGAGGGAGAGGAGGACAGAGAGGAGGAGAGAAGAAACAAAAGAAACAGAGGAAGCAGGAACAGAAGCAGAAGCAGAAGGAAGAGGAGAAGAAGAAGAGAAAAAGAAATCTGGCCTCAGCTACAAAGCAGTGATCTCGGGGCCACTTAGGGTACATGAGACTGTCTCCAAATATAGAAAGGGCCACATTCATTTGAGCCTAGGTTTTAGGTGCAGGGTGTGGGGTAACATCCTTCCTTCTTGACTGATGGGCTTTTTAAACTGGGGCGTCATTACCGTATCTTTCTAATGCGAATAATAATAGCAACTTTAGAAATTGGTGGAGATTAAATGAAAAGTCATATAGCACGAGTCCGAAAGCTGCCGAGCCTCTTACAAGTGTTCAGTTAAACTTAGCTCTGATTATTGTTGCTATTTTGGGGAGGAAACCAAAGCTGGAAATTTGAGGACAATGCCAATAGATAACAAGCACCTATTCCCACTGCTCTGAGATTTTTGACTCTGAAATTACTGTATCCTTTTCTAACAAGGTAGCTAAATGATTAACATTTTTATATTGTACTACAATAAAAATTTTTAGATTTTGCTTTTAATTAACATGTCTGTCAGGGCAGTATTGAAAAATGGGGGAAAGTGATATATAAAACTTGTATCTGCAATGTTAAATATTTTAAATAATTGTGATTACATCTGTAAACAATGCTTAAGAGAGCTTAATTTGCTAGGTCTTTTCTCCCTTTTCCTTTGATACTGTCTCATTATGTACCCTAAGTTTGTCTGAATCTAAACATTTACCATGTAGTCCAGTTTCGCCTCTAACTCTCAGCAACCCTCTTGTCTCAGTCTCCAGAGTGTTGGGATTATCAGCATATAGCACCATATCATACAACCTAGGTGTATATTTCTTGTGACTTTAATTCAAAATGCTCAAAATGGCAGTTCAAAATGTAACTGTAAAGTGGGAGGCTGTATATTTATCAGAAAAATGTAGGATAATTTCTCTAGTTTAGATCTTAAGTGTTTTCCCAAAGAATCAAGGGCTAAAAGCTTGGTTCCTAGGGAGGTAGTAGGACCCTAAGACAGTAGGGCTGAGTAAAGTGATGGTACAAGGTTCTCCTCTAAGTTTATGACCCCACTAGCCCCTGGAAGTTGGATAGGTTTTCAGTACCAGACATGATTTCCCACCAGTTTCCTAAGTGCATGATTACTAACTTTATTCTAAATACTTAGACCCACAGATAAGTGCAGCTCTCACCCTTCATCAAAGAATCTTCTCTTTGTAGAAGATGGAGACAATTACAAAACGCTGTAGCTGGTCAAACTACATAGAACAGCAGAGCACGTGGTGCCCAGACCCGGTGGATACATCTCCAACACAACTCAAAACTCCTGCATCTAAGGTTCAGGGAACATCGCAGAAGAGGGAGCAAAAAGATTGTAAGAGCCAGAGGACCAGGAAGTCTACCGTGAGATCATGTCTCTTACAAGTGATATGTTAACAAATGGCTGCCAAAAGAGGACCTAGCAGTGAAACACCAAGACATGGTTTGTGGAAGGGGGAAATCTCACAGACCCCCACTCCTAGACAAAGAACTACACGTGGCTCAAACACAGACTCCCACCTTGACATTATACCTCGTCACAAGCCCAAATAATGGTACCATGTGACTATGGACGGAAACTTCTGAAACCATGAGCCAATAGAAGCCTTTCCTCTTATGAGTTCTTGTCATAGTTAGGGCTTCTGTTGCTGTGATCAACACCAGGACCAAAAGCAACTTGGGGAGGAAGGGTTATTTCATCTTACAGCTTGTAGTCCGTCATCCAGGGAAGTCAGGGCATGAACTCCAGGTGTGATCCTGGAGACAGGAGCTGATGCAGAGCCTATGAAGGAGTGCTGCTTTACTGGCTTGCTCCTTGTGGCTTGCTCAGCCTGCTTTCTTTTACCGTGCAAGACCACCTGGCCAGGGGTGGCGTCAACCACAGTAAAATGAGTTCCCACTCTATGTCAGTCATCAGTTGAAAAATAATACCTTACAGACGTGCCTATATGCCAATCCTACAGAGACATTTTCTCCATTAAGAGTCACTCTTTCCACAAGACTCTAGCATGTGGGAAGGTGACATAAAAACTATCCAGCACTGTTATTATCTCAGATATTTGCCATGGTGATAGGAAGCTAACTAGCTTGACACCATAGGACATGGAGTTAACCAAAGAGCTTTCAGATGAAAACTAAAATCATGAAGTCTAATGAGTTCAAGTTTATCAAAGTACAAAACTTTGGTACTATACAAAATCATTATAATATACAGAAGATGACTTAGGCTAGGAAAAGTTGTTATCTCAGATATCTAACAGGATTCTTTTTGGGGGCGGGGGTTCGAGACAGGGTTTCTCTATGCAATAGCCCTAGCTATCTTGGAACTAGCTCTGTAGACCAGGCTGGTCTTGAACTCACAGAGATCTGTCTGCATCTGCCTTCCAAGTGCTGAGATTTAAGGCATGCACCCCCACCACCCAGCTCTGACAGGACTTTTATCCTAAATATAACTTAAAATATTTTATAAGTCAGTGTGGTGGTTTCAAAGAGAATGGCCCCCGAGGGGAGTGGAACTATTAGGAGGTGTGGCCTTGTTGAAGTAAGTGTGGCCTTGTTGGAGGAAGTGTGTCACTGTGGAGGCAGGCTTTGAAGTCTCATATATGCTCAAGCTATGCTCAGTGTGGCACACAGTTCACTTCCTGTTGCCTGTGGATCAAGATGTAGGACTCTCAGCTCCTTCTCCAGTACCCTGTCTCATCACCTTCATACAGTGATGTCCTGCTGTGATGATGATGAACTAAACCTCTGAACTGTAAAATAGCCCCAATTAAATGTTTTCTTTATAAGAGTTGCCATGGTCATGGTGTCTCTAAGCAGCAATAGAAACTAAGACAGTAAGAAGTCAGATGCTCCAATAGGAAAATGTTTTAAAAAATTGAGACTATGCAATTCATAGCAAAAAAAAAAGTACAAAAGTTCAACAAATAGTTGAAAAATAACATGAATTTTTAATGCAAATGAGAGAGAGGAATGGACATTGAAATGAGATTTAAAAGCATATATATATGGTGTAGTTGTGGGATGAATGGAGGGAGCGGTATCTTCAGGTACACTGGACAGAGGGAGGTCTTAGTTGATAAAATCACTTGGAAAGATGATTTTGCAGCATTCATTAAGGTAAGACTACAACATTGATGTTCCTGTGACTCCACTTCCCTATATTAACCTTAGAGTAATACTCGCCAGCAGGACTAGAAAGTCTGGAAATGACACATACAACCCTCACAGTTCCATGTGTTTCCTGGGAGAAGCACTAAGGATGACATTTATGAAGCACATGAATCATATGGTTGTTTCTTCTCCAAGTTAAGAACAAACTAGCAGGGACACAGAGACTAAGATGCCAGCCTTGGTAAAGACTACCTTGGAGCAAGTCTTTCAGGTGCATGTCCCACTGTGTTTGCTCTGGTCTCTCTCCCATACTTCCCATCATTCTTTCCTTCCTTGCAACCCTTGCCCCTGCTCTTAGCCTAAGCCATAGACAATCTGCAGTAAAGGAGTCTGGTTCTGCACAGACTCACACTGGTCAAAACCAGAAAATAGGGAGACAGATCCATCAACTTCAACTTTTCATGGATTGGCTCTACCTTACTTGGAAACATGGCCCAATGACCTCTGCTGACAATAGGTAATCTATTTACCCTTCTCATCCCTGGGAGAATGGATGATGTTGAACACACAAACTCAAGTCCATGCTTGTTCTTGCTATTGCTACATTTGCTGTTATTATTACTATTATTCTATGAACATGTTGCATGTTTTCCCCCAAACAGTATTACTGACAAGTCATGTCTTAAACATGTCTTAATTTATTTTAAGGAATTTTAATTGGATCAAGACTTAAATAGAAATCTACAATGATGTTGGACATTTTTCCTGACTATAGTTTTACATAAATAACAGATTATTGCTTCTAAAACAGAATATATCCTCATATTACATCTGTGTAATAAAATAAAAAAGTAATATGGGAAACAACATGAGATAATAAATAGTCATGATGTAAACTTGCCTTTTAAAAACTATGAAATTTAACATGAAGGATTTTAAGAAACTTTCTATTGCTACTAATACTCACACAAAAGATGAAATAGTATTTGTGATATAATGAAAAATAATAAGTATTAAGATGTATGCTTGCTTAAGATGTGCAAAATGTTCCGCCACCCATGGTGTTTCTTTCATTTAATCCTCTTATTAACTGTCTTGTCACAGACAATTACTACTGTGACTACTGTAACAGAGTATATGACACTCATAGTATGGAGAGAGGGAAGTCCGAGACAGAGTGACTCCCATCTGATGAGGGACTTTATGATGCATCACCTCACAACGGAAGGTGGATGCTCAAGAGAAGAAGAGCAAGAGTGAAAATTCACAAAGTCATATACCTTCATAACCAGTTGTAATTAATTTATGAGAGGGGGAGCCTTCATTACCTAAGTACCCCAAACATTGTTGCCTTTGGGGATTAGTTGTCCACTATGTGCTCTGAGGAAGAACGTGTTTAAACCACAGCTTTAGTACCATGGAACTTACGTTTGTTTTCTGTTAATGGTAGTGAAGCTTAGAATGCACAAACATTTGGCCAAGGTCCTAGGAAATCTGAGCCCTCTTCTAGAGTGTATTTATATACTATAATTTGTTTTCACCCATGTTTAGCTCTAGCCACCAGGCTTATCTTTGGATGAGGTGAGCATATGCATTGAAATTGAAATTCAGCTGTTTTCTTGGCAATATGTATTTGCAGTGATTCACAAACTTCAATTTTCCTCTACCTAAAATTAAGAGTCCTTCATTTTATAAACTATAATTATAAACATTCAATATTTTGAAAGGGGAAAAATGTGTCCATTCATACCAGGTATTTAGTAATCACCTACAGATTTCTTCTAATTGTAAGCTTGTGTGAGATTACTATTGTTTCTAAAATTCTTAACAAGTAATTATAAATAGATGTAATAGTATAAAATGAAAATGAGATCCCTTATTTTTTGTATTTCATAAACACCATACAGTTTCCTTTTGTCAAAGTTTTACTCAAATACTGAAATAATTTTAAATCATTCCAAAGCCTTTTTCTTTTATAGTATCTTAGATCTTGACCTAAAATATTAGAAATTTACATGAAAGACGAATATTCAAATATGCGAACGTGTCTTTGCTTTCACGTACAGCAGAGTCTTTTATCGTGAATAATATCCAATACTGAATAAGCTGGAAAGTTGTTCATGTGATGCACAGATGAGTAAACATCATGTGATTTTACTGCGGCAGGCAGAACCAGCACAATGATGCAGCTTAATCGGGTCCCTGAGCCAACAAAGGTAACCCAAGGCGGCGGCAGCTGCTTTAAATATGCAGATAACTTTATCATTCTGATTATAAATATGCTTAGCTTGGCTCGTGAACTTCATCCAATCTGATACTGTGGGGAAGAGCTAAGGTAATACAAAAGTCTAACCCCTGGGGACTTCCAATAGATTCTCAAGCCAGCAAAAATACATTCAAATGCCAAACCGACAGCTCTTTCCTTAAAGTGGGGTCATTAAAATGGGATTCTTCCAGATACTGGATGCTGCTAGACTAATATGAGTAGGGAAGGTGAGAGCTCACCCTGTCATGATGAAGACTGATTGTCACATTATAAGGCACAAGGCTTTATATCTGATGAGCCACCATAAGTATGTTTATTTTTTCTTTTTCTCTTTTGTCAGTGCCAATAGTGAGACAAGATTGAAGCTTCCCTTTCATCTGCATAAGTGGGCTGGGGTTGTCATCAGCGCCAAGAAATACAAACAATGGAAGACCTTATGTTTTTGTCTTTCCAGACCAGATTCCCTGATACCCAAGCGCAATTCATCTGTAGTCAATTCTCAGCCTCTAAAACTAAGAAGTTAGACAGCCCATACTTTGGACCCAAACTGCAAGAACTCCCTGAAGTTAATGGTAAGGAACAATGACATGATGAAAAGAACAGACACAGTTTAAGATGCTGGTTAGTGAGATATCTAGAAATCAATTTTGGGGATTTGACACATGAAACAAACAAACACACACCACAATTCCTGTACATCGTTGCCTTCTCTGTTGTACAGGAGCATTTTCCTTTTATGGAAAGGAAAAGAAAATGTAAGAGCAAATGTAAAAGTTACATGATGAAACTCACTCTGAGACTGCTTCTTCATGCCATGCTTGAGGAGCGCAAAGTTGAAAGATAACACCCGTCAATGTCTCGATCAGAAGGCTAGCAAGGCGACTGTCAGCTTTAATGCACATTGCCCTCTGCTAACTAGTAGCAAAAATTCTAATCATTTGATCTATTGATGGGAAAATGAATTCCACAGTGATTTCAAATACTCTTCTTTTTAGGTTAGAAATAAAGAAAATAGCTGTCTCTTCAGAGAGGAAAGATAGCATGACATGGTGATCGAGTCCTGGCCAAGAAGGCAGATCATGTGCGTTGTCACTGAAGGTCCATTTGGGACTTTCTCTCTCTGGTCTTCCTTTTCTTCCTTTTCTTCCTGTCTCACGAGAGTCTTGCGAGGAAAAGCTAATGAAGAAACATACTGGACTCATCCAGTGACATAAACACCACTGTGCAAACGGACCATGTCTTTCTGCATACCAGCATTTCTTAGTGATTCCTGATGGGGGTGACTGCGTGAGGGCCGACTGTGGGGTGTACTGCCAGCTCAAGAGGGGGCCCTCCACAGTGACTCAGAAAGTATGCACATCTTAGCACTGAAGAAGTTCTATTTGCTTTTGTTCTTTTTTTTTGAAGATGGAAAAAAGATGCCAAAGACCCAACATCAGCATGACGTTGTTCCTGGGAGATCCGCTGACCCCGAGTGTTTGAAGAGTAATGCCTAAGCAACGACATGTACTCTCTTGTAGAACAGCTAGGATTTTTATAAAAATTCCAGGAAAAAAAAAATCCAAAATGAAATGAGAAACTAGAGAGGTTGATCAGTCCTAATTTCCATGCTTTTGAAAGCCAGGAAAATGTATGAACAAACGAATGCATCAGTATATTCAAACAAGACTGCTGCTTTCTTATCTTTAACATCGCTTACAGAATTGGAGACAGTGTGTACTCAGAAGGGAAGGAGATGACGAGGGTACAGAGGGGCAGAGGGAAGAGAAACTTCAAGGACCCAATACTTTTTTCTCTTCCTTTTCTGTGGAGCTAACTGCTTCAGCACCCCCTTGTGTTTGTTAAATATCCTGTACAAATGTCTGCACTGCAAACCACACATAGAGTTCTTCAGAAACGTGTTCTGCAGGGATCTGTCAGATGAAAGCCCCTATTTCATGATGCAAAGGTGAACTGATAACTAAACTTTCATCACTGAATTTAATCCTGTTCTGCTTCTACCCCAGCTGAGACTCCCTGGCTCCCAATAATACTGTCACCTTTTAGCCACTCCAACATTTATAGGATGTGATCATCTAAGTGTAGGGCACTAATTTCAGCTCATTTTCAAATCCTGCCTAGTCACCATCACTCCAAATCATATTGTAGCAGTACTTTCTGGAGATAGGAATTAAAATTCAATGTATATCAGTAATGTTGTACCTCTTGATATTAGAGAGTCTGTGCTTATCTTTATCTGTGCAAAGACAATATGGTGTTTGAAATACAATTAACAAAATTAAAATGAAAGCTTCCAGATTATTAAAGATAATGTTATTTTTAGGGAGCACAGTGGTAGGGCTTCTAGACAAAATCATATTACAAATACAAATACAGTTATAGATAGATAAACAGGCAACAGACAGATGAACTTCAATTTTAAGGAAGTGGGAATTATTTGTCAAAATTTAAAAAGAAGCTTATTACAATCCTCCGTCAGGTCATGCTACTTGGAAACACAAGTGATAAGAGGCTGCCTTTTTTATATGGCCTCAAGGAACTAGAGGCAGATCGTTTTAGGCCAAGACTGTCATTCTAGATCTCTCAGAGTCTTTGTATTAAAAATGTTGTCAAGGGTTCAGGAGATGGTCAGTAGGTAAAGTGTGCACTATACAAGCATGAGGACCTGACTCTGGATCTCCAGCATCCTCATTAGAAACCAGGTATGACAGGGCACACCTGTCACTCCAACACTGGAAGCAGAGACAGGAAGAGCCCTGTTTAGCCATTGTAGCCAATCAGTGAGCTCCAACCTCAGGGACCAGCCCTGTCACAAACAATAGCATGAACATCAATAGAAGCATACGGCAAGGTTGACCTTTGGCCTCTACACACACACACACACACACACACACACACACACACACACACACTGGCACCACACCCTACACACAGAAACAAAGAACAAAGCTGACATACTTCTCTTTACCTCATACACTGATCTAGAATTTTCTAGAATGTTA
This sequence comes from Peromyscus eremicus, assembly GCF_949786415.1. NCBI lineage: Eukaryota > Metazoa > Chordata > Mammalia > Rodentia > Cricetidae > Peromyscus > Peromyscus eremicus. The sequence continues at coordinate 21,488,209 of NC_081420.1, read as the reverse complement.
ACTACTAAAGGTTTACATATGATATCTTTAAGAACACTTAACACAAATGTCAACATTTTGTCACCTATTTCAATTATACAATCATTATAGTAAATACAGACTCAAACAAACTTCCTGTTCTTCCAGAACTGCACACAAAAACAGTATATTTTGATCTGTATTCATTGCCATCTATTAGTGTAGCATTCACAAACAATTGCATTTTGGCAGACTATATTTGCATTTTAATTTCATTATGATCAGGATAATGAGGCTGTTGATGGCTTCTTCTATTTCCCTTTTATTAGCCTCTTAAATTTGAACTGCAGCTCTTTTGTATATCAATCTGTTGTCACAGATGGGATTTTCTAGAATTCACTTTCTATTCTATGAAACAGTTAGAACAGTAAAAAAAAAATTACTTTATACCCATATGCTTAAAATTCCAGTAATAAAATAGAAAGTTTTATATGGTCTTATTTAATTGTCCTACACAGTAATGGGTTCAAATGGAAAGTAATAGGTATTATAATTTTATTGCAATACCAAAAGTCTTCCTAGGAGTCATTATCTATTTAAAAATGAAAATCAGTAAGAGAACTTTGGAATATTCTTCAAAGTTTCAAGCTAAAACTTAGACACAAACATATTTATTTTGCCTAGATACACATATTTAGAAGTAATATTTCTGAGATAAACATTTACTATTAAAATATAAGAGATTTCTGGTTATAGGCATTGCCAGGTAAGAGGTATTGGATCTAGCCATTCAATGTGATCAAGCACCACACAGCACAGAATATTTGTGTCTAATATTTGTAGGCATCTCACAGTGTACCACACTTTCTGTCATGCTCATGATAGTCATGGAGAACCATTCTACCTTCGTCTCAGCTCCCTGCCAGGGGCGCTTTCCCACCATCCTATAAGCAGGTTAACCCAGTTTGAGAGCCGGAGTCGGGATGGGTAGAGGAAAGAGGTAGAGTTGGGGGCTGCTGAGGTTACTATGTGTGCAGAGTGTATCCAGATCCAGGGTCACTACCATTTTTAACACAATCCTGAAGGGTATGGGTGTTTAATCAGTGTGATGGTTATTCTTGGTTGTCAACTTGACTACAACTGGAATTAACTAAGACCCAAGCAGCTGGATAAACTTGTGAGGGATATTTTTTTCTTAATTAAATCATTTGAAGTAGGAAGAGCATCCTTTAATCGGGATCATTTGAGGAGGGAAGATCCACCTTTAATTGGGATCTTTTGAAGTGGGAAGATCCACCTTTAATGTGAGCCACTCCTTTTGGTGGCTGCCCATATAAAAGACACAGAAGAAGGATGCTCTCCTGCTTGCTCACTGTCCAGTCCATTCCTTCATTGGCATTGGAGCCTATTTCTTCAGGAATGCGGTGTATACTGAAGACCAGCTAAGACATCTAGCCATGTGGACTGAACAGCTACGCGATTCTTGGGCTCCCTATTGGTAGAGAGCCATTGTTAGACTAGTTGAACCACAGCTGTAAGCCACTCTAATAAATCCTATATAGTTAGTTCTCTTCTTCTGGAGAACCCTGACTAGCACAATCGGGAAAAACAAATCATAATTAAAAATCAAGAAGGAAATGACTATTGATGTTTGTAAATTCTACTATTGTATATCTAAAAGCAGAAAAAATTAATGAATTAATAAAATATGAATTTAATATTATAAATAAATTAATTACATACATAACAATAAGAAACATGAAGGAAAATATTTCAATTACAATATAATGTCATAACAAGAAATTAATATAGGAAATGTTCTAGTTTGTTTTCAGTTTCTGTGATAAAACATTCTGAAAAAAAATTGTTTCAGGAAAGGATCAAATTTATTTGGCCTTAACTTCTAGATCACAAGCCTTTATTGAGAGAAGTCAGGAGAGAAACTCAAGGCAAGAACTTGAAGCAGAAAACGTGGAGGAATGTTGTTTACTGGATTTTACAGACTCATGCTTAGCTAGCTTTGTTAATAGTCTAGAACCATTTGCCCAGGGAATGGTGCCACCCATAGTGGGCTGGGCCCTCATACATCAGTTAAAAATCAAGATGGTCTTGTTTCAGGTTTCTACTGCAGTGATTTGTGTAGTTACTTTTGTTTATGGTGTCTTATCGCTACCGTAGAAACCTGAAACAAGACCGTTTTGATTGTTAATTGATGTAGAAGGGCCCATCCCACTATGGGTGGCACCATTCACTGGGCAAATGGTTCTAGGCTATTAACAAAGCAACATGAAGATGAATGGGTTTTTCAGGCATTTGCTTCCACATCACAGTCCATCATGGAAGGAAGTCAGCGCAGGAACTCAAGGCAGTATCCTGGAGGCAGGAGCTGAAGCAGAAGCTACAGAGAAATGTTGCTTACTGGCTTACTTCCCATGGCTTGCTCTGCCTGCTTTCTTATACCACCCAGAAGCACCTGCTCAATGGTGACACCATCCCCAGTGGGCTGAGCCCTTGTACATTAATCATTAACTAAGAAAATGCCCTAAAATTGTCAAAAAGCTGTCTGATGGAGGGATTTCCTCAGTTGAAGTTTCTCCTCCCAAGTAACTCTAGCGTCTGTCAAGTGGACAAAACAGAACAATCCTACCCCCCACCCCCTCCAGACATGCCTACAGGTCAGCATGACCTGTGCACTTCCTCTCTGAGACACCCTTCTCAGGTGACTCTAGGACGTGTCAAGTGGATAGCAAAGCTAAGTAGGATAAGAAATAACAAAGATCTACATGAAAAAATTGTTCAAAGGCCACTAATATAAAAATAATATTCATCTAAATGAAAAAGAACACCCTGATCTTAAATAAAGTCATCTAGTATTAGAATACTCAACTTTATCAAAATTAAATAATGAGTTTTATGTGATCACAAATAAATATACCAGAAAAATTTTTTTCTCAGAGGACTGTTTTCATCTTAAGTTCAATGGAAAAATATAAGGAATAACTAAGGCAGTGATGAGATAGATTAGCTTGACCTCTCTCACTGGTTCATGCCTAGCTAGTTTTCTTATATAGCCGGGAGCAGCTTATTATTATAAATAGTTTATTCCTGGAAATAGACTTCTATAAATGGGCATGATTACAAGTATAAAGTAGATACATATAGATCCTGTATTTTGTATATAATATCTGAATTACACGTAACTAGAAAAATGATGGTTTACTGAGCAAATAATCATGAGGTAATTGTGTGGCTCATCTGCAATAAATTAATTTGAAATCTCACCTTAGTTTTTTTTTTTTCACCAAAATAAGTTCCAGGTTGATTAAACAGAAGTATTTACAACCATGAAAAATATTGTAAAAATATTGTAAATACTGAATAATTATTATTTATAATGTTATTTTATTTACTTATTTATTTTTGCTTTTTAAGGCACTTTTTTTTTTTTTTTGGTTTTTCGAGACAGGGTTTGTCTGTGTAGTTTTGGTGCCTGTCCTGGATCTCACTCTATAGACCAGGCTGGCCTCAAACTCACAGAGATCTGCCTAGTTCCGTCTCCCAAGTGCTGAGATTAAAGGCATGAGCCACCGTGGCCCAGCTAAGGCACATTCTTATACTGTAGTCTAATCCTAGGTTTTACGACATAGCCCAGGCTGGCCCCAATCTCATGGCATTCCTCTCGCCTCACCTTCCCAAGTGCTAGGATTACCAGAGTGAGCCCCATGCCTGGCTAAAGTGATTGTTTTTAATAGCATAGGAGTTAAAAATCCTTCCATTGCTGCAGAGTTTTGTATACTGTTTAGAAAGGCCTTCATGTTAACACAATATATACAGCATACAAAATGTGTTACAGGCAACAAAGGGATAAAATATCCTCTATCAGTTAGAAAAGCCAGTCACTCAAAGGAGAAATGGGTAAAACCAAAACCAAACAAAATCAAATATAAGCCGATAATTCACAGAAAGAGGAGAGACTTTCAGATAAGTGTGTAACACGAAAAATCTTCATTCATAAGTGAAATATGAACTAAGAGTACCATATGCCATCCACCCCACAAGAACAACAGTCCAGACACTGGTAATCTATGTGAGGGGCTGGCACAGAATGGTTTCCCTGCATGTTCCTATTGCTTGCAGTAAAATAATTGTTCCAAACAGTCTGGCAGACTATTTGGCTTAATACAGCAGCTTTAAAATGCACATTTCTAGGAAGTTACTCTGTTTGTGGGAATTTATTTTTATTAAGGTATCATCAACAAAAAAATTGAACAATGATATTTGGTATACCACTTTAGAAACATACTGAATGCCCAAATAAGGAGCAAATTTGAAAAATGTGGTTTTAAGATATTTATTTCCAGCCGGGCAGTGGTTGCGCACACCTTTAATCTCAGCACTTGGGAGGCAGAGCCAGGCAGATCTCTGTGAGTTCGAGGCCAGCCTACTCTACAGAGCGAAATCCAGCACAGGCACCAAAACAACACTGAGAAATCTTGTCTTGAAGAATACAAAACAAAAAAAGCAAACAAACAAACAAACAAAAGACTTTTATTTCCATTATCCATTGAATTTAACCAGAGCCATCTGTGTGGCCCCTCTCTGAAATTATTCACTCAAGTCTGGTGAGCTTACAGATGAGTAGACAAATGAAAGCTGTAACCCCGCCCCCCTAATTCCTAGAATCATCTCTAACTAATAGTTCATCCACGAGGAGGAGCCAATTCTTGGGTAGACCCATTGCAAGCAACTGCAGCTGGTATTTGACCATAACTGCAATTGTTGTATTGTTGCCCAAAAGATGGCTTTTCCCAGCCCTTCCTCCTGTTTTCCAGCTCCTACATATCTCTCCCTTTTCTTCACTGTTCCCTGAGCCTTAACAGGAAGTATGTAGATGTCTTGTTTAGGACTGGGCACTCAACCATTACTTCCCGTCTTAGTTTGCTTTCTACTACTGTTCTAAAGCTCTGCCCACAAACAACAGGGAGGAAAGGATTTATTTGGGTTACACTTTCACATCACAGTCCAGCACTGAGGAATGTTAAGGCAGGAACTGAAGCAGGAACATGGAGGTAGGATCTCAAGCAGAAGCTCTGGAAGAATGCTGCTTATTAGCTTTCTCCTCTTGGCTTGCTCAGTCTGCATTCTTTTACATCCCAGGAATATCTGCCTGGGGATGGTACCACCCACAGTGGACTGGGTCCTTCCCTATGGATCATCAATCAAGAAAATGCCTCCAGGGCTTCAATCTGATGAAGACTGTTTCTCAATTGAGGGTCCCTCTTCTCAGATGACTCCAGCTTCTGTCACTTTGACAAGAAACTAACCAACACACTACAAGCACCTCGAACAACATGATTCTGTATACTCACTGCCATTCACAGGAAAGAAGGGCTTCTTTGATTGAGGCCGATTGTAGTATTTGTCTGTGAAGATAAAAATAAATATTTAGTAGATAGTTGTATAGTATATTAATTTAGCTTGTTTTATTCTACTAAGTTCTGTGAACTCTCCAGTCATAGATGTTTGGCCATATTTACAATACCAGGCACATACTCGATCCTGTGAAGCATGCTTCGAATCCAATCAGAGAGCCAATCAGAGAGCTGTCAGCTATATCATGTCATTTGTGTCTATTACATGAGTGTGCATATCCTGTCTGCCAGTTTCTTACAGGGTTCAACTCTTGGTAAGACCAATGATGCCATTTCCCCCAGCAGCCTTCCTAGTATCTCTGGTACTATGAAAACCAGCCATCAAGGAGGAAGATTCCAGTTCAGTTACAACTTGACTTCTTTATATCTTGCAATCAAGGTATATAATGACTTCAGCAATAGAGTCTTTGTGTTCAGTTCTTGGTGGATAACTGGGAGAGGTGACAGGAGACTGTATTATTTTGGGGGTCTTTGAAACTTCCCTGGCTAACAATACCTGGTATTGAGTTTTTAAATAAAAAAGAAGACATGGATCTAGAAAAGAGACTTATAAGGAATAGGGTTTCTGGGGGCTGGGGGAAGATGAAAGAGAATAGAGTGAGAGGGAAATCAGAATGCATATATACATGCATGACATTGTAAAAGAATAAGCCTAATTAACAAAAAATACATTTGTGCTATCTGATCATTGAACATGATCTTGATCATATAATTATAATTATGGAGATTACTTTCTTTAATTTCGTAGAGACACTCTTACCCCATGTCACACTTAATTCTGTTGCATGTATTTCTTCAGTTATTTAAGTATAATTAAGTGGGATATTCCTTCACATTGTGTGAAGATGTGTCACTGTGATTGGTTTAATAAAAAGCTAAGTGGCCAATAGCTAGGCAGGAGGTATAGGCAAGACTGCTGGACAGAGAGAGTTCTGGGAAAAAGAAAGGCAGAGTCATCAGACAGACATGGAATATCCAGGATGGGCATAATAAAAATGAAACAATGAGTGCATGGAAGAAAGTAGATTAAAAAATATGGGTTCATTTAAGTTATAAGAGCTAGTGGGACAAGCCTAAGCTATAGGCTGATCTTTTATAATTAATAATAAGTCTCTGTGTTGATTTTTGTGAGCTGGGGGCCCAAAGAAAAATCCATCTACATAATTCATATGAATAACAAAATAAATTTGGAAAAACAAAATTAAAAGGAAAACAAAATATAGAACAAGGTATATATTACACATAGAATGCTAGCATTTGAGAAAAATATGAACATGAATATGCATATTTCTCTAATATATATATTAACCTTGTGGGAAAAGAACTTGGGACAAAAAACAGGGAGAAAAGAGAGGGGCTGACTCTTCATTCTTTAACCTTTTGTTCTTGCTGAATTCCATACTGTTTATGTATATTAAGTATATTAAAAAATGCAAGCCCTTTCAAAGACGAATAAACAGGAGTTAGGCAATGACTATCTTGTAACTTTCCACTGCATCCAAAATAAAAGTCAGTATTTTTAGAGGTACAAGACCTCCTTGCCCCGTGTCTTTCTGATTTCTTTAGTCATATCTGTTCCTTTGACACGCACATACTCCAGTTTGTGCTCATGAGGGCTGCTTTGTGTCTCCTTAGACAAAATCAGCTTCGTCTTAGTCTGTGTGCTGATGCTGTTACATAACACCATGGACTGGGTAATTGGTCAACAACAGAAACCTACTTCTCATGGTTCTGGTGCCCAAATCTACAACCTGAGTGCTGACATTGGGTGAGGACCTTCTAGCTATATCAGACCATAGTGGAAGACAGAGAGAGGGTAAAGGAATGAAGCTAGACACAAAAGACCATTTGTAAAGCTGTGTCTAGCTCTTCTAAAAGGACCCATCAGTGCTGTATTGGAGATTAATTTTTCAGCACATGAATTCTGGGGGACACAGTAAACCAGAGCATGTCCCTTCAAAATGTATGTGTGCTTTCTGCCTGCATGCCCCTTTTCTCCCTCCTGTGAATTTCTCCATCCTACTCTCTTGCCTCTGATGGTTACCCTAGTCAGATACTGTGGATTATGCTCATTGTTAATAAAACACTGATTGGCCGATAGCAGGGCAAGAAGAGATTGGGTGAGACAGTCTAACAGAGAGAATGATGGCAGGAGGAAGGGTGGAGTCAGGGGAGTCACAAGAGATGCCAGCCAGTCACCAAACAAGCAGGAAGTCTAGAATATGAGGTAACAAGCCATGAGTCACATGGCAAAACATAAATATAAATATGGGTTAATCTAAGTGTAAGAGTGAGCTAGTAACAAGCCTGAGCTATTGGCTGATTATTTATAATTCATATTCAGCTTCTGAGTCAGTTATTTGGGACTGGGTGGTCAGGACAGAAAATGTCTGTTTACAGTCAGAGGACTTTCTTAGTCAGCTACTCAAAAAAGTAAGATGATTTGCTTTATCTAAATTAAATTTTGTGATATTTAATCTATTCTGTTCTTATTTATCACACTGTCTTATATTATGTCTTTATCTATTGACCTATGTAGTGTCTGTCCTCACTGTTTTCTGAGACTGTAGATGCCCTGTGTTACTATTTCTGTTATTCTCTAGTTTAGCATCTATTATATCTCCTGACACATTCCAACTGGTTTGGAATGCAAATATCCCTTAAATGAATTAATGTACCTACCAAATTTCAAACATTTATAACAAACAATCAGAATAAATGTCTCACCTATTGGAATATAAGAACAAAAATGTGGCTTCCATTATCCTCTTTGAAGATATTCCTCCATTCACCTAAATTCCTGCCAGGTCCCAATAGTTCTAAGCTGAGGGCTAAGCTTGTTACACATGGACTTTTCAGGCCACTGAATATCCAACTTGTCTGTGCTTTTCACTAACATATCATTCTTGTGTCCTTCTTATTGCTAAAATTTCTCATAATAACAATTGAAAATACATATTTAATATGCTGCTCACTGATGCTAGATAATTTATTTGCTCTATTTCCCATTTTGAATAAGGAGGTTATTTTCACTTTTTGTTTTTGTGAATAGATCTGAGGTAAGCATTCTGTGTGAATGATATAGTCAAATCTCTTGTGATCTCTGTGGGATGAGTTCTCTGTAGAATGATTATAGGATCAATCGGAATAAATACTATTAACATCACTGATTCATATTGTCAAAGCATTTTTCTCAAAAGGATGTAATGCTGTCACCAACAGAGTGTGAAAACAGCTCTGGGGACTTCATTTCTTTTGAGTATTGTCATTTACAAGAAGCTTGATATCTAACAGTCTGAAATCACACCCAATTGTTCTTTCCTTTTGCATTTATTTGCTTACTAATGTGATCAAGCATCTTGCTATTTGTTTGTTTGCTGGATATCTGTTAAGGCTAGATTAATCTGCTGTGAGCTTTAATGAGCAGCTCAGACACTAAAGATGAAAAGCTGTGGAGAAGGTAGGTGTCTAGTGACCCCTACTGAGGCTTTGAGCATCTCAGGGGGTTTCTGGGCATATTAGTTAGCAAATTTATGAGAAAGAAGAAGCATAAGGCTTAAAGCATGAGCTCATGCCGTGGTAAACCCTGCTTAAAACTGGCTCACGTTCAGAACCTCCAAACTTCTGTCTGTTGTCATACATTTTACAAACCTAATACTCTGATGAGAAATCACCAGTTTCATATAAACGGAGATAACAGACAGCATGTCTGCCATCTGCATACTGCATGTTGGGTCTTAAGATATGCTCTGCAGTCTGAGAGCAGTAGGTGTGTAGGGCTGTTGAGTGTTTGAAATGGGACAGATTGGAACTGGAATGCTTTGTCAGTGCAGAAATACAGGCTTGATTCTAGACTCAGGACCAAAGCAGAAAAAGAATGCAAGATATACCAATAATTTGTATTGATTACATGTTCACATTTTAATATTAACCTATTATCGAAATGAATTTTCCTTATTTCATTTTCCATTTCTTAACAAAAATCCTTCTTCTAGAAAATTACCATTGTATATGTGGCTACTACTACTGAGTTACTAGGCTAATGCTAGCCTAGAGATAGAGATGGAGATATAGTATAAGCCTATGTTTTAAGCAGGCATGAAAAAACTCAGTACATTGGGAAGATTTAAAAGTGGAGACACCCATACACACACACACACACACACACACACACACACACACACAGAGAGAGAGAGAGAGAGAGAGAGAGAGAGAGAGAGAGAGAGAGAGAGAAGGAGAGAGAGAGATTATATCGTGTAATTAAAACAAGAAAAAGGTGACACTCCAGCATTCAGCGTCAACCAGAAGGCAAGTAGGCAAGTGGAGTTTATTCACATTCTAAAGGATACACTACAAAAGACAGGAGAGAACTCAAGCAGCTTTATTGACAGGATTCTAATACCACAGCCAAGTAGAAGTCAAAGGGTTCTTATAATATTTATATTATATATTTATATTAATATATGAATATAATATATGAATATATCATTATGTAATATGTAATTTTATATATAATATACATTATGTAATATATAAATAAAATGAATACATTATATTCAGAGCACACACACACACACACACATACACACAAGAGCCAAGAAGGACAGACACTGCCTAAAAAATCTGAGAAAACACTAATGTATATGAAAGAAAAGTCAGAGTTAATCAAGTGTTGTTTTTGTTTAGGGAAAAGTGAACTTCAAGCATGAATTGAGAGGAACAAATCTTCAGAAAAACAGATTCAAACAGAAGAGGGAATTAAAAGAATGTTCAGTCTGGGTGTGGTGGTGCTTGCCTGTAACCCCAGGGCTCGGTGGTAGATACAGAAGAATCAGCAGTTGAAAGCTAACCTGGTGTCTTAGTTACTTTTCAGTTGCTGTCATAAGAAGCCCTGACCAAGGCAACTTACAGCAGGAAGAGTTTGCTGGGGCTTACAGTTTCAGAGGGTGAGTCCACGACAGGCAGGTGACATGGCAGCAGGCAGCCAGGCATGGCACTGGAGCAGTAGCTGAGAGCTTATATCCTGATCCATAAGGAGAGAGAGAGAGAGAGAGAGAGAGAGAGAGAGAGAGAGAGAGAGAGAGAGAGAGAGAGAGCAAGCTAATTGGGAAGAAGGTGATCTTAAAACTTCAATGAACCTAAGGGACCATTCTCATTCAAATCACCACGCCATAGCTATGTGAGATCCTGTCAGTAAATAACTAAATACAAAAATATGAAGATGTTATAAATAAACTTTCATTTGGGCTGCAGTTGAACTTTTTCATATGAAATCTTTGATAATCTCTCTCTCTCTCTCTCTCTCTCTCTCTCTCTCTCTCTCTCTCTCTCTCTCTCTCTCTCTTTCTGTGTGTGTGTATATGTGTTCTCCAAAATCAAATGGAGCTTGCCACTGAGTTTTGGGAGCTATGAGCACTTGGATGGATTTCTTTTAGGTGTTGTGTTCCAGTAGCTACAACATTGCCTGGAATCTGGTAATGTGTAGCATAAGGGAACAGAAAGAGGGAAATTCTTGAAATATTGGAAGGAGAGAAATGTGTATTCTAGTGGATATAGAAATCCGTGTCATTTAAACAAAGGATCAATAGTTAAAATTATGTGAAGTGGATTCATTAAAAACTGCACAATCTTCCAGGATTCTTCCAGAATTTTATGTCTAGTACAATTGGGAGAACAACACAATTCATTGGTGGTCTACACAATGTGCAGGGAAGAAAGTGTTCTCCCAAAGAAGTTGAGTGGTGTGCTTGAGATCCTCCATCTGGGTCCAGAAAGCCTGCCACTTGGAGTGCAGCCACCTGACCCAGACCTGCCCTGTTTATTCTAGTGGCTGTTCTCTGAGGGCATCATGCTTACTGTGAACCAACTTGTTTATAGAAGGACCAAGAATGCCGAACTCTACTAGTTTCCTTTTGAAAAAAACAAACTGCTAAAGGTTTGATGCCATCGATGAGTGGTTTTCACATGAGTACCTAAAGAAGTTCCCTTCTCAATATGCACCCATTCACCTTGTAGAGAAACACTTGCCACCATAAAATAGGACAAGAGAAACAAGGTAGGCATTGCTCTGTTTTGTTCTTTGCTTTCTTTCTCTCTTGTAATTGTTGTTACTATTGCTATTGTTTGGTTGGTTTGGCTTTTTGAGATAGGGTTTCATGTAGCCAAGGCTGACCTTAAACTTGCTATACTGTCAAAGCTGGCTTTTGACTGCCTATCTGGCAGCCTCTGCTATGATTTATTACACTGGGGGCCCCTGAGGGTTTCCTGCACGTGCAGGAAAACATAATGGGCAGATGCCCGCCATGTGGGCATGGCAGCAGTGGTGGCCAGTAATACACAACCCAGATGCTGCATCCACGTGGAGAGTTTATTATAATAGAGAGATAAAGAGGCAGAGAGACAGAAAAAGGGAGACAGAGAGAGAGAGACAGAGAGACAGAGACAGAGAGAGAGAGAGAGAGAGAGAGAGAGAGAGAGAGAGAGAGAGAGAGAGAGAGATGCACACCCCATGGGGGGGGAGCAGGAGCGGGGGAGGGGCAGAGTTTTTCCTTAAGAAGAGGCTTCTATGTCAGGACACAGGGCAGCCCCAAGGGGTGGGTCAGAATTTTGTTTGTTTGTTTGTTTGTTTTTCGTTTTTTCGAGACAGGGTTTCTCTGTTTAGCTTTGCGCTTTCCCTGGAACTCATAGAGATCTGCCTGCCTCTGCTTCCCGAGTGAGTGCTGGGATTAAAGGCGTGCACCACCACTGCCCAGCATGGGTCAGAATATTAACAGCCTCTCCACCTTATAAGTTCTGGCATTATAGGATTGTGCTATGGTCCTTGGCTCTGGGTTTTGCTATTTGTTTGTGTGTCCTTATTCCCATAGTAACTCTTAAAGAGAGCTTGGGTATATGCAGGCCAGGCATCTCCTTGGTTACCAACAGTCCTACTGTCTGTGCCCCAAGACTTTGGGATAACTCCACTTATCTCATTCATTCTCCCAGCAGGAACGTACATCATGGGATTTGGAGCTCATTTTGAACATGACCCTCCTCTGCCCCACCTTCACTTCAAATCATGGCCTCTTAATTTGCTCACTTGTTCCTCCCTCCTCCTTTCTCAGGTATGCTAGGCTCTACCTCTAAGGCATGCTTCTAGTTCCTGCTCTTTTCTTTCCTGTCACATGACCCTGGTAGAGACAGACATTGTGAGAGCCAAAGTTACATTTTAAGTTTTAATTACTATGCCAAATAGATCCATGAAACAAAATGCCTCTGATCTGTAAGCCTCTTGGCCAAGGACAGATAGTTCCTGAAATGCTAGAAGCTATTGTTTATGGGAGATAACAAGTCACATGTTTTCACTCCCCTAAAGAAGTTTGCTTGACCCCTTTGCACTGGATGTTCTTGATCACATGTGGGCAGGAGGTTCACAGGATGTACATTTACCCCTGATTGGTTATAGGCTAGAGGTACATTAGGGTGTATGCTTGCCCCTGATTGGACCTGATGGCAAATGCAATGAGTTATGGGTTTACCTTCTTAAGCCTCTGCAAACTGTGATTCTGGGCCATTTTCCAGGAATCTGGGTGTAGACCTGGCTAGAGCCCATCTACCTGGTCAATATTTAATTAAAGCTTGCTTCAAATCTGGCTTTAAACTGTGGTGGTGGTCTTATTCTCAGTTGGTGGGATTAGCTACCTTTTCCCCCCTAGTATAGCAGTCCTTTTCTTTGGGAAAAAATCCCCCTGCTTTTAGTTAATCTCAAGCTTCCCTGAGTATCACATTCCATTTATTTAATTTAATTAAGATTTATTTTGGGTTGTGCTGTGCTAGGAGCTGACAGGGAAGTTGCCATTGCATTTAAGATTTATTGAGCACTTACTCTGTGCCAGAAACTGAGCTGAGGGTGGGAGATTTTAAAAGCTGTGTGAAGACATGTCATTTGTCCTCAATAATGCAAAGTTCAGAAAGATAGAGACAACAAATCTGCCTCAACTTGAGCTAATTCGTGCCAATAAGAAGTATGCATGTGATACTTCAAAAGTGCCAAGACAGCAGTTAAATCATCGTGAATGAGTCTTCAATAAATCCGAGTCAGTCTTGTAAATCAAGTTAGGATCTAGTTCACATCTCAGAGGGACTGATGCTGGTAGCCCTGGAAGGCGGAGTCAAGAGAAGAACCACTACAGGGACAGAAAGTAATCAAAAGGGGACAAGAGTATGAAGAGAACTTCTAAAAGAAATTTAGGAGGTCGCATTAAAAAGTATTTTTCTGAAAGTTTAGATGCAGTTTAGAGGAAGAAAGAGGGGGCATAAGGAACCTGGGTCTCTAGCCTGGACAAGTTGGTGGGTACTACATACAGGTGATACTCAAGAAAGGCTATTACCTAGACAGACAGGTTATTAGGGATGCTATTGGCTTCAGCACTGGGATGCTGAGTCTGCAATGCTTGGGAAACCCACAGGGACAGACAGGTGTCTGAAAGGAACTATAGGTCCAGAACAGAAGGTTGGGCCAGGGTCATGACGTCTGTAGAAGTCACCAGTGTAATCACCTGGCCAAACTCTTTGAGTCCTACATAATCTTCCTTACGTGACTTTAATAAGAGCACATTAACTGTATGGAGAGGCATGAACCTGGAAATCAATACACATCTACTCATTAAATTAGAGATATTTTATACACACACACATAATACACACAGCCTTCATTTTAGTCAATGTTCTTTTGCTGTGGAGAGACACCATGACCACAGCAATTCTTATTAAGTAAGACCAGAAGTTTCCCTGGTCCCACCTGGCTCTGTAGTCCTGTTTCTCTGGTCCTGCCTAGCCCACAGTACCACAACTGCTTATAAAATAATTACTCAGAGGCTTATATTAATCACCAATTGCATGGCCTATGGCAGGCTTCTTGCTAGCTAGCTCTTATATCTTATAACCCATTTCTATTAATCTATAAGTTGCCACATGACCATGGCTTACTGGTACTTTCACATCTTGCTTCTCCTGGCAGTGCTGGTGTCTCTCCAGACTCTGCCTTTCTCTTCCCTTTTTTTCTCCTTGGATTTCCTGCCTGCCTCTAAGCTGCCTTGCCATAGGCCAAGAAGCTTATTTATCAACCAATCAGAGTAACACATATTCACAGCATACAGAAAGATATCCCACAGCACTTCCTCTTTTCTGTCTAATCAAAAAGGAAGGTTTTAACTTTAGCATTTTAAAATTACATATAACAAAACAGTTATTAACCACATTATAGTGACAATATCTAGTCTATTTATATTTAGCAAAATTAAACAGTCTATCATCTATCCTATATTTGTGAGTCTAAAGTTTCATATGTAATTTATTATAACCAAGGAAAATTATAATTATAACTATCTAGTTTTCAAATACATCAAAGACCCCAGAAGGATATAATATTTCCTAAGTAAACAGGAAGAGATTGTAAGCAACATCCAAAAATCTAGAATGCCAAAGACAACTGGCTGCCTGGACAGTCACCCAAAGTTCCTCTGCAATGTTGGGGCATCCATCTTCTGCCTATAGGCCTAGAGTTTCTCAATTGCTTCTCCCTGTGTCCTGCAGAATGTCTGGCAGTCTCCTCTGTGAAACAGGAACCTGAAGGACTATCTTGCCTTTTTTGGCAAAGTTCATCAGTCACTTTCTTCTGTGTCCTATATATCCAGTCTGCATAGCACATTGTCAGCAGTCGAAGGCAAGAATAGTTTCTTTGCCTAGTGGTCAACCTTGCCACTACAAAAGCAAACTCCATAAGGAGTTTCTTCAATGCCCATCATCTTCTCTGAAGTAAATTGGTGCTACCAGGAGCAGATGTGTCTCATTGTCCAGGAAAGTCTAAGTTTTTAAAACATTTTAAATGCCATATTCTGTAGGTCTTTGAAGTGTTTGAAGATTACCTACCTAATTGAAATATATCTATGTATACCTAGAAAACTTAACTAACATGACTATAAGTTTGATTATCATGGATGACTAATAATTAATCTGTAATTGAAATACATTACAATTTCAAATGAGCTATACAGACATAATACCTTAAACAAGAGTAGGAATATACATACAATATAACAAAATTAACTTTAAATTTGTATAAATAAACTAAAATCCATAGCAATGTAAAACATTTTAAACAAGTTGCTGCTCTTTAAAAGTAGATTCAATAATCTACTCTTTTATCCTAATCATATCTACACTATCCTCTTTTCTTTTTTAGAAAGAGATTGCATTTACAATCAACCCTCTTTAAATAAAAATAAACATTTATAAACAACATTTTGGGAATTTGGACATAGCTTCTCATAGTATTTCCTGCTGGTTGGGGGTGCTGGTAATCTTATGGGGATCCTGAGAACATTAAGAATTATAGTTAAATCTTGGCTGTAGTCTGTGAGGATGGATCATCTCAGCCAGTTACTTTGAAGCTGATTTTGGATGTTGGATCATCTAGGCCATGGTGTCATCAGAGACCTTTTAGGGGGTCTTGGCTGATCAAACCATATTAGCCTGGAAGCAATCCACAGGTTCTCATCTTTTGTAGAAACAAAAGCAAAACATCTTTTCCAAAGCAACATATCCTTTTACACAAATTTTGAAGTCAAGATACCTTTAATTTATGTATATATATATATATATATATATATATATATATATATATATATGTTGGTTTAACTTAGTAGCCTTTACAATCAAATGTCTTTTTGTAGTTAATAATCCCAAAGATAATACAATCCAGACTCTGTGTATGATTTCCATCTTTATGTGGCTTATTTCTTATATTACTTTTACTGTCTCTTTAAAGACTTTATTTTTTTAAACTATCTATTTCTTTATATAACTGAATATGTTCCTTTTTCTCTCTCTTCCAAGCCTATGTATATTTTTACATATAATGTAAACCATTTAGAGGTTTATTCCATTTGAATCTGTCTTATTGTGAATCTATAATCCTTCTCTGACCAGGAGAGATTTTAAACTGGTAGACTGTGTGGTTAGGATAAAAAGTGGCAGCCCCGGCTGCTGACTCCATCCACCTCAGTTTCCCAACATAGCGCAGGTACCCAGAAGAGTCATGCCTACCCTGCCAACTCTGGGGTCCATGCTGCCTTCAGGTAGTGTGCAGCTGGCCCATAAACCCTTTTTATCTGTATGAGTAAAGGCTAAGTCCACCATGCAGTGTGCTGTGCAGCTTGGAGACACCTCTGTGTACCGAAGTGGGAATCTGACCTGTTGCTTTCAAGCCCAAATGCTGTGGCATCTCTGTACTGGCCTTCAGATTCAGAAGTCAGATCTATTCTAGGGACAGCTTGATGAGAAGGAAGGAGTCTTCTGGAATAAACACTTCCTCAATATGCTCTGAGATCTTTCTTAGGGGAAAGTCTTCCGTGTCATCTGGTTCCAGAGTGCACCCACTGCACAGCCGGGCTCCATCTGTGCCCATGGCCAGCCACTCCTTCCCACATGGGGACAGTGGCCCCCTGCTCACAAAGGCCAGTCACTCCTCCTTGTTTGTGGAGAGGAAGCCCTCCCGCACCATGGTGCAGCTGCTGAGTTGACCCATGCTCTCCCCGAAATGGAGCCCAAGGTTCAGCACACAGGACAGTTTCTGACTTCCACAGAAGAGGAGCTGAGCCAGAGCTCATTGCTCTTGAAAGGATACAAAGAAGAGATTCTATTAATTATTTAGGATACAAAAGAATTAGACCCCAAAAGGTGCAAATTAGGGGAGATCGATTACAGACTCTTAATGACTTTCAAAGATTATTCGGAGACATTTCCTATCTATGGACTGCTGTTGGGGTAAAAAATGATGAACTGAGTAATTTGTTCAAAACCTTAGAGGGTGACAAGGACTTAAATAGTCCAAGAGAATTATTAACTGAAGCTGAGAGAGAATTGGCTTTGGTGGAAAAGAATATAAGCCTCTGAGTAATTATTTTACAAGTGGCTGCGGGACCGAGGGCCGGTTGGGACCAGAGAAACTTTTGGCTACATAAAACATTTAATTGCTGCTGGCTTACAGTTTCAGAAGTTCAGTCCATTATCAGCATGGTGGCCAGGAGGGAACAAGCACCCAGGCAGATACGGTGCTGGAGAGGTGGCTGAGAGTTCTACATCTACAGCAGGCAGCAGGAAGAGAGAACTACTGAGCCAGGCCTGGGCTTCTGACACCTCAAAGCCACGCCCAATGGCACACTTCCTCCAACAAGGCCATACCTGTTAATAGTGCCACTCCCAGGTGACCAAGCATTCAAATCTATGAGCCTGTGGGGGGTCATTCTTATTCAAACCACCACAACCTTTTTGTGGGCATGAGCCTGTCATGGCACATGTTTGGAAGTCAAAGGAGAACTTTGTGGAGTTGGTTCCAGGTATGGATGCTGGGGATCAAACTCAGGTTGGTTGTTGGGCTTGGTGGCAAGCATCCTTAGCTGCTGAGCCATCTCTTCAGCCCTAGAGACAACCTTCTGAGGCTTGTAGTTCATATACTTGATAAGAAGTGGGAACCAAGGATGTGATCAATAAATCATGGTTAGCTGGTGTAGTCTTCTCATGCTGTTTCATTAACCTATGGGTTTTCGAATGCACATTTTTCTTTCTTGAAAAACTTCTTGCCATTTAAAAGAACAGTTTTGTTGAGGATTTTAAGATGTGGTGTATTGCATTAAAGAATCTTAAAATGTATTAATCTGGACTTCATGCATATGATTTCAGTTTTCACTGGTGACTGGGGGGAGAGCCTGTTAAGCGTCTCTGAGAATCTATTTCTTTCTTCTTTTCTGATTCTAATTCTGCTACTGGGGTTACTTTCATTTTATTTTGGTTTCTTGAAGAGATATTTGCAAAAGCTCATCTGGGAGGCCAAAAATGACCTCTTATGGTACCTAATGCAGGAAATTACTTATGTGTGAGTGTATGTGTATGTATATGTGTGAGTGTGCATGTTCTCACCTGCATGTGTATTCAGATATGTGTACACATGTGCATGAATGCATGTGGAGGTTTATGTCCTGTGTCTTCCTTAAATACTCTTCATCTTCTTTTTTGAGACAGTGTCTCTCACTAAATCTGGAGCTCACAGATTGATTAGATCAGCTAGCTGACAAGTCCCAGGAATTCTCCTGTCTCCACCATACAGGGACTGGGATTACAGGCTGGCACCAGTAATGTGGCTTTTTCCATGGGTGCTGGAGATCTGAACTCAGGCCATTAAGATTTTGTGGCAGTTAGTTTACTCTCTGAGCCATCTCCCAGCCCAGCAAGTTACTTTTAAAAGGGTTTTTCCAAGTTTCTACCCAACACAGTTTAGGTAAGGCCTTTATAGGCTGGTTGTTTTTATGACTGGCTCTTGAAAATGCCACTAAAATAAATGTTTGCAGACTCATAAAATGACAGGAAGTGGGAGTCCCTGAAACTGGAATTGTAGATGGTTGTGAGCTGCCATGTGGGTGCTGGGAATTGAACCCAGGTCCTCTGCAAGAACAAAAAGTGCTTTGAACTACTGAGCCATTTTTTTTCCAGTCCCCTCAGGCAACTTTCTTATACAACACAGGACCAGCTGCCCGGGGTGGCCTTGCTGACAGTGGGCTGGGCCATTCTGTATGAAATTAGCAATCCAGGAGATGCCCCACAGACATGCCCACAGGCCAATCTGATCAAGGCAGTTTCCAAACTGGTTATAATTCCCTCAGCTCTGGGTCATGTCAAATTGACAGCTGAGGCTAACTAGGAAACACTCCCCAATGCAAATTCATTTTAACTTTTTAATGTATTTTTCTTCTTCTTTTTTTTGTTTGTTTGTTTGAGAATTTCACACATGCATAGATTGTGCTTTGAGCCAGTTCACGCCCATTCCCCCGCTTCAATTCCTCCCTTATTCTCTCCACAATTACTCCCTCCTAATTTTCGGTGTTCTTTTTGTTTTTAAACCCACCGAGTCTACTTATTGCTACAATGTGTGCATGGGTGTAGGTCTATCTACTGGATCATAGGCAGCCTCCCAGGAGTGGCATCTTTGAAGAAATCTGCTCTCCCCCCCCCCACCCCCCCCACCCCCCCCCCTCCCCCGCCCAACTCCTAGCAACCATTGCTTGCCTATATATAGCTCCTCAGCCAGAGGTGGGACTTCACCACCACTGCCTTCCTCCATGCTGGGATTCTGTCTGGCTTGAGCTTGGGCAGGCCTGTGCCTGCTGTCACAACTGCTGTGAGTTCATTTGCACAACTGTCCTTGTGTGTTCAGAAACACTGCTTTGCTGTAGCCCCCTACTGCTTCTACCTCTTTATTTTGAGACAGTCTCACTCAAGATGGCTTTGGACACGCAGTCTCCTACCTCAGCCAACTGAGTGCTAAGATTACAGCTATGCAACAGCACCTCTGGTTCTTTTCAATATTAAAATTAGAAGCACATCTCAAGGATGAGAAATGCGCTCTGCCACCACCCTCAACTAGCCATGTAGACACTGGCTCCCTTTCTGTCTTTCTGTGACTCAACCTATGATATGAGCTTTAGTCAAAGGTCACTGGAGGGCTCCCTAGGAATAATAGCTCCTTCTTCAAATTTGCTCAAAATTAAGTAATCAAAGGATATACTATTTCAAATGTGTATAATGAACCCCAATACATCTATTTTGAACTCGACAAGTTGGCTTTCTGTAGATTCCAAACGTGGGGCATCTTCTTAGACACGTGTTGCATACAGGCGTCAGGAGTACTGTGATGGCAGAACATTTACCCATTTATGATCTGACTCTTAAGTAACATCATTCATGAAATCTCATTCTCCTGAAGTCAGTGGGAGAATGTTCGAGCCCCTGAGGCTTTGTCCCTGAGAACTCCATGAGAGCAGCTGGAAATAACCTTATATAGCAGCGTTGGGTCATGTTTACTGAGTCAAAAAGCTCTGTGAGAAATGTGGTGGTTTCAGACGCTGATAAGGAAAGAATTCCAGCAGCAGAATGTGGTGGTCCCATTGAAGAGGGATAGCAGTGACGTCAGAACACTAGCTCTGCTTTCAGATCTGGGAAGAGTAGTGTGTCACGGTCATTGATGCGACACATTCCCACCTGGCCACCTGGGCTTGGTCTGCTTCTCTCTCTCTCTCTCTCTCTCTCTCTCTCTCTCTCTCTCTCTCTCTCTCTCTCTGGTTTTTTGAGACAAGGTTTCTCTGTGAAATAGTCCTAGCTATCCTGTAACTCACTCTGTAGACCAGGCTGGCCTCGAACTCAGTAGAAATCTGCCTGCCTCTGCCTCCTGAGTGCTAGGATTAAAGGCGTGTGCCACCACCGCCCAGCTCTGGTTTTCCTTTAAACGTCTGGATGGTCTAGCCAATATGTACCTCCCACGGTGTGACTTTGCCCTAGGGCCTTTCAGTGATATCACTTATGGCTATAGAGGTGACACTGGTACCCAGAGTCACTGGCAAGCTATTCTTTGCTGAGGAAGAGGCAAAAAGCTCATCAGAACATTTTTGACCTGGACTTTGGAGATGTAATAGGAAGGCAAACGAAGCCAGGCAGACACTGTTGCTCTTGTCCCTGAGGAGAGGAAATGCCTCTGAAGGTGTCACCCTGGTCTAAGATGTTCCAGGCTGGGCTTGGTATAATTGAGGCTTACAACATGGAGTTTGGGGGTTCTGAAAAGATTCCTTCCCCCACTTAAGTGAAGAATAGAGAATGGAAGCATGCAGAGACCACCTCTGTTGTATGTATGCAGCTGCCATGTTTCCTCACTCTGAGTGGGACACACTAGCCACAAACACCAAAGCTCCTAAAGTCCCACTCACATTTTCATCTTTCTTTTCCAGCACATTCTTATGCTGCGCAGCACACACAAGGTTTTCAGACTTCTTTCCTCCCCCTTCTCCTACTATCCCTCACCTTCCCTCTCTGTCCACATTGTGCTGTTAGAATAATCCAGGATGGATATGTCATAAGAAGTAAAACTCTTCAGTTACCTCAGCTTTGCAGGCTGAGGATGACATGGTTGAATCTGCTCAGCCCCTGGAGAGGCATCTAGCTGCTCTTTAGCATGGTAGGCTGGGGGAAACAAAATAACTGTGTGAAGACGAGACCGCGCACAGCATGCTGGGTGGTCTTGCTTTATAACTGTCGGTTCTCTCAGTCAGGAAGTCTAACCGAGATGGCCTAACCCACTCTCAGGAGGTGGGCACTGATCCCTTCTGAGATCGCTGTCTTCATGTCTCCTTTCTTAAAGCTCCCCCTCCTCAATACCTATGTACTAAACCAAGTACACAAGCAGTGGGCGACGAACCCCCACTAAAATAGACATTTTGAGAACTGTGCTCTATTTTGTAGTTTCAAATGTATGACTCAGTTTCTTGTTATGTTTCTGGTAAGGCCGTCATGGACTGCACCCAGAAGGCAGCATCCCCCCCCCCCACCGTCTTCTTCCTCTTTCCCTCTCTTCACAGGTTCCTGAGCCCTTCTGTGCAATTCAGGAAGCCCCCCACCATGCACGGAGAATTTTAGCAATGAGAGTCCTTTTGTATATTGAGGCGTGAGGGGATGCCCTAAAGGAGATCCTTTCGTTCTTAACCCGTTTCTGTGCTACCTTCAATAAATCCTGGTTTCTGGGTTGAAACACTTCATTCACTACTGATGGAACTTACAGAGCAGATCTCCTGGGAGCCAGCCCATTCTTGAATTCATTTGTTCAATTGCAAATGCTTCTTGAGTCCCTGCAGTTTGCCAAATACCGGTTTTATAGTGATGAATGAACGTGGGAAGGCTCACAAGCCTGGGTCTCCTGTCAGGATTCCCATCCTCCTCAGACCACATGCAATTTCTGGCGAGGGTTGGGGAAAGAGGGCAGTGTGCAAATGAATAGTAACTATACATCAGGTGGAACCGATCCACATGATGGAAACTGAGACAGTTAGTACATTCAAAGAGACTGGCCAGATGGAAGGTGGCTTTCGGGGGAGTGATGGGAGTAAGCCCTGTGACAGCTGGTAAAGACTAGCATTGCAGACAGAGAAGCGCAGACGTGAAGGTCCCGAGTCACAGACAGCCTGCGTATTCAAAAACAAAAACAGCTCTCTGGCTGGAGCAGTTGTAATGATGGGACAAGCGCAGGGGATATGCTACAGAGGTGACAGTTTTACAGGCTCATAAGCTGATAAGTCCTCATGAGCTGAGGATTCAAGTTTTGAAAAACAACATACAGACCATTGCATTGCACCATGGGTGTGTCTGTAAGTCACTCTGCTAGACTGGAACCCCGCCTTTGCTTCCTGCTGGCTGTATGACTAGCAAATGATGTATTTTGTGTGTGACTGTAGTACCTATTCCCTAGGCTTGTTAGAAGGATTAGGTAAGTTAATATTTATAAGATGAATGCTTGCTAAACATATGAGATAAATATACTTTAAAACACCTCTGAGAAATTTCTAAGGTAATTCAGGCCAATCTTCCAGTAATTAATAAAGTGTGCCTCAAAGGCCATACACCGTACATGACCAGGTCAGAATTCATACTCAGATCAGTATGACACAGGAGGCCATTTTATTATCATGCAATATGGTACTTTCTTCCTTTCCTCTTCAGCTTTGGGTGTATTAATCCAATTAATGATAAAGCCATCATTCACCAGATAGTGACACTGAGGTATGAATTAAAGAAGGCCTCCTGTCTAATGATGTACCTGTTGGCATTCTAATCCCTGTAGTTTATAACATGACTCAACTTGGGAACAGACTTCTACAGGAATAATAAGTTTGCGTGAACTGAGGAGGGTAAGCTTGAATGAAGATACAGACAGAAACTGACAGAAACCAAGTAATCACCCCAGGCTGGAAGAGAGGTCAAGGGCCCTTTCCTTGGACCTCTCATTCTCATGGCTCTGCCAACACCTTGACTTTGGATCAGACACGTTCCGAACTACTGGAGATGAAGTGTTTGATACCTAAGCCTCGTGGCCTGCTGTCCTTCGTTATGGCAGCCCTAGGAGAAGAAGAATTTGTGTTTCAGTTATTTAAAGCATTCTGTCCGCCCCAGATCAGTTCCTGCCAAGTTTCCAGCGATGACACAGCACTGGGAACTGCTTACTGCAGGGTTATGGACTCCACAGCTTCTGTGTGGCCTGAACCCTTGACCCAGGGGGTAAACAGGAAACTGTGACAAGTCGTTTACAATCAGAGGCAATTGCAAGCGGGAGTGATCACCTATGTCTCTGATGCGTGCTGATTTTCTCCTGTAATTAACCTGCCAACACCACCTGTTAATAAACCTAGGAGGTTGCCAACATTGATCAAGTAAAGCTGCGAGGAAATTGGATCTTGTGGGGAAAAATGTCACATCAAAGTACCAGATGCATTTTTAAAACTCTGTTCGGATTTTGCCGACTTTTTAAGGATGACAAGTTATCTCTGATGAGTTGAGATTGCCGGCACCTGGAGAGCCTGGCAGCGCACCTCGTCCTGATTGTCTGTTGTGTGGCTTCATTGCAGTCTGGGATCTTGGTTCCCCCAGTGACTACTTACAGCATCCCCAGGGAAAGGTGATGTGCTTGTTGAAGCTGGATTTTGCCTCTTTCGGCTATTCCTCATACTTGGTCAGAATCCAGCACTTTAACGTCTTAAACGTGTGTCTTTAACGTCTGTGCTGCGCATGCAAATGCTCAACGAACGGTTCTCCTGATCAGACTAATATTACCCCT